>NC_052612.1:53104772-53411161 GCF_016545825.1 Eucalyptus grandis
CTGCTCCCTACTCTGCAAAAAGTATTTGGTCGTTACGTATCCACAAACACTTGCATATTTTAAAGACCTAAAAGAGAGAGAATGCCGAGATTGGTACTCACTCCAGCATAATGTGCTTTGAAGCCAACAGGAAAGCCACGTCGATACGCAGTGAAATTGTTTTGTTCAGGCCTTTCACTCCATACATCTCCACATATTGATTGATGCACCCTTCCGGCACCCTCTCCAGCTCCGCCGTAAGGAAGTAGCTCACGACGAATCTGCCCCCGCCGTTCACCATCGCGTACGAGTAAATCAGCTTTCTGGAAGTATATCTTTATGGTTGTATTTATCATAGCTCCATGCTTGTCGTCTATAGTAGACAGTTCATAAAAAATTGAGGAAAACCAACGCATGCACCTCCGCGCAAATCAAGGTAGATAAACCCTCCTTCATGTTCATATCATCCTGCCTCATCAGTGGCGCACTTTTCCTTGACTATAATTTATTCTTTAAATGGTTTTAAATGGATGCGTTCCTCGTCGCTTAGTAGTCTACAAGAACTTCAACTCAACAAACAGTTCAATCGACACTTTTGCACTGAGAAAACGGAGGACGAAGCTCCTCATCAATGGCTGAACTAGCACTGATCTCTCTCTCCCTCCTCTTCCTCCTCTACAGATTCTTCATCCACAAAAGCACGAATCCCAACCACCGCCTCCCACCGAGCCCTCCTTCCCTCCCTATCATCGGCCACCTCCACCTGGTCAAGGAGCCCCTCCACCGATTCCTACACGATCTCTCGCTCCAGCACGGCCCAGTCTTCTTCCTCAGGTTTGGCTCGCGCAAAACCGTAGTCGTCTCCTCACTGCCGGCCGTCGAGGAGTGTTTTACTGAGAAGGATGTCACCTTCGCCAACCGGCCCCACTTGCTACTGGGGAAGCTGCTCGCCTACGACTACAGCACCTTGGGCTCAAGCCCTTACGGTGACTACTGGCGCAACCTTCGCCGCTTCACAGCTGTGGAGATGTTCTCCGCGAGGCCCCTCGCTGATTACTCCGCTGTCCGGTAGGAGGAGGTTCTTTCCCTGGTGAGGCAACTGTTTCGAGGTCACTGCTGTCTCGGAGACAGGAGTAAGTATTGCATAGACACAATCTACCTGGCGGCCGCATATGAAGAATCTACCTCTATCCAAAAAAGGCCCATGTTATCCTGCAGTTTGATTGTGTCTACCGTACAACTCACGAAGAGAAGTTATATCTGTTTTTTTTTTTTTTTTTTTTTCCGCAGAAGATAGGGAATGGCTGAAGGTGGATATGCGGCAGAGGTTGTTAGATCTTACCCTGAATGTGATGATGCGTATGATTGCCGGAAAGAGCTACTTCGGGACGGACCAGGTGCCGGAGGAAGGGATGGAGTTCATGGAGATCATGAGAGAGTTCTCGCAGCTTTTCGGAAGCGCTGGGTACATCGGGGATTTCATCCCAGTGTTGTGGTGGGCTGATTTTCACGGGGTGAAGAAGAAGATGAAGAGCGTGATGAGGAAGGCGGACGTGTTTTTCCAGCAGCTGGTCGACGAGCACAGCGGGAAAAGGAGCATGCCGTCGTCCGTGGCGGCGGCAGCAGTGGCGTTAGTGTCCTCAAAAGGGGTCGACGGGACGAGATCGTCGAGGACGACATTCATCGATCGGATGTTGGACGTCCAAGAACAGGATCCGGAATTCTACACCAATACAACAATCAAAAGCCTCGTTCTGGTGAGCACCGTCACTCTATTTACCATATTTGATTTACCAGCGAGTTAGGGACGGCGCAACCTTTTTTACCAACCTTTTAAAAATTTAAATTTTCAGAAATTTTTTCTACCGAAAAGTATATATTCAAACTCAAAATCTCGTACCGACCAAAAAAAAAAACTCAATATCTCGTGTCCTCCTACAATCTAATATACTAAACTGTTTATAAAATTGCAAATCGTTAATTGTTATTCGAAACCAAGACATGATCTTTACACGTTGAAATATGATTCTAATTAAGTGGCATGTAACTTCGCATTTTCTTGCCTGTCCAAATCTGTCGTGAGGTGGGCTATGGAAATGCAATTTTTGCCTGATCGATTGCCAAACTAGATGAAGACAACTTCAGAATAAAATAAAAAAAGTCTTCGCATTTTCTCGTTCGTTCCTTTGAAATGACTAATCTTTCACCCAAGACAAATCTTACAAGTTAAAGAATTTTTTGGGGGGCAAGACCAAGACGATAACGTGAGAAAGCTGATTGTGTAGCGCGCACCTTGGTTGAATTTCGGGAGCTAGTGTCAATATTTTCCACGTAAGGAAAAGGTTAAGGTGCAAGTAGGAGGGAATTATGCATCGACGGTGCATAAAAAAATATTGGTAAAAGTCGCTATCACGAAGATGATATTGTTTGATCGAATATAGTTTTTCTCACTGTCTCATTATAATCACATGAAATTATGTGACTACGTAAGATGATTCTGTGAGCGAGCTTATCCTTTAAGGTTATATTCATTTCATGAAGAATATGGCATTCCTAAAAAATATTTTCCACAAAGTCCTTTTTCGAGAACAATGATAATATCTTTTAGTGTGTGGCTGAAACTTGAAAATGAATTAGAAAATATTTTATGTTGTTCAGTGTGAAAATTCGAGTTGATTTTTGTCTATGCACTCATTTTAATAAATTTTAATTTTCTTATTTTCTTTTTTGTTTAAAAAAATCAATTTTTTAAACCTTTTTTTCTTTCTACTTTTTTTTTCTTTCCCCCTCATTCTTCTTCACCGGGCAGCTAGCAATCAGCCAAGAAAGAAGAAAAATAAAAATAAAAATAAATAAATAATTTTATTTTTCAAAAAAATAAAATAATAAAAAAATAAAGAAGTGGGGGCTACTAGAGTGTGATATAAGAAAGAGTGAGTGAGGAAAATGTTTTCTCTTATTTAAAAAAAGGGAATTTTTTTTTTTTTGAAAGATTTTTTTCTCCTCATGAAAAATGTTCGCTGAAAAATTTGAAAATACGTTTTTCTGAAAAGGTTTTTTCTTGAAAAGAGCAAAACCTAAGAATGCGATGGCAGCTCCATCAACTGGTCACCCAGCGGAAAAAAATATCGTTTGGGTCCTTAAATCCTTTCAAACACTTGTGCTAGATAGTCAAGAGGGTCAACAGCCGACATATTTCAAACCTCGGAAAAGAAGAAAGGGCCACCAGTAGTCCTTACATCCTTATCAAGGATAGAAAACTAAAACTAGCCATTCAGATGTGCGGCTTCCAAGATAGGGATTTAAGTTGACTGACGTATGACATTTGATTTGATGCATTTTCTCATGCACAATGCCGAATGTACTAATACCGGTAAAAAGAGTTCGTTTATTAAATGATGTGTTAAATTGTAAGCAACAGTTAAATAGAAAAAAAAAAATCATATTTAATAATAAATATCAATCTAATACACTATTCAATACACTAGTTTTGTTATGAATTTTTATAACGTCTTATCAATGTGAAATATTTTTTTATATAGATAGATAAGATTCTAAACTCTTAATTGAATGAGTTCATTTGCCAAAATTGAAAAGTGTATACTTAGGGTGCGTTTGTTTCACGGAATACATTTTCAAGGAAAACATTTTCCTCATTTTTTGGTGTTTGGGTCGCTTAGGAAAATGAGTCAATGAAAAAAGTTTTCCTAGTCAACGGAAAATGTTTTCATAGTAAAACTTAAATTCAGGAAAATGATTTCCCCTTTGAAAGGACTGGAAAACGTTTTCCGAATCTACCAAAGTTTAGATTTGATGCTTGGTTTATAAACAATTATTCTTATGAAAAAAAAAATTAAAAAAAAAATTTGGAAAAATTTGCTTCTTTTTCTTTTTCTTTTCTTCCTTTTTTCTTTTTTGCTTCTTCTTCACTTGTCATTGGCCACAAGGACGGCCAGTGAGTTTTTGCTTCTTCATTTTTTTTTCCTTTGATGAAGTGTGATTATTTTTTTGATGGGATACAAACGGCAGAAAATATTTTCAATTATACATCGCCAAACAAAGAAAAATAAACCATATTTTTGGAAAATTCTTTCCCGAAAAGCATTTTCATTTATCATTGAGTTTTCCGTGAAACAAATGCACTTTTATTAAGTATTTGAATATTTAATGATTTTTATTTCGCCATCAGTGTATCACATGAAAGTAATTCTAGTAAACCTAGCAGTTCTCTTTTTCCATAACATGAAGACCACTCTAGGTAGATTAGTCCTGTGAATTGTGCAGGTAATGCTGGTTGCTGGAGGCGACACCACGGCCACCGCGATAGAATGGGCGATGATACTTCTCCTCAACCACTCCGAAGCAATGCGAAGGGTTTGCGACGAAAAAGAATCCAAAGTTGGACATGACCGCCTCCTTGAAGAATCCGACCTCGCTAATCTCAGCTATCTTCAGAACGTCGTTAGCGAGACGATGAGGTTGTATCCATCAACTCCTCTTCTTCTACCTCATGAATCCTCGGAAAACACCACCATCGGAAACTTCCCCGTTCCGCGAGGTACGATGCTGCTGGTAAACACGTGCAGCCTTCACCGGGACCCCAAGCTATGGAAAGATGCCGAGAGTTTCATGCCGGAGAGATTTGACGGCGGCCAAGAGAGTAATGAAGGGTTCAAAATGTTTACTTTTTGGTTCAAAATTATAGAGCGCAATATGCATAGAAATGTCAATTACGCAAAATCTTTTGTCGTTTGTGGGGAAAATTATTTTATAGCAAGACATGGTCTAAAGTACGGAAAATTAGACGCCACAAACCCTATAAAACCTCTATATCGCATGTCATCCCTCTCCCCACTATCTCTCTCTTCCTCCCAGCGGCCCGGCACCCCCCGGGACACGTAGTCTTCGTAGTATCTTCATGGAGGACGTGGGGATGCACCTAATCTCAGCATTCGCCTTCCTTTTCCTTCTCTTCTTGTTCAAATTGCAGAGAAGCAACAAGAGGAATCTCCCACCGAGCCCGCCTTCACTCCCTATCATCGGCCACCTCCTCCTTATTAAAGAGCCAATCCACCGGACCCTTCAGTCTCTCTCCGACCGCTACGGCCCGGTCCTCTCCCTCTCCTTTGGCTCCCGCTCTGTGGTTGTCATATCCTCCCCATCCGCGGCCGAGGAGTGCTTTACCAGAAATGACATCATCCTCGCCAACCGCCCCCGCCTGCTCTTTTCTGAGATTTTGTTGTATGGTGGCACGATCATCAGTGTTGCCCCTTACGGGCCCCACTGGCGCAACCTCCGCCGCCTCACGGCACTCAAAATCCTTTCCCCCCACCGCCTTGCCTGCTCCCTCACCATCCGGCTGGAGGAAGTAAGGCTCCTCGTGAAGAGCCTCTATGAGGTGGCCACAACAGCGGCAGGGGGTGGCGGTTTCGTGAGGGTTGAAATGAGGTCGAGGCTGGAGGAGATGTCCTTTAACATCATCATGAGGATGATCTCTGGGATGCGCTGCTTTGGGCCTACCGTCGATGCGGGTGACGTCGAGGTGGCCAGGCAGCTCGTGGAGTTGATAAAGGAGACATTCGAGCTGAGCGGGATGGAGCCGAGTGATTTCTTGCCGGTGCTGAGGAGGCTAGTGAAATTCAAGGGGAGAGAACGGAGGATGGTGGACGTCGCTAAGAGGTCCGATGTGATCTTGCAAGGCATGATAGATGAGCTCCGGTCAAAAAGGAAGAGAAGCGACAGCAGCCGAGAGGTGGAGAGCAAGACGATGATCGATTCCATGCTGTTGGAGGGCTACTCAGACGACATCATCAAAGGCCAAATCTTGGTATGTGCATAACACATGTTCTCTTCACTTGACTTATGCATGTACAGTGAGATGGTTCTTCGCAATTTATATTTCTAAGTTTGACCGAAGTCTTTCAACGCTCACCAACAAAAGAAAATAGGAATAACTAGTCAATTGTTGCAGTATCGCCTTGCGAGCTTAGAGTGGTAGGCGGTCCGGGGGGACCCATGGCTCCTCTCTTCTCAAGAATTCATACATTCCTTATAGTGTATGGACAGCTATCTCTCGAGCATAGATTTTATAAAAAACGTGAAACAACATATATATTTTGGTTTTAAACATAAAAGGGATAGGAAAGGTGGAAAGAAGGGCAACGGGAGGTGAAGAGAGCAAATGGACAAAAATTTGACTCGCCTCCCCAAAAAACAAAAAACAAAAAAAAAATCATCATCTATGACCCTTAGGTTTGAATGATGGTCTAGCATCTTCTAATACATGTACCTTCATGAAGTTCGAACGTCAAAAGCGCCACCTCTTTTTAGCATTTTTACAAATTTGATGAATAATTTTTTTCTTTTCTATACCTGATAGAATGCAATGCTAGTTTCACATCTATGATTTAATTTATTCCATAAAAGGTCTTTTTCCCTTTTCTATATTGAGTATAGGATTTCTTAATCATTATTGTATGATCCTAATGTATGTGAGCCCGATACATATGTACCGTTGAATAACATGGTCTCATGTGGAATCCTTTTCATCCAGTGGTTCAATGAATAGGGCTTATATCCGAGAGACTTATATGCACCAAGGTTCTGCATTTTTCTTTCTTCAAAAGTGGCTGCTATCTAGTTTGTCGTTGATTCCAAAGTAGAAAGAAGAGAAAGGACAAAACGAATGAACTTTTATAGGGCGCAATATGCGTAGAATTGTCAATTACAAAATTCGTTGGATCTTTTATCCTGTGCGCAGAAAATGATTGAGGTCAAATTCTATTTTTCTTTCCTGAACTTACGCATGTTTTCCAAATCCGATCGATTCGAGCTAAGTACCCGTCGAACCATGCCCAAGTCTGTCGTCAAAAAAACTGTCACCATTGACAAGCCACCGTAGAACATCACTTCTACATCTACACGATGCACTAAACAAATAAAGTTTGCACTTATACATGAACAAGACCATAAGAGCGGCCAATTACCCTTTGCTTTGCATTTTCCTCTTTACGGCTGAATCTGATTGTTCTTTAGTTTGGAAAACAAGTTTTATCTATTTTTGAAACTATTGAGCATACTTTGTTACTTAAACACAATTTGTGGCAGGCAATGCTAAGTGCGGGCACGGACACAACTGCGGTGACAATAGAATGGGCCATGTCCCTCCTACTCAACCATCCAAACGTCATGAAAAAAGCTCAAGCAGAACTAGACGACGTCATTGGCCGAGACCGTCTAGCTAATGAAGCAGACATCCACAAGCTACCTTACCTTCAAAACATCATCAATGAGGCGCTTCGATTGTTTCCACCAGCACCACTCCTAGTGCCTCATGAGTCTACTGAGGATTGCATGATCGGCGGGTTCAACGTGCCCCGAGGCACCATGATCCTAGTAAATGCATGGGCAATTCAGAGAGATCCAAAATTGTGGGATGAGCCCACAAGTTTTATACCAAAGAGGTATGAGGGACTAGAAGATGATCATGCATACCGGTTGTTGCCGTTTGGGATGGGAAGGAGGAGTTGTCCCGGTGCTGGCCTTGCCAATAGAGTGTTGAGTTTGGCTCTAGCAGCGCTTATTCAATGCTTCGAGTGGGAAAGAATCGGCGAAGAGCCAGTGGACTTGTCTGAAGGAACCGGAATCACAGTGCCGAAGAGAGAGCCACTGGAGGCTTTGTGCAAAGTGCGTGAATGCATGATTGCTAATGTTCTCACACAGCTTTGAGAAGGTCATTCTCCAGTGATTTTATTTGGTGATGTTCAACCTCCATAATACTTATAAACTAATATGCAATAATAAAGTAGATTGGTATGAATGAAATGAGGTGGAAATGAATGGAGGGAAAAAGACCCCAAAGTGAGAGCGAAATGGAATAAGCATTCTAGTTCTTATGTCTAGTGATAATGTATTGATGAAATGCCCATTCATATGGACTTTCATTAGGCCTTTGAAAGGTATCAGAATACTATGGACTATTTTTATTGTAAGATGATATGTATGTTTGAAGAAAAGACCTGCGATTAACTACAGTTGCTACGTGATTGTCATCTCCTTGGTGTCCTCTGGATTTTGAGTTTATTTGGCATCTCCTCTAGACATTATATGAGTCCCTAGCAATTCCAATGTCATGGGGTTAGAGGTTACTGTGTAATTACAAAGATTTGGTAGTTGCAGAAAAGGGACTAGGTGTTAAATTATAACTCGAGTTTAGGCGTTTGGAAAAATGCGATTCGCTGGATTGACAAAAGAAGGAAATAATTAAAAGATGAATTTTCTTCTTTAGAGTGAAGCTGCTGAAGTCCACGCATGAAAAAGAAGTTTGTTGAATTCTTCTTATCCACAGTGGTGCCCAAAACTTGGACACACATTCACGCTTATTTCTCGTTCGGAGGCAGCAATAACGACCATAGTGGTCGATGGCAACAGGTGACGGCTACTAGTGGTGGTGGATGGTGGATGGTGGCTCTACATGGGACTAGGTGTTAAATTATGACTTGAGTTTAAGCGTTTAGAAAAATGCGATTCGCTGAATTCACAAGAGATTGAAATAATTAAAAGATGAATTTTCTTCTTTAGAGTGAAGCCGCTGAAGTCCAAGCGTTAAAAAGAAGTTTGCTGAATTCTTCTTTTCCACGGGGGGCCCAAAACTTGGACACACATACACGCTTATTTCTTGTTCGGCCATCAAAGAAGGAAAAAAATAAGGGCTGCCGAGCTCTCCGCACGTGAAAGACAAATTGTGGTGAGCCCAGGTCAAAGTTTGACCTGAGCACATGTATAAAAGGAAATATAAAAGGGGCAAGATTTCATTCATCAATATAAAAGAGGAGCCGCAGCAATTTTGTGCCTTGAGTTTATCTCCAAATGAGTTATTTATTTATAAACACTTGAGTTTTGGTTATATTAAGAGCTTGGGAAACGCCGAGAGTGTCTTTGAGTAACTCGAATGTGTAATCTTCTTGTATTGCTTGATTTATAGTGAAATTCGCTGGTGCTCTCCCCATGGACGTAGGTCTTTACGACTGAACCACATAAATCTGGTGTTCAATTTATTTTTCTTCTGTCTATATTATTATTCGATCGCTCGCCCTATCGCAACACCAGGAATGGGTGATCTTTTGTGCGTTTGCATCGTTAGTGTCTCACCATATTTACTTGAAGTGAGTTGCCCATACCTAATAATTCGAGTCCGACTATTACAGTCGGTATATATCCTGCTTCTTGGTGGAGCAAAGCTTTTCTTGAAAGCATCTCCTTCGTCTCTGTCTTTCCCAGCTTGCTGTAACCCTGCTCTCCCTTTTACCCGGCAGATTAGTCTCAATAGTCGCTTTACGAAATTCTTGAAGCTTTCTTGGTCTTCCACTGAGAACTTGTCACTTTTTGGAGAGAGCTCTTAAAACTTGGCTTGGTTGGTCGGGTACTTTCCAAAAATGAAGGTCTCCACGCGTCGTGGCTTGTCGGTTCGGGGTTCTTTTTCTCTGCTTCCACTGGTGCTAGCCGTGAAGATACGGAAAATTTGATGCCCCTTACTCTTGCTGAACTAGTCATCTTCAAGTCGATCGATACAGGCCTCTTGAAATCTTCTATTTGCCCACTTGCTTCTCTTTGATTTGTTATTTGACCGGTTGTATCCCCTGCGGGGATGGAGCGACAGATGGCAGTTTAAAAAGATGTCTTGTTGCCCTAAGTGTAAAATAGTAGTAATAAGAATAGAGATTTTAAGCTTTTTTCTCTTCCTCATAAAGATAGATATCCAAGGGCGAGCCCTTGGACAGGCGATGAAAACTATGGAGAAATATTTTAATCCTTACCAACTTGATCTTTTGGCCACGGCATTGACAGTGCCAAGTGGAAGGGCCACTGCTATGCATTTTGGTCCTTGGTTCATTTCGCCATTTTACCTAATGAACACTGATCCGAACTCAATCATCAAACCCTCGATTTAGTATAGTAATTCATGCAGTTGAGGTGTCCTATCCATTAACCTTATCAAATAAACTTCTTATTTTTTTATTTTTTCGAAAGGGATATAACTAGTCAAGGAAACATATTTCAGTTGGTAGAGTGGCGCAAGTAGATGTGCCTCGGGAAAGGTTTTTATTTTCCTTTTTTCCAATTGAACAACATTCCTCTTAATTGGAGGTAAGTACATTATCAGTACCAAAAGTTGTATACGGTGCTCACTTTGATACCAAAAATTTCCGTTAGATCACTTAAGTACCAAATCGGAGAAAAAACACTCACTTTGGTGCCTCCAACGAGAGATTCCGGCCAAAATGATTATGCAACTTTTATATTTAAAAAAAAAAAATCGACATGGCTTTTAAACCACGTCGTTTTCTGTCCTTCTTAACAAAACAACGTCGATTTGCCGTCCTAAGTGGATGGCCTCACAAAAACGACACCGCACAACTCATTTGAGGATTTTTTTTATTTTTATTTAGGGATTGAAATTATGGTTTTTTTGTCCGATCCTCGCCCAACACCGACCTAGCTCGCTCGGCCACCGTTGCTTGGTGCATGAGGTTCCTGCACTTGAGCGAGATCAGCATGAGCGCATCGTCACCGATGCTCAACCACTTGCGGTCGCACTTGGGCGCGAGCTTCGTGACCGAGTTGAATTGCGCGAACAGCGCCAGGACTGTGTCTAGTAGCTCCAAGTGGGCATGGAGGGCGAGCCTCTAGCAACTCTGGCCTTCGATTGCAAGCCAGCGATGGTACACGAGGGAGCACCGGCCCGGGTCGCCGGAGCCTAGGGACTGGAAGACGCAGGCTAGGCACATCGGGGAGATCGAAGATGGAGAGGGAGAGATCGGGGGCGGCGCACTTATCGGCAGCCTCCCTGAGCATCGGCCAGATCACAACCTTCGACTTGTCCGCCAAGTGGCCGTCATCGAGATCAGGGTCAGGGTCGAAATGATTACGTAACTTTTATATTTATATAAAAAATAAATAAAAAACAATCGACATGGCTTTTAAATGACATTGTTTTCTATCCTCCTTAACAAAACGACGTCGTTTTGCCGTCCTAAGTGAATGGTCTCACAAAAACGACACTGCACAACTCATTTTGGGATTTTTTTTTTTTTAATTTGGGGATTGAAATTAGGGTTTTTTTGTCCGATCCTCGCCCAACACCGACCTAGTTTGCTCGGCCACCGTCGCTCGGGGCGTGAGGTTCCTGCACTTGAGCAAGATCAACATGAGCGCATCGTCACCAATGCTCAACGACTTGCGGTCGCACTTGAGCGCAAGCTTTGTGACCAAGTTGAATTGCGCGAACAGTGCCAAAACTGCATCTAGCAGCTCCGAGTAGGCATGGAGGGCGAGCCTCTAACGACTCTAGCCTTCGATTGCAAGCCAATAGTGGCACACGAAGGAGCACCGGCTTTGGTCGCCGGAGCCTAGGTACTAGAAGACGCAGGCCAGGCACTCGTCGAGGAGATCGAAGATGGAGAGGGAGAGATCGGTGGCGGCGCACTCGTTGGCAGCCTCCCCAAGCATCGGCCAGATCACAACCTTCGACTTGTCCGCCGAGTGGCCATCATTGAAGTTGGGGTCGGGCACGGAGCCGCGGCTGCCGAGCCCAAGGGTCGTTGAGGACAACGACTAGCCCATCGCCGGCGGAGGGAAGATTCAAGCGGCTTATCTCTCTCTCTCTCTCTCTCTCTCTCTCTCTCTCTCTCTCTCTCTCTCTCTCTCTCAATTCGGAGATTTAGGGTTTTGAATTGGGGGAGAGACACCAAACGGCATCATTTTGTTGTTTAAATGCTGACTGTACTCTCCAATGAGTCACATCAGCTTTAAAAATTAATAAAAAAAATAGTGTCATGTCGGATTTCCGGCTAATCAGATTGGCGTTGGCACTGAAATGATTATTTTTCAAAAGTTTTGCTACTTAAGTGATCCAAAATAAACTTTTGGCACCAAAGTGAGCGATGTACACAAATTTTGGCACTGATAGTGTACTTACCCCTCTCTATCGTATTGCACAAATGGAAGCCAGCCTTGGGTCACTGACCTTAACGTCCGGTCCATCAACGATTTCCTCAGCATCCCGAAACAAACAAACAGCTTTGTAGATGACCAAAAGGCATGATGATTCTACGAATGCCTCAATTACTATCTATTTGCAATTGTCTTCGTCTTAAATCTGCGCTCAGGCTTATTAAAAGTATCTAAGGTGCAAATTCAAAACCTTGTAAGAGTATTTGACTTGGGAAGCCCGTGTTGAAGTCAATTTGATCCATCTGAAAAATTTTGACAAATTGACGCTGACATGGAAGCTGACCATTTTACGTGACATGGCCGGCACTGACATGAATAATTTTAAATATTTTTTCAAATTATCTATTTAGGCTCATATTATTTTCACCCTTATATTGACTCCTGATATCTCCTATCATATTAAATTGACTATACTAATCCTTACGGATCCCACTCTTAATTTAAAATTATTTCTTACTATTTTCCCTTTAGTATTGGCTCCTCACACCCCTTATCACATTGAATTAACTATATTATCCCTTGTGGCTCCCGCCTTTAATTTAATATTATTTCTTACCCTTTTTTCAATTTTAATAAAAGAAAAACTTACCCACGTCATCTTCAAACGAATTTTTTTCACCCTAACCAATTCTTTCACAACCGTTACATTTCAATGTTTTGTTCATGTTTGTCTTCTTCAGAACTTGCCTTCCATTATTATAACTTGAGCAGGCACTAATCATATACTAGAGTAAAGAAGTGTTAATTTTATTTGCAAATTATTTACTATTTTTTTTCTAGATTATCCTCGATCGCAAATTTTTTGACTTTGACTTTTGGTACAAAATTTATGAGAATTCATTCAAAGATTGAATATTGTGGATGTTGTATACATTATATGTAATTTACTCAAAGATTATGCTCTTACTTGTACTTAAATTACTTTTTGAATTATTTTTTCCTAATATAAAAAGAGAAATATAAAAATCATTAAAAAAAATTGCCATAAACAAAATAATTAGGTATATAAAAGAAGAAATGAAGGCAAATGTTAGTCTTAAATCAAGAGTGGGCCCTTATTTATTATTAATAAACATTATTTGAGATGGGCATGGGCAGTTTGTCCCTGGTAAAATGAAACAAATGAAAAAAAAAAAAAAAAAAGATAGGTAAGAACTAATATTAAATCTAGAGTTGGGCCTGTAAGAGTTAATGTAGTCAATTCAATGTAAAAATGGGTGTCAGGAGCTAAAAAAGGGTGAAAATAGCACGGGCATTTATTTATTTATTATTTTCCTTTTTTTTCATCTTTATTTCCTTTATTTTTCTTCCCTTCATCTTCTTCCTTTAATTGTTCACTGAAACTCGAGAATTGGCCAAACAAAAGAGCTAGCAAGATCAGCCTCATCAACCGCTAGCGAGGGTGACCCTTGCTTGCTCCTAGTGGGGTTCAACCTCACCAAGGAGGTGAAGCTCAAGGGGTTGGTAGGAAAAAAAAGAAAAGGAAAAGAAAGAAAGAGAAAGAAAAAGAAAATAAAAAATAAAAAATAAATTATCCACACTAATATTGATTGCCTTACATTGCACTATTGGTGTCTATGTTAGTGATTTTTAGTTAAAATTGATTGGATTAACTCAATTGACATAACCTGAAAATGTTTAGAACTTAATTTACACAATTGAAAGGTTTGGAATCGAATCGTTTAAAGTGCAATAAAGTTAGGATTTGTTGCATAATTTTCTATCGGTGGCTGTTGATCTCATTATCATTCTCAATTATTTAGCCTCAAGTTTGATTTGATCACTATATGATCTCCTGGATAAATGACATAGGGTTGCGTCTAGTCGAATTACCGGTTTCTATTTGGACATGGAATCAGATAGCTATGTAAAGCTGAATAACATCAAAAATATATATAAAAAAAATGAAAAAGAAAAGTCCGTCGTTTTATTTCGATGATATGGAAACCTGTTTTTAATCAAATGTGCCCTAATATCAACATGATAACGCATTGCTTTAGACTAGGAAGTTTTGCTAGAATATTGTCAGGGACTGGGGTTGGGTGGGATTTTCCATCCGAATTCGTCAATTTATTGGGATTTTGCAGGCCCCTCATGTCGAACAGCGGGCTTTGGCGCCCGGCCGTGCACCTTCAACATGGACGACCGGTTACGACATCGAACTCGAACAGGACAACGTGTCCGTGACTTCATAAGTCAATTTCACGAGATGTTATGATATTCTCGAGCTTGATTACGACGGCATGTTCACGTGATTGTACGCTTAGAATCGGGATGCGATAAGAAGTGTGACTCCCGGGCCGGGGTGCCTCCGAAATTGGTGTCTCCTTGTCGGTGAGGACGACGCACAACCATTTCCATTTGGTTTCTTCCACAATCAGGGGCCCCGAGGTAAAGAAGAGCCTCATCATCTTCGACCGTAACGTACTATTTGGGTTTTTTATGATGAGTGGCCAATGTTCGATCTTCACCTTTCGAAAGGAGTGCAAAATATCGGGACCCGTTCGTATCCATTCATTCCTCGACGGGGATGCACAATTGACGTTTGAACTCATCCTTCGGACACCCTGGGGTCGATAGCTGGGGTCGACGTCATTCAAGTTAAAGTCATTCATGGCGAGCAACCTTGGCACCAATTCACGAAGTTTGGCTGAAATCGTTTCAACTATATAAGGTTAAAAATAGGGGAAACAGTTAATTGTAGTCGACATCTTAGACGGGTGCAATTCCCAACGGAGTTACATGAAAGTTGTAGTCATACGACTATTGCAGTCAAATCAATTAGTTAATGAATTATACGATCAAATATGTAACCGAAATTTGATTTTAATGAGTGGGCACAATTATTAGTTGACGCGACAATATTGGAATCTATCGATCAACTTGTAAACTCAACTTAAACCCCATTGATTAATTCAACTCAATCCTTATGTTTATAAGCAAAAGGCCAATTTTGGCTACGGTTTGATTCAACGGGTTCAAATTTGAACATGTTGATTACATATTAATTGTCGATTCAATGGAGTATTTATCAATTTCATGGTTATCAATTAACCATCAAGATATCGATACACAAGTTTAAAATCAATTTCAAAACTGATAATCGCCCACCTAGCAATTGGAATTGAAATTAACTTATCTTCCAAAAAGATTTGATGTATTTAAATTGATTCAAATAAAGATGACCAATCTCGTAGGCGATATTCCAAACTAGAAAGCCATCTATATCCTGTGGGAACCGAACTCACGAAGAAAGAAAGATAATCCCGAATCTAAATAAGTTTTCATTCTTCACTTACGTTCAGTTTGAAATATATCAGAGTGGGCAGACTTCTATTGTACGATAAACTTTAACACAAAAAATAGAACTTAGACCAGGAGTTTTTTCTAACAAGACCAACAGTAACCAAGGGAGTAAAAGGGGCAAGCAGGCCATGTTTTAGTCCATGTCGAAGCGTTCACCTTCACGGTCAAAGCTTCTCCGTGCACATGATGAGATTACACTTTTCCACCATGATACATCAGTCACTTTCTAAAATGCTAAGAAGCCAGTCAGATTGTTCCCAGAATGCACCAAAAAGTCGATCACACTTCGTTGATCAAATCACACTACTTCCCTGATTTCCAAATGCATCATCCATCTGAAACAAACTAGAGCACGAAATTTCACACGAAAATATCCAAGCAAGAATAAAATTGTTGGGATTATATCTCAATTTTGATCCCGTGAAGGAAACACGATCCAATTATAGTTCTGATTTGAATAGATTTCCTCAATAGAGTGTTTTCTTAGTATGAGTAGGTTTCCTAATAAGGTTTCCTATTTTGAACCTAAATATCATTCGTACACAAGAGGTGTGGGTGTTGGTTTTTGCCTCGTAACAACCAATTATACCAAAACTAACAGCGAGGGCTAACATTGTATGAGTTTTTTGGCAATGATTGGGGGTTAAGAAACATTAAAAGTGTTTGATAAACTCGAGAGTGCTTGTAATCTCTGTTTATTACTTAATCTATAATACTCCCTTTGTGGAGTGATTTCCATTGACCGAATCACGTAAATTTGGTATTCAATTTATTACCTCCTCCTACTTATTACTGTGTTCAATCCCTTGCTTTTCGCTACAAATACTATGCACTATATCAATTTGGTGCAACCAGAACCAGGACGTGAAAACACCATCCCATTCAGAGTTGCAAAAACATAAGCATTTTAAGTATCCATTTGATTTCTGGGTTACTCATTTAAAGGGGAAAAAAAACTAAAAATTTTCGACAACTAGATACTCAACTTGGGCCAAAAATATGAAGCCAAACTCCCAATTGACAGCCTTCTCTTACACTTGTAAACACTGTTTCCTTAGGTGACAGTACACCTATCAGCAAAGATGCGCTTGTCCATCTCCAACTTCAATCGACATAGACTAAAAATATCAAATACCAGATCATACCAGAAGACTACACAAGCCCAAGTTCTCGTCACCATGCACCCTCTAAAGAAACCATCTTCTCAATCATATGCAACAAAACAACAAGCAAGACTTGATTAGACAAAAAAAGAGAGGGGTGGGGTGGGAGCGCCTCGCCATCTGAAAATGAGGAGCATCAACCGGGAGATAAAAGGACTGAGCGTGAACGAGGAGGAACGCGCAAGCAGAGATCCATAGATGCTGTCTGAGAGCAGCTTCCCCCATGTGTCAGAATCAGAAGCGAGATCGAACCCCACCGACCAGTTCTCTCCTCAAGAGGAATGCTTCAAGGCAACGTGCTTAATGGGTCTTCCATCTCCTTCTCTTTTTTTCTTTTTCTTTTTTAATTCACAGGACTGGCGGAAAGCAGACAATTTTTATATTTTTATTTTTCACTTCCTTTTCTTTCTTTTTCTTTTCCACAGGGTTGGCATCTCCACCGGCCTCCAGGCCAGGGCGAGGGTGCGAAGATCTCACACAGATTGGCATCTCCGCCGGCCTCTAGGCCAAAGGCGAGGGTGCAAAGATCTCACACAGGCCACGAGCAAGAATCGCAACCCTTGCCAGCCCTTAGTCCAAATAGAAGAAGAGACAAAAAGGGAAAAAAAAAACCAAAAAAATATTTAAAATTTTATTAAAATATTATTAGAAAAAGTTTACATCAATGAATGTGATATTCCCAACACTTCACGATTAATATAATTATCCAATTCCTTCTACCTTTTTAAGCACGTAGAAGCTTTTTTTTTTTACTAACATAAAAAACTCAAAAAACGCATGCGGGAACATAAATCAAGTTAACGCATTTTATTTCTTATATATTTACTTTAGGTGACACAATTAGGTATAAGGGATTTCAAAAAGGCCTGTCATCCTGAATTACATCACACATACCCCCACAATACCACTTTGACCCTAGGACTGCCAATTTATGTCCAGCCACCTATCCTTCAACATTGGTACGCTCAAAAATCATCGCCTAAATCCCAAAATGATGCTTCACCTTCCTGCCCTTGCCCCAATCAATCGTACTACCACCATCATCATTTCCATCATCACGTGGATGTGGGAATATTATTAAAAAAAGCTCTACGTTAGCGATTGTGATGTCCCCAACACATCACAACTAATGTAATTATCCAATTCCTTCCACTTTCTAAGCATGCAAAAGCTTCTTCTTTTTTTAACTAATAATAACTCAAAACATAGGAAACTCAAAGAACACACACAGAAATATAAACCAAGCTATAACATTTCATTTCTTAATCATTTACTTAAGGTGACATAGTTTGGTATACTGGAGATTTCAAAAATGCCTATCATCCCGAACTACATCACACATACACTCATGATATCACTCCGTCCCTAGGACCGCCTCTACATGGCGCCACCTATCCTTCAACACTGGTACAGCCCAAAGTCGTCGTCTAGATCCCAAAATGATGCTTCACTTTCCTACCCTTGCCTTAGTCAATCACACTACCACCATTGTTGTCTCCACATCACCTGGATGTGGGATCAGCCCCACAAGTTGTCCTTCTACTTGTGCGTAGACCACCAAGAAACGCACGAGTACTAGGGCCCATCAAGGCTCCAATTTCAATGGATAGTATCGCTATGCATCGGGTGAAAGTGACTTCCAGAAAATCCAAATCTATGAACTCAGAAAAATCCCAGGTGAGGTCCAATTGGGACCCCATAACTGAGGGAGGTAGAGGTAGGAAGGATCGGCATATTTACTACTAATTTGAAAAAGGATAATCAACAATTAATGAGCCTAAGTCCAGCAAGCAAAAGGTCCACTAATCTATACTACATAAACCAATCATGGTACTCAGTACCAAGGAAAGCTTCAATATAAAAGCATTGGAAATCATTTCCAAATCAATTCGGTTGAGAACCTTTTTCAAAAGCAACATAGCAAATTAATAAGAAAGGTAGCTTTTCTGATTAGGTAATCCAGTAACTCAAATGGAATTTAAAAGTGCCAAGACCATATTTGATATGAATTCATGATGTCACCATCTTTCGAGGAACCCTGTTATCCCCCGACATCACAAGGACATTTGGGAGAACCATGTTACACCCCCAGGCATTCAAAGGAACCCAGTTATCCCTCTAGGCATCCTCACTACAAATAGAGGCATCGTTATCCCGAGGGCCAACTGCACTCCCAAACCACACATTCATTCCATGGTGTAGCAATTCCACAATTCAATTCAAGAACATTAACTTTATTACTACCAAAGAAACTCAAGCGTGAATCTAACAAATCTTCATTCTCTTATAAACCACTAGACTTATATAAACTCACTCATACACAATATCAAATATGTTGCAAGAAGAATTCCATTTCAAAGTCCCCAAACTTGCCCTATAATAGCCTTCCAAATGCCTTTGGAAATTGCAGACGTTGTCTAGGTAAATGGATTCCAAAAATTATGAAATTCTAACATAAGATAGACAAGATCCAAAGAAACATTTTCCGTGAAGGAACTGAAGTCTACTTCGGCTTATACGGTACTATATAATTCTTAGAAATCTGGACTAGTAGGGTATTCCTGCACATAACAGAACCGAAAAAGGAAATTGTTTCACCAACTAAACAATTTTGAAAAATCCTGGAAATTTTATATGTAGCAGTTCAGGATGTACTCTACAACTTTTACGAGGAGACTCATTAAATTTCTTAACCGAAAATTCTTTGGAAAATGGAAATTAAGAAAAGATTGGTATCCCGTCCGCAAAAACAGATTACACACCCAGTCATTTTTCAAATATATTTTTGTCATATGAATTCCAAAAAAATCCAAATTTAAAGTATGTCGTCGAACAGCCAATAAGGTTTGACCTTCATGAAGGATACCCCAAGGAATTTACATTACACAAGTCAATACAAAATTAGCAAAACTGAGGTCACACCAAGTCCGAACCTGACTTAGACAACATCCACTATTTTTGGCTCAAGATTTCGACATAGCAAGCCAGAGTATGTACGAGCTTCAACGGATAATACTTCCTTGATACACATACTGACCCAATAATTATGAATCCAACACTTCAGCTAGATAGACTTTTTCCAAAACTTCCGACTAGGTACGAACATACACAGAATTGCGGCATTCATGGAAATTTTGAGGAAACTCTCCTCGCCAGACAACAATCAATCAATATAGAATAGAACGGAGGATATCTACTTGCCTCGGGTCCTAGAGGAACTGCAGTCGTGGTTCAGCGGGCTTCTGAGCTGTTGCTGTCTGAGCCGAGGCGACGGTGCAGCTGACGGGCGGTCACATGAGCAGCTGAGTGGAGGGGGGAAAAGGGGCTGCTAGTGGTCGTACTGGATGAGCAACCGTGCACAATGCAAAAGAATAGAGGAAATAAAGGGGTGTGTTCTAGCAAAATGGCATGGGTAGAGAAATTTACGGTGTAAAGCAGAGGTGAAATGAAATGAAAACTGAAAGAAACCGAGAGGGTTTGGCGGTGAAGGCAAAGAGGGACGTGCGGCTCCATTCTTCTCTGCTTCCACTCGGTCTCCACCGTTTCATTGCATGCTCAGGTGTTGCCAGTTAAAGGTTTTGCCTGAGGAGGGAAGCGACACGCAGCTTGGTCGCCGTTGTTGACTCCGTGGGGGAGACGCGCCAGCAGGGAAAACGATAAGTGGCGCCTTGAGAAGAAGCCAGGTGGCTCGGTTGACATGACAAAATCGGCGGCTAAGATGGCAGGGGTGCTGGCTTGGTTTCGTGGCCAGGCCAAGGCGGTTCGACAATGACAGGGACGGCTGAGGCAAGGCACGGCAAGGTCCAGTAGTGAAACTCAATGGCGAGCTTGGCAACGTGATACAGTGGCTAGACATGGTGACTTATTCGGATGGCGGCTTAATGACTCGGCATGGGACGATGAAGTGCCAATGATGCGTTGTGGCAACGTCAACTTGGCAGAGCAAGGTTTCTTGACGGCGGCGAAGACGGGCTGAGATGGCAAATCTTGCAGTGGGACGAACGACGTAGCCCAAGGAGGAGCTTGTTGACATGGCATGACCGTTGCTCATTTGAGACTTGCTATTTTGTCAGGTAAAAAATCCATATGTTACAATGATTTTCAGCCAAACTTAATCGAATAGACTCAATTGACAAAATATGAAAAAGCTCCAGACTCAATCAGCATAATTGAAAAGATTAGTATTGAATAATACAAATGTAATAAGTTTAAAAAAAAAAATTGGTAGTTGTCCCGTTCATATTCCTAGCAATAAAATTTACCATATAGTGACTATTCATTGTTTTGCTAGAGTTCTATCAGTTTAATTAAATACATGTATGCATGATCTACATTGCATCAGGGGACTGCTTATTAAACCCGATATCAGATTAGATGTGCATGAGCAGGTCTAAGATAGCATTAGGCATGGTTTATCGATCATAAATATGAAAATTGTCACACTCCTCTCTACATCAATTTTAATTATTAACCGAATGATTTGTATTAGAGTTTTTTTTTATTATTATTAACAAAGACAATTGTCACGCTCCCTAACCGGCCCTTGTCGGTCACAAGTGAGAGCCAACTAACCCTCACCAACCACAAGCGAGGGCTGCGACACTCACCCATGACCGATGTGGGCTTCGTGGTCCTCACCAAATTTGAGCAAGGGTCATGACCTTCGTCAAACTTGGAAGAAGGAAAAGGAAAAAATAATAAATTATTATGAAAATTGTCTACATTTTGGTGGATGTGCCACATAGAACAGTTAACATTCACGTTAGTGATTTTCAGCTAAAATTAGCCGGATTAGTTCAATCGACAAAATATGAAAAGGTTTATGACTTAATTGTCAAAATTGAAAAATTTAGAAATGATTTAGCAAACATGTAATGGGTTTAGGACTTTTTAGACAATATTCCGGATTTGGTTATGATTGATTTTCAGAATTTGATTCTTAATTTAACAAATAAAGGACTCGATTCCTATTGAGTCTTTTCCTCCATCATAAGCATTTGCAGACTCGACACCATTTTGAGACTGAAATCTTTGGATCCAAATATGAGTTCACTTTCCATTAATAAAATAAGCACAATTCAAAAAAGAATTATTGAACAGGCTCAATCAACATTGTATGCATAGACAAGTCAACATAATCTTTAAAATTAGAACCATGTGTATTTTTCCTTCTTAAGATATATAGAGTTACAAATCAAGATGTTAATTAATTTATAAAAACAAATAAACCATTCTTTAACCTAATAAAAGAATTGGCACCAAGTACGAAGTCAAATGTCAAAATGGTCCAAGCCTCTGTTTCATCACACCAAGTGCTCATCATCCCTTCACATTCGGCCCTAACTCTCATGCCACCCTCACATTCCCTCCTCTGATCCCCAAGCGCTCCCCTCAACTTCCTACAAAGCCAAGTAAATCTCATTGCACAAACCCCAACACACACACACCAGCTCCCAAAGGAAGCTACAGCTGCTGCAAACGGAAAAGCACAGAGAGAGCGTTTCGAGAAAGAGAACGGACATGGCGATACCAAATCAAGCGGCCAGCGCGGCGCAAGAGGTGCTGCACCAGCGCAAGAAGCTCCCAGTAAACCCGATGAAGCTGGCAGTCGGTGGCGTCGCCGTCACGGTCGTTCTAGGCTACACGGTCTTGTGCACCAAGAAGAAGCCGGAGGCCTCAGCCCTGGACGTCGCCAAAGTCGCTACTGGGGTTAATGCACATCCTAAGAATACTCATCCTTACAAGTAGACTGATTTATTCATGAGAGTAGCGAAAGCCTATGATGTTTTTCCCCCTTACCATTCGTTTCACAAGATCTTGGATTTGCTTTTTGTCTGCCTACTCCTGTTAAGAGTGAGTGCTATTTTATGATTGTCCTCTTGCTTTGTAATGTTAAGAACCAATAAAGATCTCCGATGTATACGTGACCCTTTTCTTGATTCGCTCGCTCTTTTTCCTCCGTTCCTTTCAAGATCATTTACGGAATACATAGGGTCCACCATATATCTTCTCAAATGTCAACAGGTAAAGACATCTTTATCGATTATTCATCCTGTTTGTGTAGATCTTTGAAGACAATAAGAATGATGAAAGCATCTATTTATTTTCAAGTTTTATAGGCGAAACGATAGGACGCATGATTGACCATTTATCTCAATTCTGTGCACTATTCCTTGAAAATGCATGGATGACCTCTCCACCGATTCCATAGAGATGTCTCGACCTTTCTAATTGCTTTTGCCAAACAATATCTCTTTGCCCTTGTTTAAATCACGAAATCTCAACAGGCATTGATTAATCGGGGATCAAAACTGCTAATCATGACTATTAGACGAATGAGGAGTGTTCATGAGAACTCCCTACCGATCGATAGCAGGCTTCAATGAAACATATTCTTGTCGAGAGCAAATGAAGTAGTT
Organism: Eucalyptus grandis; assembly: GCF_016545825.1. Classification (NCBI taxonomy): domain Eukaryota; kingdom Viridiplantae; phylum Streptophyta; class Magnoliopsida; order Myrtales; family Myrtaceae; genus Eucalyptus; species Eucalyptus grandis. The sequence continues at coordinate 53,127,652 of NC_052612.1, forward strand.
TCATTTCATGTACAAGAACGACAATCGAACCCACACCGCACAAGCATTGGCGTGACCTATTATGTGTCCTTGAATCCAACAGACTTCATTGTTCGAGTAAGCAGCAGAGTGTCGAGAGCCATTGACATGATAGTCACTCGATGAATAATAGAACAATTGCTTTTTCACCAGAGATTCGTCCCAGCAACACAAGATGAACCTAACAAGGTCGCACTTAAGCAGCGCTCAGGAGAAGAAAGCTGGTCGGAATCAATCTATACGATGAAGAAAATCAGCTGACAGTAGCAGAGCGTCTAATAAGGTTTCTGTAATTTCCAGAAATGAGCACCTGACCGCATAAACTGCTTACCAACGCCCTCAAACGTTTTCCTTTCTTACATTTTCATTAGAAAAACTGACCACAAAGTATACTAAAACCGAAAAAAACAGAAAAAGAAAGGAGAAACCAGGACGATGTCAAGGAGGTGTCTCTCACATGGCACGCATTATGCTGATTACTCTGTATGCCTTCTCTAAAAGTACTTGTACAGAAATCAATTAAAACTCTTTACCTTCTGTTTGTGCAGAAGTAAGTTTAGTCGATCTTGACCGATGAGTAGATTAGCCTTGTGAACCAAAAGCATGCATAGAAACCGATCGTGCCTGTCAGCACGAAGAAAGCATATGACCCAATGAGCATGTAACCAAAGTAGAGGGCCCCAGAAACAGGTTTCGTGATATTGAGCTTGGTGAAGAAGTAGAAAGCTGCATAGAGGAAGAGGTATAGAGCCGAGGAACCCGAAGTGAGATACGATCTCCACCACCACTGGTAATCTTCACCGCACAGCTGGAAGTAGCATAGGACAATTGTGATCTCAGCACACGTCACAATGAGGATGACGAAGACAATGAATAGGAACCCAAAGATGTAGTAGAACTGGTGCAGCCATATCGAAGTGAGTATGAAGAAGAGTTCAATGAAGACAGCCCCAAATGGAAGTATGCCTCCGATTAGGATCGAGAAGGCGGGATGCATATACCATGGCTGGTCCGGAATCTGCCTTGGGATCTTGTTAGTTTTTACAGGATCCTCGATGGTGGCCTTTTTGAAGCCAACGTAACTGCCAACAAACACAAGAGGAACTGAAATGCCGAACCATAGCACCACTAGGGCAAACATGGTCCCAAAAGGCACGGCCCCGGAGGATTTCTGGCCCCAAATTAGGGCATTCAAGACAAAGAATACAGCGAAAATGGTCGCAGGGAACATGAAAGCTGTCTTGAGAGTAATTTTCTTCCATTCTGTTCCCTTGAACATCTTGTATAGACGAGCTGAAGAGTATCCAGCAAAAAGGCCCATAAAGACCCAGAGCAGGACCATTGCGGTCATCAGACCACCTCGATTAGAAGGAGAGAGGAAACCGAGGAGAGCAAAGATCATGGTGATGAGAGTCATCCCAAAAAATTGGACCCCTGTCCCAGCATAGACACACAGTAAGTCCGAGTTGGCAGGAGGACGGAACACATCCCCATGTACCAACTTCCAGCCCGTCTCTTCCTGGGCTTCTTCTTGGGTCTCCAGTTGGTTGTACTTTGAGATATCACGGTAGAGAGTACGTAGCATAATCATAGCCACCATTCCAGAGAGAAACAGGACGATCATCAAAGAATTGACTATAGAGAACCAGTGTATCTGGTCATCGGCCATCAAAAGATAAGTGTCCCATCGAGAAGCCCACTTGATCTCACTATCCTGCAAGATGGGTGAGGCATGCATGATGAGAAAAAGGAAGAGGAAGAAACCAAAGATACTGATCCTTTCCATGTGGCCTTATGTCATGAAGGTAATAAAAGGGGAGCTTACCTGGAAACGAACGTCATATGTAAATATAACCTCATTCTTATCTTCGACCTCTTGAGGAGATTCAGAGCTAGTAACCTCACGCTTTGCATGAGGATTACAGGTGGTTAGAGTAGTAGTCTTCTCACTCCATTCACCTTCATATGCATGTTTGACACTGTAGTGATAGAAAAGATGAATCAGCACAATTATAGAGGTAGACGTTTAATAAACAGGACTAGCATCAACCTTCAGCGTTTGGTATGTGATCAAGGAAAATGACCTGAATGGTTCAACCTCAAACCCAACAATTCTTGTGGCCCCTGTTTCTTTATCTTGGTGATACTTGACAGTAAACGTTAAGTGGTTGTAAATAAAATGTTTCTGCTCTTTTGTCTGCAAAAAAGAAAGTATCTACATGTTAGACCTACTTCATTCTCTTTTAATTTTATGAAAAACAGAGAAAATGCTGAGACTGGTACTCACTCCAGCATATTGTCCCTTGACGCCAACATTAAAGCCTTGTTGATACACTCTCAGTTCAGTCCTTTCTATTCGAACCACCAAAGGGAGATTGTCCAATATCCTGCCATAAGTACATGTGACATCTAAGAGTTGCAGATCAGGAACTTACAGCAATTCTTGCTCTGCCTGCATTTTATGCTAATTGGTGCTTACATGTTCACTCGATACTCGTCATCTATCTTTTCCTTGAAATCTTTTGCTGTTTTTGCATTAAGAGTCTTTCGACAAAGAATATTGCACATCTGGGGTTCTCTCATTTTGAACTGTGATAAGAAGAAGCAATCAGGTGATCAGAAAGAAACGTGCTCCATCCCATCTACAAGCCATGCAGTAAATAGTTTTATTGGTAAGTCTGTACATATGTATACACATACTTCGGTAACCTACCTCATAAGGAGAGTTTTCAATCCGATCACCCCGAAGAACTTCTCCAAGATTCTCCGCACTATCAACAATTTTAGGAGGCCGACAGTAATCAAGGGAGTAAAAGGTGTAAGGAAGCTGTGTTTTTGTCGAAGTCAATTTGTTCACCTTCACGGTCAAAGCTTCTCCCTGCACATGATAAGATCACACTTTTACACCATGAAATACCAATCGCATTCAGAAATGCTGTGAAGACTTCTGAGCCCTTGATCATTTGTACCAAAAACCCTCAAGAAATAAGCAAGATATTCAGAAACTGAGGACTCCCTTCGCTCCCCACCACATACACTAAGGGAACGTGAGCCCTTCATCTTTGTCATAGCTATATGTGCACATGTAGACTTTTCCCCACAAAATGGAGAAATGTAATAAGATTCTTTCCATGAAAATGGTGAAATGCTATAATATGTTTGCCCTGTACTACGTCAGTCCATCTTAGTGAGGAATTTCCCAATGAAACCATTCACCTGACAACTATGCGAACAGTAATCCTTGGATAAGATGGTCACAAATAAGGTGGTAATATTTGGATCAGAATGCAATGGCAATTTAGTAATGGATGTACTAACAATCGTCCAACATCTAGCAAGGAACAAAATCATTATGATGGTGATGCTTTGATCCAAAAGCAACGTGAATTTTAGTAACAGATATACTAGTATAACCATCAACCAGATATCTACATGCGTCAGAAGTAATAGTCGTATCATAAAAAATAAAAAATAAAAATGTGACTTTCTAGACCAGCTTGTGATGTATTTCATCGAAATTTTGCGAAAAGGCAAAAATCTCAGTACAGACAGCAATTGTTCTTCACCTCTCAGAATGCACAAAAAAGTCAATCATACTTGTTGAATGAATCACACTACTTCCCTTGATCTCCAATTATGTCGTCCATCTAAAATAAACTAGAGCATGAAAATTCGCACGAAAATATCCAAGCAAGAATACTACTATGCATTATATCCACTCGGTGCAACCAGGAACAGGACATGGCAACACCATCTCAAAGATGCAAACACTTGAGCATTTAAGAATCCATTTGATTTCTGGGTCGATCGTTTAAAGGGGTAAAAAAGGATTGATTCATACAAACAACTTACTCCACTTGGATCGAAAATTCAAGCCAAACTAACAAAAACAGTAGACAGCCTTCTTCATACACTCGTCAACACTGTTTCATTAAGTGACAATACATGTATCAGCAATATAACGAAGGCTTTAGATCAATGAATCCCATATGTGAATCGGAAAAAAAAGGCGCTCATCCATCTCTCGCTTCCATCAACATCGAACCCAATATCAAACACCAGACTATACCCCAAAAGACTCCATGCTCACGTTCCCGTCACCATGCACCCTTTTTCAAAGAAACCATCTTTCCAAAACATACGCAACAAACGAACAAGCAAGAATATCTTTTCATCTTACACAAAACAGAGGCATGATAAAAAAGGCTTCACCTTCTTGAATTCCTGAGGAGAGACACCGGGAAGGTAAAAGGACCGAGCGTGAACGAAGAGCAGCACACAAACGGAGATCCAAAGGTACCGACTCGGAGCAGCTCTCCCCATGTTCAGAATCCGAAGAGAATCGAACCCACCTGCCGATTCCCTCTGCAGGAGGAGCGTCTCCAGGGTATGCGATCAACTGGGTTCTTTGCTTTCTTGGTGGAACCGTGCAAAGATGAAGCCTTTGACCGTTTTCTTGAATAAAGTAATATAGCTCGACAAGAACGAGAAGCGTAGAACCGCCTGCAGAGCCCCCACTTGCATCAGCAGTGGGATTTACGATGAAGGGAAAATGGCTTTACCCTCTTGACCGTCTGGTTTTTGCCGTCTGATTTCGATGGACGGGGAGTGATGGGCGGCCTTGATTTGAAGTCACATCACTTCGCCTTGGGAGTTACGGGGGGAAGCCAAATGGGTAGGCTCGAAACTCACGAATGAAGTCAACGCTTGGAAGTTGCTCGAGATCGCGACCAAGTAAAAAAGGGAAAAATCTTTTCTTTCTTCCTGGGTCGTCACGTGGCCTGACTGGCCAAGGCTACTGTAATAATATTTGCTGGAGGGAGAAACCATACATGATCTACCCCTGATTAACAGCTAAGTTTGCATTCCTTGATGCTCAGAAATATTAACCAAACATAAGCCATTTTGCTCACACATTCAATGACCCTCTAGAGAAAAACCTAATACGGAAATGACTTGAAGTGAGACGTTGCCAACATTCAGGATCTCTTTAGCGTGAAATCATAGGTATTCCTTAATTAGTTTGAAAAGAAAAACATACATTATTAACCGAGAAGCGTAAGGCGTGCGAATATCGACATATTAAAATAAAGAACGCAGTCCCACACTCAAATCATATGTGATGTATCCTTGATGAACAGCTGCATTCCTTAATGCTCAGAAATATTAAGCAAGCATAAGCCATTTTGTTCACCGACTACCGTTTCTTGGGGAAATGGTCAAGGGAAGTTATCAGCGAAGTGATAGGGAGAGACTGTCTAACAGTGACAGATTGAACTAGTTGTTGGGTGGTGGAAGATCACTCAAGCAATCCCCACAACCCACTTCTGCAAGTCTTTTCTGCAACCACCCAATGGTGGCAATCTGCTAACTACTTCACCGGTGAAAAAAATGGACATGTAGTCTCATAACTTTAGGGAGAAGTATAAATCTCCTTGGAATTCTTTAATTTTGACCAAAAGAAAGCAGACGAATCAACGGAATCAAAGGAAAAAAAAAAGTGAAATATACCCATTTTATAAGGAGCGTGGGCATGAGGGTAACACTAAGCATATTAGGTATTCTGGCTGTGGGGGGAAGCCCGACTCATCTTCAAGAATTCAACTTTCAATGTGCATTAATCTATGAAAGAAATGATAAACAATGTTTTGAAATGGTTGGTCTGTCGCATCGCCGGTACAAGAAGCACCTGGCACGGATCCGATGATGAACACTCCATATGATTCCCAAATGAAGCTGCATTTGGTGGCAATTCTAATTTTATAGTCAACCTCACATCGCTAGGCACGAGTTGTCAGTGTTTCGGACGAGTTATTCAATATTTTGGACCCAATATTTTAATGATAAGAGGCTGTAATCTGTACAAACAAGTAATGATGCATCATTACGGTTTCCCCCTCTCTCTCTCTCAGGTAAACAGCACTGGCCAGTTGCTTTGAGATGGGGTTTAGAGCCATTTGAATCCTCACGCAAAGCCAAACATTAATGCTTCTTGGTGCAACTTCACATTGTATATGCAAAGTCGATCTTGAGAAAGCGCACAATCAGGTCAAAGTTGAATGCATTTCACTTTCCCATATATTGCAATTCGCGAGGTAAGCAGAAAGTAGCAGAACACGACCAAGTGCATCTTTCATCCTTTTCTTTTCCTCAGATCTGCTTGTAATCATCCTGAAAACACGCCGGCGAACGATTCTGCGTTATTATATAATATCCGCGATTTACAAGGGATAGAATAAGCAATTATCTACAATTTCCCTAATTAAAACACATCATAGGCGATACAAATGATGGTGACACCTTTGGATAAGACCGTGCTGGCAATAAACTTGAGCCATCAACAAGATTATGTGCACAACTTGCGCATTGCATAATCTACCAAAAGTGAGGGAAGGGAAGATAAAAGGCAAGCAATGGCATCTTATAAGCATAAGACTCTGCATTATTTCATCTGTAAGTTAAAACGGCTTGGCAAACAGAAAATTGGTTTCACGCGAAGAGGCCTTCCAATCCTCTTTCTATATTCAACAAACCCCACACATAGTCGATCTCTGAAAACCAAGGATACCAGTAAGTTCACCCCTTCTTTTCTGCTTATTGTGTGAATATCTCAGCACGTCTAAGAAGAGTTTTTCAACACCCATTCTACAAGAGTCGAGATGCCAAATCCGGTCGCCGCCTTTTTCTTTTCATTCCAAACAGGACCAGCCATGTCTATGTGCATCCATTGAACCTTCTCATCAACATACTGCAAGCAAAAGTTCAAATTTTTAAACATTCTGCCCTAGATGAGATGATCTCACAAAAAATAAATACTTTTGAAAGCATGAGCGCCTCAAAGCACCCTGACAATTTTGGGAACAAACCTGCTTTAAGAACAAAGCTGCTGTAATTGCACCCCCTTGCCGGCCTCCTGTGTTCACCATATCGGCGACTCCTGATTTCATCGATTCCCAGTAACTTTCCTCCAGTGGCATTCTCCATAGTTTCTCCCCACTTAGTTCCGATGCAGCAAATACCTCCTTTGCTAGGTCATCACTAGGAGTAAAGACACCTAAAGGGAGGAAAAATTTGGCATCAAAAAAGAAATAACAAAATTAAGTATCATCAAAGGCTCATGATGCTAGGAAAGCGTCAATTTGTTGATATGGAAAAGTTTGACCAACATTGACACTCTCTGTCTCTCTTCCTATTAGGGCTGGCAATTTGTGTTGGTATATCATAACTATATTTATAATTCAAGTCAATTCATGTCGGTTTAAAATATTTTAATTTTGATTCTACATATCAAAAAATGAATTACAATGAAAACATGTCAAGTCATGTCAACATATAAGTTAGGCTGTGTTGTATCATGTCATATTCAGGTTTTCCTTGTGTAACTTGAGTTTTACCATGTGTTGTGTTTGTGTCTTGCAAGCTCATCGTAATTAGCACTGCCAGCACTACTTTCTATTCCACCTTGGATAAGTTTGGGATTCAACAAAATTGGTTCTAGATCATGCATAATTCTCACAACGGTCAATCTGTCATCATCAAGCCTCACTCATATATCTCATGGGCTATTTGCATATTAATAATAGTTGAACATGACAAACATATACTTCTTAAATCCATTACAGGACATACCAGCAATTGATGGCCCAAGAGCAACAACACAGGCTCCGGTCAATGTCGCCAAGTCCACTATCTGGACAAAAGAGAATAGTGTTTGCAAGAGTCAGTAACAGTTTAAAACAAAAGGAGTCATAATTTCCGAAGTGTTTACTGTTTAACATTAATGAGCTACAACCACTCAGCTTCAAAGATTAGCTATCCGATCAATGGTTTACAATTCTCAATGTTAGAACCAAGCAAGATAATTCAACTTCAGTTAAAGCAAAGAGGATTACTGAGACACTAATTTTCCTCCTCCAAGCACATCTAGGATCAATGAATGTGTCATCACTGGTTTTCAGAAAAACAAATTGCAAGCTGATCTTAGAACTTGAACTATTGTATAGTGCTGTTGTCAGCACAAATTTGACATATCAAATTATCTTCTATTGGCTCCATGTTAGAACCAAACGAGATGATTCTCTATTTCTTAGCAGTTTGCGCAGCACAAGTAAGAACAGAACTATGATAACCAATCAAGTAGAGGTACCTTCTCTACACCTTGATTGCAAGCATAGACCAAAGCATCTGCAAGTGTAAGTCTTCCTTCAGCATCAGTATTATTCACCTAACAAACCAGTACCAACAGAGACTTTGTCAGTGAATTATTGATGCAGGGAAACTAAAGAGGGACAAAAAGTGATTATTGCACTCTTTTTTTACTTAATTTGGTAGCACATGTACATATACATGTTCAAACATGAAAAAATCACCGATTCAAGATAAAAACATAGTAATGAAAATCATAACTAGATTGCCTTACATTAACAGACCGAAAAAAATAAAAACCAACTAAGCCTTAAACAGCATATGAATAGATTTGAAATCTTATTATTAACGTGACTCTGAGCGAAACGACAAAAATAATATACCTCAATTGTCTTTCCATTTGAGGCTGTGACAATATCACCTGGCCTCATGCCAGTTCCACTAATCATATTCTCACAAGCAGCAACAATGAAATGAACCTGCACACCGAGTACACCCATCAATACTCATGGCACTGGTCGAGATCTTCAACATAAGAGAAATTGCATATGGAGCAACAAAATAGGAGGAACCCATAATGCTGATTCAGAACTTGTAATAACAACTAGAGCAAAAATAATAATAAACTCAAATACCTCAACTCCAGGAGGTTTAATTTGACCAAGTGCTTTTGCTGCACCAAGAACTGCTGCGGAACCTCCCATATCAAATTTCATGAGCTCAATTGAGCAACCAGGCCCGGTCTTGATGTTGTAGCCACCACTAGTAATATGAAAAGCATACTCTCAGAAAAAATTACTAAACCAGAGCAGTGAAAGCACACAAAAGAATATAATCGGTTTAATTATTATAAGAAAGAGCAACACAACAAGATATTTCAATGAAAACAGTGGATTAGATAATCTGGACTTCAGAGAAAAGCATCAAAGCAATCTTCAGATGAATAGACTCATTTCACATAACATAACATCCAAGCACAAACTCTAACTTGAACTTCAGGATATGGTAAGGAAGTAAGTACAGCCCAGTGTCTTATAGCCTTCTAGATACTGAACCATGGCATATCCACAAGACATAACTTAGAATCACCTGTCAAAGGTCAATCCTTTTCCCACCAAAGCCAACTTCACCTTGGCAGGCCCACCAACAGGTTTGTAACACAAGTGGATGAAATGAGGAGGATTTGCAGAGGCTGCAGCAACACCCAGATAAGATCCCATTTTCAATTCTTTGCATTGCTCCGCATTCAAAATTGTTGCAGAAATCACATCGCTGTATGTGGAAGCAATCTTCGATGCCTCAGCTGCTAGTACAGCTGATTAATACAAGTCAAGGAAACAAAGATAAATGGAAGCTTCATTAGAAGATCATCCATCACAAGAAAATTAAGCAAGATAACAAATAATATAACTCTACATTTATTGTACCAACAAGCAACTGAAAGGGGATATCTGCAAAATACAATACAGCTGAGGAAATCAACATGAAAAAGGGGATGCTGCCATACATACCTGGGGTAAGCACATTGGCGGGAGAATTGACGAGCTGTCTTCCAAATATTATACCAGAAGATACATCCTCAGCATACTTGAGCTTTTTATCTAGTTCAGGTCCACTTCCAAGGCCAAGGATATCTACAGACTTGAGAGCTATTTTTTTGGATTCTGATTTGTACCTAGTGTCATCATGTATCCCCAGCACAGTTCCTGTCATAGTCCAAGGTTATCAAGTCAACCAAACTCCTCCAAGAACAGCATTGATGAATTACATTTTTGTTGGTTTTTTTATAGGCACATCAATTACCACAAACCAAGTTATAAAACTGGCACGACTCGTAAGCGGGTTTGTGATTCAAGACAAAAAAGGACACGTTTACAGCAAAAAAAAAAAAAAAAGACGTTTTACAACAACAGCACCTCTGATCATTGTCATAGCATAATCAAATGCAAATCAAGCAGCAGCAAACAATACTAACTAAAATTTATACCAGATGCAATTGCTGAAGCAGTGGTGAGCTTCAATTCAGCAGATAACCCTTCAGATGAGGCTAGCACAATGCCGATATTACTAGCTTGAGCAGCTTTCGCTGCAGCAGCGACTGCTTCACCAAGACCTCTGAAGGCTGTGGGAGTTGAAGCCGATTGGCCGAGTCCAATCAAGCTGACCCTCTTTGAACCAATGCCCGGAAGCCTGAGGACTACTGATTGGCCAGATTTTCCAGTAAAATCCTCCTCCGAAGAGGCTTCAGCCAAAAGGCCACTCAATTGCTTATCGAGCCTTTGCAAAATAGAGTTCTGGAACTTAGAATTCTCATCCTTGGCCATGTCCTTCTCAGTCACACCAACCGCGAGTATGTCCCCGCTCCATTCCACCGCATCGATGTCTTTGGCAGCAAAAGCAATCTTCTCGCAGAGAAATTTCCCAAACAGATAACAGGCACTCAGTAACATTAAACGATCAATCATAACAGTACGAACAAGTTATGTCACTGGAAATCCAAGCAAACCACCGATCATCATAAAACATAGCAAAGCCAACAACTTTGATCAGACCAACCGAGCGTCTGGACGATCGAGAACTACGCAAAGCCAAGGACTTTCCTCGATAAAACTCGGACCCATCATTTCTAAACCCGCAAGAAACACACCACCAGGGTCAAAATCGCAACTTTATCCACACAGAGAGACAAGAAACGGAGGCAACGAACCTTGGGGACATCGACGTTGGCGGGTTGAGTGAGGCCGAGAGTGGCCTGAGCGAGGGTGTGGGCCATGAGCCTCCCTCTCCTGGAGCGCGGCAGGGGCGAGACGGCGAAGGAAAGGCGGAAGCTTGAGGTTGAAGCAGCAGCAGTAGCAGCAGCAGCGCGGAATCTAGAGAAGAGCAGAGAAGGGGAGGAAGAGGAAGCCAAGGAAGCAACAATGGCGGCCATCTTCCAGTGCCAGAGTCTCTACCTATTTATAATGGACCCTCAGAATCAATCAAGAGATTGGAGAGAGAGAGTGAGAGGAAGGCTAAAGGTACACCTTACCAAGCAGCAACCCCCACGCTTGCCAATAGGATGGGCTTCATGCCCCCTGTCTTTTGCGTTTTTTAATGAATCGATGAAGACAAAAAAAAAAAAAAACCATGGTTTCAAGAAAAATAAATAATTTAAAGAAACATCTTTTTAAAAAATCGTGTACTTTGCTTGTAATAGTAATAATGAATGGACAAAAATATTTTTATGCTACAAAAATATATTGACATAAATTGTTGTCGATGATGATGGTATTTTTAATCGATAATTTATTTTCAAGTTATTGTTTTTAGTGAAATATTTTTAAAATTATTCATTTTTCATTAAATAAACAAAGCGTTAAAGACAATTAATTAGCATAGTTGAATAGCATAGCAACAACAAAATGCATTTGGTCTCAAAAAGCCCTTCTACTTTCTAATTTTCATCTTTCATTTCACATCAACTGTGGTTTCTTCCTTTCTTAGTAGAATAAAGCTTTTTTTTTAACGTACAAATTATATAAGCACTCTTTTTATTAGGGGTGATTGGTTTCTAATTATATCCAAATTCCACATTAAATCTGAAATCTACCCATCAAAACAGTTAATCTAAAAACCTACTCTACATACCAAAAAACTTGAAACATATCATGTTACAAATTTCAAGAATGGTTCTAAAGTTTACTCAAGTTTCACATGTACTTGAATAATTACAATAAATCATCACCTCTATTTTACTTATTACAAATAGAAGATTGGTTTAACGCTAGGAGGCCTTCCATTCCTCTTTCTATATTCAACAAACCCCATACATGTAGTTGATCTTTGAAAACCGAAGATATCAACAAGTTCCCCCTTCTTTTCTGCTTGTCGGTGATGACTGAGCTCCAGGCAGTATATCTCAGCACGTCTAAGAAGCGTTTCTCAACACCCACTCTACGATGGTCGAGATGCCGAATCCTGTCGCCGCCTTTTTCTTGTCATTCCAAACAGGAGCCCCCATGTCTATGTGCAGCCATTGAACCTTCTCATCGACAAACTGCAAGCAAAAGTTCAGAGTTTTGTAAACATTCTGCCCCACGATGAGATGATCTCACAAAACATAAATACTTATCACCCATGAAAGCATGAGCGCCTTATAGCACCCTGACTATTTTGGGAACACGCCTGCTTTAAGAACAAAGCCGCTCTAATTGCGTCGCCTTGCCGGCCTGCTGTGTTCACCATGTCAGCGACTCCGGATTTCATCGATCCCCAGTAACTTTCCTCCAATGGCATTCTCCACAGTTTCTCCCCGCTTAATTCTGATGCGGCGAATACCCCCTTTGCTGGATCATCACTAGGAGTAAAGACGCCTAAAGGGAGGCAAGATTTCAGCATCGAAAAAGAAATAACAATGTTGAGTGTCATCAAAGGCTCAGGATGCAAGGAGCGTTGATATATCATAACTATGTTTATGATTCATGTCAAATTGTCAATTCATGTCAGTCCAAAATATTTTAATTTAGGTTTATACTTCATGTCAATTCGTGTCGGTCTAAAATATTTTAATTTTGATTCAACATATCAAATAAGTTAAATTACAATGAAAACATGTTGACTCGTGTCAACATAGAATTTAGTCGTGTGGTGCTATGTTTTAGATTTTCTTTGTGTAACTTGCATTTTACTATGTGTCACGTTCATGTCTTGCAAACTCATCATGTCTAAGAATTGCCAGCACTACTTTCTATTTTACCTTGGTTAAGTTTGGGATTCAACTAAAATTGGTTCTAGATCATGCATAATTCTCACAACAGTCGATCTGTCATCATCAAGCCTCACTCATATTTCTCATGGACTATATATGCATACCAATAATAGTTGAACCTGACAAATATATACATCTTAAATCCATTACAGCACATACCAGCAATTGATGGCCCAAGAGCAACACTGCAGGCACTAGTAAATGTCGCCAGGTCCACTATCTGGACAAAAGTGTACAGAGCTTGCTAAAGTCAGCACAAGCGAAAAACAAAAGGAGTCATAATTTCCGAAGTGTTTACTGTTTAACATTAAAGAGCTACAGCCACTCAGCTTCGAAGATTAGCCATCCGATCAATGGTTTACAGTTCTCAATGTTAGAATCAAGCAAGATAATAAAACTAAAGCAAAAAGGATTACCGAGACACTAATTCTCCTCAAGCACATCTAAGATAAACGAATGTGTCATCATTTGTTTTCAGGAAAAACAAATTGCAAGCTGATCTTGAAACTTGAGCTATAGTGTAGTGCTGTTGTCAACACGAACTTGAGACATCCAGTCATCTTCTATGACTCATCATTCCATATACTTATAGTTAGATCAGCTAGGAACTTACTCTTTCCTCCCTCTCTCTGTCTCTTAGCAGTTTGCGCAGCACACATAAGCACCAAAACAAAACTATGATAATCAATCAAGCAGCGTACCTTCTCCATACCTTGATTGCAAGCATAAACCAAAGCATCTGCAAGTGTAAGTCTTCCTTCAGCATCAGTATTACTGACCTAACAAAGCAGTACCAACAGAGACTTCGTCAGTGAATTCCTGATGCAGGGAAACTAAAGAGGGACAAATAGTGATTATTGCACTCCTTTTATAACTTATTTGCTAGAACGTGTACATATGCAAGCTCAAACATGAAAAACTCACTGATTCCAGATGGAAACATAGTAATGAAATTCATAATTAGCTTGCACTTACATCAAAAGACAGGAAAAAAAACTAACTAAACCTTAAACAGCATATGAATAGACTTGAACTCTTATCTTTAATATGACTCTAAGCAAACTGACAAAAACAAAATACCTCAATTGTCTTTCCATTTGAGGCTGTGACAATATCACCTTGCCTCATGCCAGTTCCACTAATCATATTCTCACAAGCAGCAACAATGAAGTGAACCTGCACACCGAATACACCTACCAATACTCATAGCACTGGTCAAGATCTTCAACATCAGAGAAACTGGATATGGGGCAGCAAAATAGAAGCAGAAGCCATAACACTGATTCAGAATTTGTAATAACAACTAGAGCAAAAAAAAATATTAAAACTCAAATACCTCAACTCCAGGAGGTTTAATTTGACCAATCAACTTGGCTGCAACAAGAACTGCCGCAGAACCTCCCATATCAAACTTCATGAGCTCAATTATGCAACCAGGTCCGGTCTTGATATTGTAGCCACCACTAGTAATATGAAAAGCATACTCTCAGAACAGATTACTAAACTAGAGCAGTGAAAACACAAATGAATATAATCAGTTTTATTATTATGAGAAATAGCAACGCCACCAAGATATTTCAATGAAAAAAGTGGATCAGGTAAGCTGGACTTCAGAGAAATGCAACAAAGCAATCTTCAGAAGAATAGATTCATTTCACATAACGAAACATCCAAGCATTAACTATAACTTGAACTTTCTGGAAATGGTGAGGAAGTAAGTACAACCCAGTGTCTTATTTCTTTCTAGATGCCAAACCAGCGTATCCACAACACATAACTTAGAATTACCTGTCAAAAGTCAATCCTTTCCCCACCAAAGCCAACTTCACCTTGGCAGTTCCACCAACAGGTTTGTAACATAAGTGGATGAAATGAGGAGGATTTGCAGAGGCCGCAGCAACACCCAGATAAGATCCCATTTTCAATTCTTTGCATTGCTCCACATCCAAAATTGTTGCAGAAAGCACATCGCTGTATGTGGAAGCAATCTTTGATGCCTCATGTGCTAGTACAGCTGATTAATACAAGTCAAGAAAACAAAGATAATTGGTAGCTTCATTAGAAGATCATCCATCATAAGAAAATTAAGCAAAATAACAAACAACAGAACTCTACATTTATTGTGCCACCAAGCAGCTAAAAGGGGATGTTTGGAAAAAAACAATGCAGCTTAGGAAATTAACATGAAAGAGGGGATACTGCTGTATATACCAGGGGTAAGCACATTGGCAGGAGAATTGACGAGCTCCCCTCCAAATATTATACCAGAAGATACATCTTCAGCATACTTGAGCTTTTTATCAAGTTCAGGTCCACTTCCGAGGCCAAGAATATCCACAGATTTAAGAGTCATTTTCCTGGATTCTGATTTGTACCTAGTGTCATCATTTATCCCTAGCACAGTTCCTGTCAAAGTCCAAGGTTATCAAGTCTACCAAAGTCCTCCAAGAACAGCATTGGGGAATTATATTGTGGTTGGATTTTTATAAGGTACATCAATGTACCATAAACCAAGTCATAAAATTGTCATAACTCATAAGCCTGTTTGTGATTCAAGACAAAAATGGACGCATTTATAGCAACAAAAACACATTTTGCGATGGTGAACAAGTGATTTACCATAAGATTTTCTAATTCAAAATTGAATGAGCAGGATTACACAAAACGAACAAGCTCATAAACAATACTACCGTGCAGTGTTCTTCGACGGCACCTCAGATCATTGTCATAGCACAATCAAATGCAAACCAAAAAGCAGCAAACTTTACTAATTAAAATTTTTAATCCAGATGCATTGCTGAAGCAGTGGTGAGCTTTGATTCAGCAGACAACCCTTCAGACGAGGCTAGGACAATGCCGACATTACTAGCTTGAGCAGCTTTTGCTGCAGCAGCGACAGCTTCACCAAGACCTCGGAAGGCCGTGGGAGTTGAAGCTGATTGGCCGAGCCCAATCAAGCTGACCCTCTTTGAACCAATGCCTGCAACCCTCTTTGAACCAATGGCCGGAAGCCTGAGGACTACTGACTGGCAAGATTTCCCAGTAAAATCCTCCTCTGAAGAGGCTTCAGCTAAGAGGCCACTCAATTGTGCGTCAAGCCTTTCCAAAATAGAGTTCTGGAATATAGAATTCTCATCCTCGGCCATGTCCCTCTCGGTCACACCAACCGCAAGTATGTCTCCGCTCCATTCCCCACATCAACGTCTTTGGCAGCAAAAGCAATCTTCTCGCAGGGAAATTTCATAAACAAATAACAGGGACTCAGTACCATTAAACAATCGCACCAACAGCAATCATAACAGTACGAACGAGTTCTGACACTGGAAATCCAAGCAAACCACCGATCACCATAAAACACAGCAAAGCCAACAACTTCGTTCAGAAGAACCGGGCATACGGACGATCAAGAACAACCCAAAGCCAGGGACTTTATCAACAAAACGCAAGGACCCATCAGTTTTAAACCTGCAAAGAACAGACCAGGATGGTCAAAATAGCGACTTCGCTGAGAGAGGACCTTGGGGACATCGACGTCGGCAGGTTGGGTGAGGCCGAGAGTGGCCCGAGCGAGGGCGCGAGCCATGAGCTTCCCTCCCCCTCCTTGAGCTCAGCAGGGGCGAGACGGCGAAGGAAAGCCAGAAGCTTGACGCCGACGACGATGCAGCAGCGCGGAAGCCAAGGACGCGAGATTCGACAGAGAGAGAGAGAGAGATGGCGAGGCTAAGGTAGACATCAGCAAGCATGCACTCCATGCATGCACCTTTATTTTTTCCGTTTATTAAGGAAGCGATAATGACAAACATCTTGTATTTTATTATACGAAAAATAAATCATCTAAAAAATATTTTTTTTAAAAACCTTATCACGCACAATAATTGATGACAAAAAATATTTTCATACTACGAAGATATCTAGACATAAATTATTATTAATAATGAAGATATTTTTATTAATAAATTATCTAAAACAATTATATTTAGTAAAATGCTTTTCAAATTATTTATTTTTCATGAAATAAATGGAGCTTTAGGGATGATTCATCTCATCAGCATAAATGGATGGCATAACGGTAGCAAGATGCATTTGGTCTCAAGAAGCTCTTCTAATTTCTAATTTTTCATCTTTCATCTCACGTCTACAACGTTTTTTTTTTTTCCCTTGGCTTTCATCCTAATAAATTGTGGTTTTTTCCGATAAAAGTAAAGACTTGCATTGTACAAATTATATAAGTATTCTTATTATACACATTTTTTTGTAAGCACATATAATAAAACACGCTTTTTATCTTGAAAAATCATATTATACATGTTCCGTTAAAAAAGTCGGATTTCAATCAAATGTACCATATAATTTAATAATGTGTACCATGACAACAAAAGCTCTTCTAGCTTTTAGCATATTTGTAAGCTAACCACACCGATGTTCTGCTTTGTCTACTCTTTTGGATCAGAAGCATTGTTAAATGTATACTTGTCTAATAATGTGACAAGGTATCGGAGACTATGCTTCATTAGTTGCATGAAAATTAGTTTAGTTTGGCTCTTTTTTCTTTTTTTTTAATTCACGAAGTTCCCTTTCTTTATCTTAATTATCCATAGATTTTAGCATCGCCTGTCAACTTACAATGTCAAGATCAAGCTATACTCATTGGATGTCGACATTAGGCTTGCAACATTTTTTTCCTTCAATAATGCAAGGAGTCACCTAAGTGTTTAGACTTTATCCTTCTTGGGCGACTTGTAATCCGAATGATGTGAACTCGCAATTCTCGATTTGTAGGAAACTTGATATCAAAGTAATACATCTTAAAAAGTTACTATCAAAGCAACATGCGATACGAAGCTTTATCGTAACGAAATGTCAAACTAAGTCTTACACAGTGAAGGAGATATTACACTAGAAAAGATGTCGATGGCCTACAACATAATTACAGTGGCCAACGAGTGTGAAGTTCACGTGGAACTTTAAGCCATCAACCGTCATAATTTTTTCTTTTTTTTTGGGTCGAAAAAGAGTTTATAGCATTCTCATGCAAGTAAGAGTTTGGGTACACGAGCTTCAAGAACATAACAAGTCCAAAAGATCAACCGTTGTAATTGAATTGGTCATTTTATTGGACAAGTATGTCACTATTTCACCTCCAAGAGCACAATAAGCGATCTTTTTTCTTGGCATTTGGATTCAAGAAAGGGCTTCATCCTTCTCAATCTTCTTGGCAATGCGGGCTTGCAACAGGATTGAGCACCCCGGTATGCAGTGGCTGAGATAGAGATTTGAGTTGAACTCTTATCCTATGAAAAATGAAAGGATCATTAGCATTAGATAAGACTTGAAGACCAAACTAGACAGAGCCCAAAGTACAAATCCATCATTTGTTGGACAGAGTTGCAGAGAAAGACATTGGGTCTGGTTTTCCAAATCCAACAAGCGGAGGGCTTTTCTTCTTCTGAAGTCAGAAATGGAATACTTCTGTATATATTAAAGTGAATGCATAAGGAATGGTATTTTGGTGGGTGTGGCTTAATCCACATTTTTCCATGCTTTCTTTTTCTTATCTTGGTGGAGAGTTGGTAGGTCAATTTTTTCCATAGTTTTTGTCTTTTATTTTATTTATTGCATTAGAGGTTGTGAGTTATTTTTAGATTATTAAAGTTATGTCCAATGCTTGAACAATTGTTAAGAGTTTTTACTCTTACTGCTGTTCTTTTTTGTCCATTCCATAACTACAATTGGAAATTAGATTAACAATTTTTCTTCAAGACTGATATGTCCTTCAATGTGGATGCACTCAAACGATCAAATAAGTGAACGTGATTTGTTTCCAAATGAATTTCAAAATGATCGTTGTGTTGCACTCTCAATTATTAATAAGAAAGTGAGTGTGTGTATATATCACATATTAGATTTGACTTGATATAACCAAAATACAACAATATACATGTAATATGTAATTATAGCATAGGAGATAATTTTTTGTCAATATGAATTTTTGTCATGCAATAAGGAAAAGGAATTCAACTAGAAATTGATTTTTTGTCTGATGAATTTGAAATTAAAAGCTTGATGAATTATTTATTCTTTTGGAAGAAAAAAATGACTCCCCTACAAGAAACATTATGGAAAGTCCAAGTAACGAACAAAAATCTCGATATGAATTTACTTTAATCCTTAACTACGCTCATAATTTGTGAATCTTTCTAGTATAGAATAATTATATGGGCCTTTCTAGACATTTATAGTCTTACTTAATGCGGTATTTAGAACTATATTTGACGATTCAATTTATAAGAGTTCATGAAATGCCATTTTTCTCTTACCACTGGATACTCAAGAATCTTTGAAAAAAAAGTTACCTTAAAAAGATTTATCTGATCAATCAATTGTTTACCTTGTTTCGAGTGTAAAATGGTATAAGCAAAATAGATGTGTTTCTTGGTCTGAACAATTCCATTTTCGATCATTTTATTTTGCTTGATTTTGCAATTATTTCGTAGTCACACAATGTTGAAATAGTAATTATGTTGACCGTAATAAGATAAAAAGAGGGTTGCTTCTCAATAGTTTGTCCTTCATAAATTTCAAGCGCATTTGAGAGATATTATAATTTATTACTAATTCACTCTCTGCTATATTTTGTGCATCACTCGAGCTCAATTCTAGTATATTATACATATGTTGGACTTGAAGTGTGATGGTCCAAAAAAAAATTTAGCAACGTTGGCCTTAGTAGAGTTCCTTGGTGCAGTGGTGCTTGCAGGTTTTGCTTGAACCAAAGAGCCCTTCAAAATCAATTGTACTCTTTTCTTCCCTTGCCATGACAAAGACAAACATCAAATATCAAATTGCATTTCATGGTGTGTAGAACTTTAGGACCACAAGAATTAATTACTTACAAATTCCTTAATCTCAATACGATATATTATCATTAATTAAAATATGACCGTAAATTTAGAATTCTCGAAATCGAACCATGCAAAATGTAAGTGCAGCAAAATTAATCGAATGAGTTACTCGAGAGAGAAAATAAAATTCGGCGTGCACTAAGAATTTCCCTAGAAAATAAAAGATTGCCCTCTAAATGCCGTAACCCTATCTCCGAAATAAATAAATAAAAGATATAGCAAAAAGTCAGATGAACTTCGGAGAGCCAAAGATAATGAATTCTGCGAGCAATAATCAATACCCTTATTATAAAAAAATAAAAATGTTGACCCCAGCTACATACAAAGGTATCTAGCCCTTTTTGCTTTGGTATAAGCATTGATTTCAGTTGAATGACTCCTCCACAGAATCATGATGTGCAATCTATAGCATACGACCGGAGGCAATCATTACACAGCATCATGCTCTCCGATGTCAATTTGGACAAACCAGAGACGCCCTTTTCCATCTACTGTTTGATTACAGCAACCCACCAAAAAAAAAAAAAAAAAAATTGAAATTTAGCCAAAAAAGACTTTTGATACATACATACATATAAGCAAGTCTTTAAATTATTTCATTTGAAGTTTCTAGACGTTAAGCACTAAGAGAGTATTCCCTCTTTCTAAAGAAAAAAATATGTACCGAAAAAATTAGGAGTATTGATTGTAGGAATCCACTTTTGTAGGTCCATATAAATTATGAGACAAATATGATAACCCCAACATTAGACAAATCCGACAAAATTCTTGATAGGCCCCTGCCCATCTACTATTTAATTAGAGCAACCCACAAAACAAATTTTGAAATTTGGCCATAAAAGACTTATAATATACACACATAAATAAATAAATAAATATATATATTGCTAAATTTCTCCAGCAATACCAAAGATGGATGGGCAAGATAGAGAAAAAGCAAGCATGGTCAGCCCAACTGGCAATAGCCGGTAAAGCAGTGGCGCCACCGCCTCTCCCCGTCGCTTCAGCTCGAGCCTGGTCTTCTTCTTCTTCTTCACTCACTCTCTCTCTCTCTCTCTACAGTCTACACGCAACGCAACTGGGTTTGGTTCGCGAATCCCGCGTGGATCCATACCCATCTCCCCCTCGATCGTCGGAACCTTCCCCCATTTCTTCCAGCATTTCCCCAGGGAAAAAGCTCCCATCTTTCGAAAGGAAGGGGGAGGAGAAAGCGTGGAAGATTGCAGCGAAAGTTGTCAGCTTTAATTATCCATGTGGTCGGAGTGGTGGTCAGTCGCTGAAAGCGAGAGGGCGTAGTTTCAAAACCATCCTCCTTTTTTTTTTTCTCTTTTTTGGCAGAGCCCATCTCTCTCTCTCTCCCTCTCTCCCTCTCTCTCTCTCTCTCCTCGCAATGCGCGAAAGAATCTCTGCGTTTCAAGGCTCCTCCCGGTTCCATTTCTGAATGTTTCTTCAAGAAACCGTGGAACCTGCTCGCTGATGTGGTGGGTGCTGGTCAATTCCCCTCGCTTCAGTGGAAAATGGTTCGCCCACTTTGAGATCTCCTGAAGGTTTGTAGCATCTCCTAAGCTGATTTGGAGGTTTTGTATGAATTGATGACTGCTAATGTGGGTTCTTGAAAGTGGGTCGGTGCGGTTTTGTGGATTTCTGAAGGCTTAGAGCAGGAGATCTGAGCCGATAGCGTAGAGTTCTGGTAATTAGATGTTGCTGGAGGAGGAAAACCCGGGTTGTCATCCGTGTTCATGGTGAACGAGCTGATTTGTCGAGTGGTAAGCATAATCAAGATGGGGGTTTTAGTGGATAATGTTGGTGGGTTTGCTGTACTCCTCTTCGTGAATGTGAGCTAACCCACCAGCTCAGGTAAGTGGATGAAATTGGTGATTTTGGGGCAAGAAGCGGAATTACGAGTTTCGAGGAGGTTTTGTGTGTATTCATGTCTGGAGCACCCAGAGTGAGGTCAATGAATGTGGCTGATTCGGAGATGAGACCTGTGCTGGGTCCGACTGGCAACAAGGCGAGTTCTCTGAGTGCCCGGAAACCCAGTTCGAAGCCATTGAGAAAGAAGGATAAGTCACCTGATGAGTTTAGAACTCCGGAGGGAAAAAAGGCCTCTCAATTTGCAGCAGTTGCTTCGTCGTCTCCCCAGTTACTTCCTACTAATGGTTCCTCTGTACTTCGGCGGCACGAGCAGCTCTTGCATTCTAACTCGTCCTTGAATGCGTCCTGCTCATCTGATGCCTCTACGGAGTCATTTCATAGTCGGGCATCTACTGGAAGGCTCATTCGATCAAGTAGTGTCGGGTATAGACGAAAGCCTGTTGTCTCGAAGCCGAGGAGTGTCGTTTCTGATGGCAGTTTAGATTCTCCACCTCCATTAGGTCCACAGGCAAAAAAGACTTGCGCTTGGGTGACGCCAAACACAGGTGCATGCATTCTCAATCCTTTGGTAGTTCAGGAATTGCATAGAGCTCATATGTGCTTATCTTTGCAAAAAGCATTGTACCTCTTGCTGATCTATGTTTGTCTAATGATGATATATAAATGGGGTTAGAGTAAGCCTGCCGAATTCATTTCACTGAGAAATGTCATCTATCCAATAGACAATACATATCACAAGGTCCATCAGTATTGAGTTCTCATGCTCCTTCATTTGATGCAGAACCTTAAAAAAGAGTCTGTAATTGTTCTGAAACGTATGCACTTTGAAAGATCACTGTGCAATGTTTTGTCTGTCATTAATCTAATTCAATTGATGGTGTCTCTCTGTATTAGAACTAGCCAATATTGAGCAATATATTTCTCCCATGCTTAAGAAGCCTTTATTCAGATATCAGCCAAGAGGTTGCTTATCATTGCAAGATCATCATCAATAGGCCCATGCATCTGCCTAGAACTATCCTAAAATGCAAGTACCATTTCTTCGCTTGAGATTGGGTGAATCATGAATTTAATTCCCTTGAGCTACTACATAAAGTATCTTTTGTAACTGATGTATAGTGGGCTTGTCATTAAACAACATCGTTAAGCAATTGATATTTGCTTTCTTTTCCATGCATATCAGAATGGATTGTTCCCTGTCTTGTTTACCAACCATTGTAGCACTAGCTGAGGATAAAATTTTCTGGTAAATTACAAGGGTTGGTGATGTTGTGAAATGTGGCAGCATAGATTAATAGGGGGAAAAATGCACCCATTTTGACTATATCAAAGGCTTATAGGGACTGGGAGGAATTTTCTTTCACCCAGTTGCGAAATGGAGGTATTATATCTTATTACCATGCACTATGATGTTACACCTTGTATTTTCCATTGCAATATCCAAACAAGAGATGTCATATCTGATTTAGCCTTTAGCATGACCGTTTTCTTTGATTGAATGGGTATTTAACTATGGTAAACTCTGATGGCCTACACCTTTCAGGCGTAATCATCTTTTTGTTATTTTGGCTTTAGAAGCTAATTGTCCTTTTGGTTGTGCTGACTGTAAAGATGGGACAAATTCAAAATTTTCTCTGGAGGGTTGGAATGGAATGCTTCTGTCTTCACTTGTGTCTCTTGACTGTGTTCGGGGATATGTAAGGGAGACTTGACTTATGCATTAGGTTTATTACAATCCTTATTTGACTACCTTTCTTGTGGTGTAACTAGAGAAGATAGTTCACTTCAATTCACCAGTGTGTTAAATTTTCTGTGCCTGTAGTCCTCCATCCTTTCCTTTTTTCATGAGAAGCTCCTTAATGTTAATAGATCCACTGTAGTTATGGAGTTTTTCCTAGGCATGTGGTATGAGATGCTAATCGATTTTCAATTCTCCAACAGAGCCTTGCTATGCTGCTTTCCACGATGAAGAATGGGGAGTTCCGGTGCATGATGATAGGTATGTGTAGATGCAAATGTTGAGTGGACATCTGCTCTGTTGGTTTGGCATGACGTTGGACACCTGCCATAAGATTCTGTTGACAGCTGATTCACATTATATCGTTGTCCACATGTAGGAAATTGTTTGAGCTTCTTGTCCTTTCCGGCGCCCTCTGTGAACTTGCATGGCCTGCCATTCTGAGCAAAAGACACACTTTCAGGTGCTTTTCTAAGTTACATCAAATTGATAATTTCTCCCTGCATTAGCAAAATTGTTTTAGAACAGTCAATGTCTTGGTCCTCATATCCATAGTCTCTGCTTACTACTTGACCTCTATGTTGTCGTATGGTGTGTTTCTTCATGCAGAGAAGTCTTTGCTGACTTTGACCCACTCACTGTTTCCAAGATGAACGAGAAGAAGATGGGAGCACCGGGAAGTCCTGCAAGCTCGCTTCTATCAGAATTAAAATTGCGCGCCATCTTTGAGAATGCTCGTCAAATAACCAAGGTAAATTAGCGCTTTCATTTCTATTTCGCAGACTGCCTTCATGGATTGAGATGGATGAATGTGATGGGTTATCCACTTAAAATGCGATTATGCTTATCCACTTAAAATGCGATTATGCTTCTGAAGTCAGTGGTGCTCAATTAGTTGGCGGCTTAATTATCTCTTGCAAGCTGTTAACATTTCTCCTAATCGTCCTTTTTGGCAAGTGGGAATGGATTTCTATCATCAATATCCTCAAGCATATGTCCCCGTTGGTCTGTGCTACTCATACTATTTGGGACCCCAGGCATTTTGTCTTCTATCTGACAAGCAATTAAGTGTCTTCTAGTGGAGTTTTAGTGATCTTCCTATCATTATTGATTAGGTGCAAGTTGTTGACTTGGGGTCCTCATCCCTCCTAAATCTGATTGATCTAGATAAGACAAAACCATTCCGTACAGCCTGATCTCTCTCTCTTTCTCTCTCTCTCTCTCTGAATTCGAGGTTTCCTGATGCGACTAATGTACGTCTTGCTTAACTGGTGAACTCAGAATCAACTATGTAACAAAGTCTGCGTTATGATTAAGTAATATAACTATAGCTAATGACGGCTGTCAATGTTGTTGCGACTAACTCTTTGCAGGCTCTGTTGATGCCAGGTCATAGAAGAGTTTGGTTCATTCGACAAGTACATATGGAGTTTCGTGAACCATAAACCCATAATTAGTAAATTCCGATACCCTCGTCAAGTCCCGGTGAAATCTCCAAAAGCGGATGTGATCAGCAAGGACCTGGTCAGGCGGGGCTTCCGTAGCGTGGGGCCCTCGGTCATCTACTCATTCATGCAAGCAGCAGGCCTAACGAACGATCATCTCATCAGCTGCTTTAGGTTCCAGGCGTGCATCTCCGCCGCGGAAGGCAAGGAAGAGGCCTGTGCCACGGAAAGTGTCCGTGACAATAAAGTCGACGATCCGAGTGAACGTGAATTATCCGCGGCCATGGATGATTTGGACTTCTCTGAGGAATTGTGACGTACATAGCCCTGAGGCCAGATCTCGAATGTTGAACGGATCTTTGACCCCCTCCTTATGTAGGTACTCTGGCCGTTTTGGCCTAATGACAACCAATATGTATGTGTATAAAATTTCATGAACCGTATCGATCGTGGATTTTTGTTGCTTGTAGAGTAATGAAAACAAATATTTCATGGTAAAACGCGATGATGGAAGGAAGCCTTTTCGGAATAGCAAGGAAGATGATGGTAGTATTCATTGAAGGTCGTGATATATTAGTAAAAGACCATGTCCCATGTTTTTCAAGATCGGTCACCATCTGATTTGTTGTCTCACAATAATGAAGTGGGGTTGGTTTGGTTGGTTGGTATGGGTTTTGCCGTTCGTCGCCTGACCAGCTCATCGCACGCCAGACAGCTGATTTATTTTGGTACCGACCGGTCGGGAGTGAGGAAATTTGGATTCCAAGGACCCGAGACGCCTGCCCGTGTTCTATTGGACAGGAATGGATTCGCCGTTTACTCAACATGTCTGTACCATGGAGGAAAACATGCGGTCGGGCCGCAATATATTATGTTAACTAAGATGATGACTTCTGATATTGGCTGTCAGTGGAAATTTGTCCAATTCGATTCGTGCATTGTAAATTACCAATGAAAACAACAATGCTACTTCAAGCGTTGCCTGTTTTTGGACCACGTACTATGCCTAGTGGGAGCAGTGTGTTCCCTTATCAATTTACCAACCGAGAGTAACTTATAAACACTCTGCAAAGAAATTCACCTGGGCCATACTGACCCTTGTGTCACAAGGCCTAGATCTGGCCGACTTCGCCTCGTCGTACCACATCGTGTTCAGCTATGACAACATTTCTGAACGGATATGCTGGCTGGAACGACTGGTACGACATCTTGTTCATCCATGACAACACTTCTGAACGGATGTGCTGGCTTGTTTGCAAGAGAACCGTCTCGGCGTTCATCATCTCTTCTCCTTCAGTCTTACGATGGAGATCCACCACTCACTCGTGTAAACAAAGACCAGGTGCGTAAAACTATGCAAAGAAGACTGGCATAATAACCGAAGCAAATTACAGAGCAAAAGCAGTGAAGTAAAAAGCCGAAGAAACCATCTCTAGTCATTTTTAACAAGAGCACAAGCTTAAACCTTCTGCACCAGTCATGAGCGTACGTTCATCTGGGCTTGATTTCAAAACCGATGCTCAGAAGAGTTCTAGCTGATTCGATCGCCTTCTCACCTCCCAAGTCTAGGGCCTGGCTTGATAACTCTCCTTCTGAGTCCACTGAACACTGCGTTGGTGAAGTGTGATCTCGCAATCCATCGGACTTCTTGATCGGTGTGCTGTGCAACGAATCTGAAGAAGCAGCTGCAATCAAAGGGACGCTTGGTGGGCCATTCCTTTTCTTGGGCACTGGCCTATCATGGTCATGTATCCCCTTGTAAGTTATTGTAACGGCACTAGCATTGTCTAGTGCTGTTTCAACTTGTTTACGTACAGGGCATCCAGCAGAGGTGCATCTGTAGTAGTTCCTGGAATTTATTTCATGTGACAAGCACAATCCCAACAAAGTTGATTAGCGAATCCGCACAATAGAGACTGTTTAAGTTGTATAGCATTCTCTGCCAATTCAGATGAGACGATATTAACTCTCAAAGAACCTTTCAACATATAAGCACATACCTCGGATAAGGGTTTCCCTTAACCATTTTCTGTCCATACTTGCGCCATCTGTATCCATCAGCAGATATCCCAACGTCACCCGCAGCATGCACAACAAATTTCGGTTTCTTCCCAGGTTTTAAGGGAGAACTCGAGCGAATCAACCTATTTTTCTTCCCCCTAGAGATCAAAACAAGGAGCAAAAGGTATAAGAGTCAAAACACAAACTACATTAACCATGCTCAGTACGTAAGATCCAGACTAATATATGATCGACTTGCCTTGGCTTCAGCTCTGGATCATTGTCGTTTCCCTGCTTGGCCACGATTCCATAATTTGCATCAAAGCCATTTGCCTCTTGTATTTCTCTTCCAGGAACTGACGATGGTAATTCATTTTTCTGTTCTCTTGAAGCTACAGATGGATCTGATTCAGGAAGCATTCTTACCGGATGTTTGGCAACCTCACTCTCCACAATGATTCTGGATGACTTGACCCGACTCCTTTGCCGCCCATCTCTGACTTTCTGAGGTGGATCATGATTATGTGAACTTCTATAAACAGTCTCTGTCGTTTGGCTCAACAGATCAGAGCACTCGATCTTTTTGGCAGAACAGTCAGAATTAGTGCACCTAAAGTAGCTTCGGGAACCTTTAGGACTTTTAACTTGCTTCTGACCATATTTCCTCCAATTGTACCCATCTCCTCCAGATGCCTTCACAGCAGATGTAGTCCCACAATCAGAAGAATTCCGTACCTTAGAACGTACAGTACATGAATCTGTGACCTTTGTAGTTGGTGGCAGTTTACGGTCTAGAGGAGTCGAACTGGCAACTGATGAAATGGACTGAGAAACAGAGACTAGCAACAGTCCAGATGAAATAGATGGACAAACAGTACGAGGGTTCCTCGAGTAAGTTTCTGCAGCCTCACCCGTGATGTCAGATCCAAGTTCCCCATTCAACTGATTAGCTCGCTCCTAAAGAAGAGGAAATGAAATACACGAGAAAAAATAAGATCCAGACTAATTAGAGACCAAACAGAAATTTATTCTATCATGACTTTAATACAGGCAGCACATGCAAACAAACAACCTTACCCATTTCACAAAACAAAACATCAGCCCACAATATGCTAGAGTTGAGATGAACTTTCAAGGTTACATTAGATTCTGATTCCTATAATTGGGGGAACTATCTTGTACTTTTTCCTGCCTAAAGGGAAGTGATTAACGGAAATGGACACTAGGAAAAATCTACCTCACAGCAGTTGATCATAAATCAATCTCAAATGAACTGCGAATGGCCGTGATGAGATGCAAGGAAAAATCCATGCCTCGAAGTGAAAAGTTCAACGAGCTAATAGCAGGAACTTCAAGCAGGAAACACCTAAGCCATATATGCCCTCACCCTCCTTTTTTCACATATGAAAGTCAAAATCTTCGATAAGTATAACTCTAACTAAGCAATCGACAACAAAATGTAAATGTAGGTGAGTATTAACCTTGGTTGGATCTAATCCCTTTTAACATTCCAATTCATCTTACACTACCTAGCAGTGATTTGATCCCTAAGCATACATAATAACAAACCCTGTTAATATGCAGAGCCTAACAACCAATAACATTATGATTCCCCTTTGAACATATATAATTTTGGCCACAATACTTCTCTAAAGCCAAAACTTCAAAAAGAGCTCTCGCGACTTAAGATGCATCCGAAACTCTGCAGGAATATATATGTCTTCAAACCCAAATTTCAGTAAACCTAGTCAACAGCACCAGTCAACTTAAACTGCCTCTCAGGCTTCCTCTAGAATTGAATTCGAGCATAAATTTCCAGGCTTCATCTAAAATGGGAGACATGCCTAGATCCACATAAACAACAACAGCCCTGACAGCCTGATCTTTCCATAAATCCAGATCTGCTTTTGATGTGACTCATGCTTTCGGCAGTCTGCAAACTTAGAACTACCTCCTCAGAGTGACAGTGTAAGCCATGCATAAAAAGCTCACACATACATATTCCGTTTAAGATATGAAACATATAATTCACCTAATTACAAATTTTAATCTAGACACCAAAGTTACGAAAAGGTCTTCACGCTCATTTCCTAATCAAAAGTCGAAAGCGAAAAAGATAAAGATAAATAAACAAACCAATCGTTGCGTATCAACAAAGCGACCCGGACAACAAGCTCAAATGCAGAATGCGCCAAATAAAATATGAATCAGAAAGGGAACCTGGTCAAACTTGACGAAACGTAGACGGTCAAACGCTAATTCACACCACAAAGTCATTTTTAATTCCCATAGAGAGCTAGAACTGGCATCTACATCAGCAGAGACAAATCTATAGCTATCAGCTAGAAAGCAGCCCACTTTCGAGAAACCAAAACCATCATCATTCACAACTTCAACAGACGCCTTCTAAGATCAAGCCGATACCCACAAATGAAATGAGCGAGGGGGAATCATCGAGAGAGAACATTTACCTCCGGCTCCTCTCTCGACGCAGAGATCACATGCGAACCTGCCATAAATCGACAACACAAAAGCCCACCGACTCAGCCTCACTACCAAACCCAAGCCGCCGCATAAACGCAACGAAAACCAAAAACAGAGAACCGGGATGATCCCGGAAGCAGCAGCGGCAGGAGGAGGAGAGAACTCACCACCCGCGCACAAGCTCGTCGCCTCCAGCCGCCCGCCGCCGCCCCCCGCCGCCGCCGCCAGCGGGGGTCCGCGGGGCTCGCCGAGCCGGGCGACGCGGAACTCCTGCAGGTCACGGAGGCGCTCCTCCTCGGACTCCGACTCCGACTCCTCCGTCGTCTCGTCGTCGGTCTGGAGGGCATCGGAGGTGTCGCTGCCGCGGTCCTCCATCGGGGGGACCGGCGCGTGCTCGCTCTCCACACCGATCCGAACGGGGACGGAGCCACCTCCCCGCCGCCGCCGCAGCCGACGGCAGAGCGCGATGCGCTAGGCACTCGGAAGGGGACCAGAGGGTAGAGAGAGAAAGGGAAGGGTGGGGGGTAGAGAGAGAAAGGGAGAAGCTTCTGGGGGACGGAGGAGGGTTTTGGGGGATATCGGGGTTGCGTTGGCGAAGAAGCTTCAAGGAGGAAAAAAAGGACCGACTTGTGGTACTGAACAACAACAAGTGAAAAGAGAGAAAGAGACATTTGTCCTTTTGACCTGTGTTTGACTCAGGTGGTCTCACTGCTGAAATGAATTTTTTTGATCATTTATTTTAAATAATAGCCCTTTTTATTTAATTTTTTAAATATTATTTTATTTTATTTTTTAAATATTATTATTATTATTATTATGGGGTTGGGGGGTGGTCCGGGTCATGCGAGGCGTGGTGGGATCGCTGCCGTTAGTTTGGTTGACTTCTTCCCTCCCCCTTCTCTTTTCACCCTTAATTAAACGGCAAACATGGCTGCTTACTAGCGAGGCCTTTGACTTGGGCTTTACTGTATTAAAACCTCCTCTGTTCTCTTTCCTTTTTTATTTATTATTATTATTATTTTTATCGGTCGGATGTATTCCTGGAATTTGAAGTTCTTTAACGAGGAGTTTTAGTGGGCCCCAGCGGGCCCACTTGGAGAAATATCTTGAACCCGTGGAACCCTCCTTACTTTGACGAATTGGGTTTCGAACCTCCCAAACTTCCTTGATTTTATAAGGAGATGGTGGCCACTAGTAAATCCTCAAAATTTAATCGAAAAAAGTGGAAAATTTTAATATTGATTATTGCATGAAATCGATAATGATTACCTTATATACGATATCGCTCAATTTGAGTGCCCATTTGAATTCCATCATAACCATAGACATATTAATTCCATAGGCCTAAATATGTGCTAGATGTTACTCTCTACTTTCGGGTGATATAAATGTGCAATGGAAGCACTATAGCGTAACCTAATATGAGGACTTACTAATCATTAGTGACTAAAAGGGGGATTGTATATACATTAGTAATTGAAATCTTCAGTAATATAAAATGTAAATAATCTCATACATTGTTGGTACCTAAGTTGTGGCAACCCGGTCGTTTATTAATTGCATAGAAAATTAGGGATCGACCTAATCCCTAGCAAAAATATTAATTAATTTATTACATTGTTCATATTTCCATTAGTTACATTTTAATCTGGACCAGCGGCAGGTGGACTCAAATAAAAGACTAGGCCCATAAACTAAAAGAATTCGGTCAAATTGTTCATTATTGGGGTTGAAATTTTTCCGCGTCGATGCCACACTCGGAAAGATTGCATTACCCGGTTGAATTTGGGAAGATTTTAGGAATATATACATGGAGGTTCGTTGTTGAGGATTCAATCGAGCTAGTAGACATAGACATGTGAATCAAAAAAAAAAAAAAGAAGATCGGCAAATTTTGAGGAGGAAAGCGGAATTAGTCTATGGGTGTGTTTATTTCACGAAAAACTTAATGATAAAGAAAAATGCTTTCTATGGGAAAGCATTTTCCAAAAATGTAGTTTGTTTTCCTTTATTTGGTGATGTATAATTGAAAGTGTTTTCTACCGTTTTAATCTCATTAAAAAATAATTTCACACTTCATCATTTGGAAGAAAAATGAATTTTTAATTTTAAAAACTTAAAATTTTAATATTGTTGTTTTTTATTTACTTTTATTTTCTTTCTTTTTATTCCCTTTTTTCTTTTTTTTCTTTTTCTTCTTCTTCTTGTCCTTCACTCCTCAGCTTCCTCATGTCATCCCTTTAGCAATTTGTTCCCACCGGCTTACAAGGGGTGAGCTCCATTTGCCGCCGAGGTGGCGAGCTCACCAGCTAGCCGCTAGAGGCTGCAAGCTTGTCCAATATGGTGAGGCTTGAGGCTCATTGCTGGAGGCCACGAGCTCACCCAATTTAGCAAGGCTTGAGGCTCATCGGTCTCAGGCAAGCTCAAGCCTTGTTGTCGAAGGCCATGAGATCGCTCGATCTAGTGAGACCAGAGCTCACTAGTTGTCCTTGTGGCCGGTGACGGATGAAGAAGAGCAAAAAGAAAAAGAAGCAAATTCGAAATTTTTGTTTTTATTTTTAAAATGTTTTTCAAATTTTAATTTTTTTTTAAAAAAATTCAATTTCAATTTTTTTTAAAAATATATTTTTATAAGAATAATTGTTTGTAAACCAAGCATCAAATCTAAGTTTTGGTAGATTCGAAAATCGTTTTCCAAGTACTTTCAAAGGAGAAATTATTTTCCCGAATTTAATCTTTGTTAGAAAACATTTTCGGTTGAGGAAAACGTTTTCATTGACTCATTTTCCTGAGTGACTCACTTGAAAATGAGGAAAATGTTTTCCCCAAAAATGTATTCCACGAAACAAATGCACCTATATAAGATGGGTATCCATATGGGCATGGATGAAATCAAGTCAAATATATTTGTATATTTAGAATAAGGAAAGAAAGATATACACTTCGATTCTTTCCACAAGCAAACATCTTGCTGCTTATCAAAGGAGAAAGACATCAAAAAAAAAAAAAGGTGGCAACCTTACTTGGAAACAAAAAGAGGAGTGGCAACAATACATTGAATACACGGCACATCGAGAGAGAGAAAGGGAGGAGGAGTAAGGGAGGAGGAGTGGGTCGTCTTCTTCCCCAGAGGACCGCGACTGAGCTCCTCTATCTCCACAGCCCGACGTTGTTTTCTTGCTGCGAGCTTCGCACCGACGCTGCTGAGTCTTGCTGCCGATCCACTGCTTGCGCCGCCGCCGCAAGCCCAAATCGTTGCCGCTCGTGATCCACATCCCTGGCTAGAGACGACCGAGATTGCTGCTCCGCCGTGCTGCTGCTCCAGTCGTCATCCCGAGCCTTGTCCGTGCCGAGTTATTGCTTGCTGATCCTCGCCGAGCTTCCATCCGCGCCCGACTCAAGTAAGACGCTGCTGCTTTCAGTCCGTGCCCGCTCCTTCCAGTACCAACGCGGACGACGTTGTTGCTGTCACTTATCTGGGGGCGTCCCTGCTACCTGTGCTGATCCGAGAAGACCCGCGTCGTGACGACAAAGCTATTCGTGATCTTGCACCGAAAAACCTGTAGCTGCTCCATCCTACGATCGACGACGCTGCTGGCGTTGCGTCACACCAAATGCCCCCTGGCGCTCTTTGCAGTAAATTGTGTTGTGCCCCTGCAGGTTAAGAGGATCACTCCAAACGGCGGTCAAAGGAGTTTGTATTAAAATATAATAATTGGAGGCAAACCGAGGAGGGGACGTTCAGCAAATAAGAAAGTTCACTTGAAGACTTTCGGTTGTGTCCGACAACACCGCCGTAGCCCTCACCGAGCCACGAGCCCTCCCCACCATCGTGTGCCGCAGCCCTTTCCCGGTGGTCATCCATCGAGCCGATTCCGTTGAGCTGAAATTTGGCAATTTTACTCGTGAAATCAGGTAATTATTTTATCTAAATTTGATTTGAATACTTTATAGCCTAATATATGTCAATTAATATCTAATGTTTATATCCATAAGTTGATAGACATATCTCTAAATTAGGATTTATTTCCTAATTCGTAATTGCATATAATTTTTTATTCTACCTATAAGGTTTTAGATGGAATTATTGATTTCGCGAGAATCTTTAAAATTGATTTTTTGATCTTTTAAGACTTATAATCAACTCATCGATTTTGATGACCATGACCCTAGAGTTGAAGCACCGCTGACAAAACGAATAACTCTATTTTTGCTAATAAATCACAAGATTAATACTACTAAATATGCCAAACATTGCAAGCGGCACACATTCATCGAAGGTAAATGCAAAGCGAGAGAGTTGGCTTCCATACATTCACCGCCTTAGCCCAACAAAAAGGAAAGGATGGATTTTTTTTAGAGAAACACCAGGGGCGAGAAGCATCGTGTTCACGGCTTCCCTTCGCATTTTTCGCCCCTAGATTAGGACACGACTTCATTTTACAACCACCAACAAAAAGCACGATTGTCGTAAAAACAACCGACCAAGGATCTTGCCTGTGAAAACGGTTTTTTCTTTCATCCGGACCATCTCAGCAGAACTCCAAAAACGTGACGAAATCCCCTCTTTATCTTTTACTTGCACGCGTCAATCCTCATGTAAAAACTCCACTGATCTCGCGGGCTTGGCAAATGGGAACTCAAGAAAGTCAAAAGGGTGGAACTTGAGGGGCTTGGGAATTGGAATGAATGTTGCCCACGCGGCCAGCCTGCCACCACCATCACCAACCTCCTCCCCCCACTGACTGGGACCGTGCTGTACCACCCACCTAGTCGTCTCTAACCCCGAGCACACGATTCAACGGCATCCAAAAACGAAGGAGAAACATTCATAGCGATCTCGGAGGCTTCCAGTCGACGAGACTGTTGAATTGGCGTGTCTCTATGTCTCTCTCGCTTTCGCACGAGGTGAGTGTCTTCTGAACCCGTTTTGCTCATCTGATTCTTAGACCCAGTTCGTTTTTCTTGTGTTGTTGATGGGTTTTTCTTCTCTTGTGGTTTCTTGGGTTGACTGAAAGAGAGAGGGAGAAGATAAAAAAAAGGCTTTTGTTTTTGGTGGTTCTCTAAGCAATTCTCGTTAGTTCTGATATGGAGCTGAAGCATCTGTTTGTTCCTGCAAGAATGATCGGCATGGACGACAGAAGGAGATGCTTTCAGAATTTAGTTTAGTCCCTTTAGCTGAATTGATTCTTAATTTCCAAGAACTCGTGATTGATTTTGGAGAGAAACTATTGTCGCTTGTTAGTTGTGACCTCCACGTATTGGGAAATGGTTTGACGCCGTGTCTGATTATGCTGTGATTTGCGGGAACGATTGGTGAAGAGGATATGCTTGATTCATGGAATATTTGGTTCCTGCAATCTTGTGTAATTGATGGAAACCGCTTTTACAGTTATGGTTTAATGAGTTCTGGTCCGTTTCCTGTTAAAAGCTGGAGATGCTTTGGCTCCTCTGAGAATAAAGAGAGATTTTGGACCTTTTTTGCTGTGAAAAAAAAAAAAAAAACTTGTGATCTTCAGTGTATCAGAAATATCACAGCTTTGTTTCGCTCATTTTGCTAGACCGAGGAAGTACTCGGCTTGCTTGAAATTACCTGGGAAATGGGAATTTCGAGTCCTTTCTTAATCCTCTCTTGAGGATGCATGACTTGAATTCTTCCACAAGATATAGTGGCGATTGTCAGCTGTCGAGTAAAGTCTCCAGAAGTAGCTGCTTCATTCAGCCACTTGAACTTCCAATAATCCCATTCTCGTCTGGTGATCCTTTCCTATAGGAGCCCTGGATTGCTCCTCCAAACTGCAACCGTGCATGCTATTTGTTGTTTTCCAAATGATTGAATTCAAGTGAAAGGTGGTGAATCAGGTTGTTTACTGCGACAAAAGACTCTACTCTTCATGCGTTCCTTTAGGGGTGGTGTTCTTCTCTTGTAGTTGGATGAAGTTTGATTAACTGTCTTCAGCTTCGAAATTAAAGACAGAAATGTTCAAGACCCTTAACTCATGCGACTTTTATTGATTTAGCATTTTGTATGAGCATACTGTTTACTCATGCCACTTAATTTCTATGGTAGGGGACAAGAATGGAAGAGGGATCGCCCAAGAAACCGTCTCCGAATTTCTGGGACCAAATGTCTGCTGCTAGAAGCAGGGCTTGGGAATCATATAACAGCAAACCGATCTCGCATTGGATTCTTTTGCTTCTGAGTGGCGGATTGATGCTCACAGCCTTCCCTGCTTCGAGCCTTCTTTCCCGTGTCTATTACACAAACGGCGGCAAAAGCAAATGGATCATCTCGTGGGTGGCCGTCGCCGGATGGCCCTTGACTGCGCTCATCTTGTTCTTAACGTACTTCATCTGCAAAGTTTCCCCAACCCCTCTAAACGTAAAGCTCGCCCTTTCTTATTTAGTCTTAGGTTTCTTAAGCGCTGCTGACAATCTCATGTATGCCTATGCTTATGCCTACCTACCTGCGTCGACCTCGTCTCTACTGGCATCGTCATCTTTGGTGTTCTCTTCACTATTTGGATACCTCTTAGTCAAGAACAAACTAACTTTGTCTATGATCAATGGCATCGTGATAATTTCAGCAGCCATGGTAATAATCGCTTTGGACTCGAATTCAGACCGATATGGCAATGTCACCAATAGCCAATACATCATGGGCTTCATGTGGGACGTCTTGGGATCCGCACTCCACGGGCTCATCTTCGCTCTCTCGGAGCTCGTCTTCATCAAGTATCTCGGAAGAAGATCGTTCCATGTGGTGTTGGAGCAACAGGTCATGGTTTCTTCTTTCGCTTTCGTACTCACAACGATTGGTGTCGCCTTGAATAATGATTTTCAAGGAATGGCGGAGGAGGCAAGAACTTTCAAGGGCGGTAAGAGCTCATATTACTTAGTTATGACATGGGCCGCCATAACTTTCCAGTTGGGAGTCCTCGGAGGCACTGCCGTGCTTTTCTTGTCGTCGACCATCCTCGCCGGTGTCTTGAATGCCGTGAGGGTGCCTCTTACAAGCATCGCTGCCGTTATATTGTTGAAAGATTCGATGAGCGGATTCAAGATCCTGTCGCTTGTTATAACCGTTTGGGGATTGGCATCCTTCATATGTGGCAGTGCCAGTGTGAGTAGTGAAACTTAATGATTGTACCTTGGCTAACTTTCACTAATCACATTATGGTGCAACTTGTGATTCAATGTATACCGCATAGCGCGAAACAATTGATAAGACATGTTATTTGCCTGCTTTGCAGTCATCTTGCAGGAGACCAAGTCATTTTTATCAATGTTCATGAACTTTGATTGATATAACAGGCCAGAAATTACTGTATTCTCCAAACCAGGGTACTTCCTTCGGTGGACGGAGAGAAAGCCTTTCATCTGCAGTAACTGTACAGTTCTAACCGATGCGCTTGGGGCCATGACACAGCAGTAAGGATCCAAGGACCTCTGCAGGCGTGTCCATCGCCGGTCGAAAACTAAAAACGCAGAAATATAATGTCAATGTAGTTATTAATGCATTTATGTTTCGTTGAATAGGCACCAGTTGTTGCTCTCCTTCCCTTGCTTGTGTGAGGTTGTCTGCGTACTTAGCTGAGGTTCATTAACAGATTATAGTGATCAACAAAAGTGATGAAGTCTAGTTTTCCCAGATGAGCAAACAGCCCAGTGAAAAAATTTCTCAGCACATTCAAACTGATTACGCTTATATAAGGCCGTATGGCCAACGGAAAGAGGAAAGCCATAGTGAGATGGCTGCTAGTGTGACTATGGAAGATTGCACACTGTGATCTACTATCAATTTGTAGCAAATCAGATGCGGGTAAATATATCAGCATCTGTGAATGGAGATGATGGATCAGATGTGAACATAAGAACAGATAAGCAAGCGAAAACAAACGGTGCAGTCAAAAATGAAACCCTTCCGGGCTGTTTAAACAAGCACTTCAAGGGCAAGGTCTCCGGATCGGGTGACAAGGAATACTTTCTGCTATCCGTCAAGCTTGATGCTTTGCACTTGGCTCTCTCTACTACATGAGAATGAAACCCCATCGAACAGAGCATGTCTAGTGGCTCATAGGTAAACAAAAGCTCGATTTGATCTGAACTTCATCCTAAATATATGAAGCTCACAAAATGAAGAGCACAATTTCACTAGAATTCAGGCACATATAAGAAAACAGATTGATTAAGATGATCATAACTTTCTTCCATCAAGAGATAAACTATGCTATGAACTATTGATTGTCGCTTGAGGGGGCAACGCACCTCTATGATGCAAAAGTCTGCAACGGGTACAAAGCCAAACTCGGGCCATGCAAGAAACACAAGGTTCAAAAAGCTAGTATTACAGCACCCGGTAGCATCTTAGCTAAGCTTGGAAATGCAAATCTAACTAGAAAACAAATGCTTGAGAATGAAGACAGGATATAAGACATTAAACCACGTAATCCTCTTCACAGGGAGAGCAAGGTTTTACAACAGAGGTACAGGCAGAGAGGATTAGTAGTACCTCTTGCCATTACTATCATCGGATTCATCACTCCTCATCATTACAATCACACGGCTAGAATAAGATTTAGGAATGTAAGAAAACTCTGTTAGCAACATTAAAAAGTTTTGCTGCCATGACTGGCTGATAGAACAGTAGTGATTCATTTTAGTTCTTAGGACCAATATCTTTGAGAGCACAGATCTGCTCCTCTCCCATTGCGTTCATGACTGACACCACAAGGTCCTTTCCTTCAGCAAACCCATCTTTAATCTGTTAAAGGAGAAAGTGTGAGAAGTTAGATAAACTAAAAATAAAATAAGCAAGTTGAAAAAACAAAGACTGGGATAAGAAAATATGCATGTCGCAAAGTGATACCTGGCTAAGCAGACTGTCATCGGTGGGAAGCCTCAGATCATCCTTGGTGTTTCCATTTTCAGTCAAAAGACTGACCTGAAAGATGTTCAACACAAATTGTTAAAAATAAGTCTTGAGGAGGAGAGCAGAGAGTCTTTATACTGGTTGAGCTCTTCCAGGATTAAGATATCTTTTTCCAAAGAAAAAAGTTTCTTCAATTGAAAAGTGCAATTCATCCCATGGAGTTTGCTTTGATCAGAAGAAGACTGACTCAAAATTGTAATACCTATGGTTCTTCACAGTCCAGGAGAGAAACTTTTCTGATAATCATGCCTCTCAGAAAGAAGATGTAAATATTGACACATTTCTTCTCCTTCAAATGAAAAGCCAAAACTTTTTCGAGTACTTAACATCCAAAATCTAGATCGCATTATGGAATCTTCATTCATAAAAAGAAAGGGGAGCATTTTCCCTTTTCAAATAGACCATGATCCATTTCTCATGTTAACAATATTACAAGCACCATCTTATGTATATAACAGTTAAGAGTGCCTTGTGAAGCAAATGATCTGTCAATAAAGCGAAGAATCACTCACAAAACCATCTTCAGAGATATCAATGAGCTGATAGTCAGTGCGATTAACATGAGGAACCTGCATAATGAACAATGAAAACATTAGAGAAGAACAAACCCACTTACAAAAGAGAGATCTTTTGAAAGAAGATATGGCCATTAGGGCGCTTACATCACAGTTGTGGGACGAAGGAACAATATCTTCAAGTTTCTTCCCATTGAAGATATCAATCCCCACGAAGTGGCACTTAGCATGTCCGTGTTTGCCAGTTTTTGAGGTGGAAACTTCTACAACCTGCCCCCACCGTGACAAGAAATTATCTATGAGCCAGACCATAATCCAGATAACGTCAAATGTGATGCAGTATGCTCCAAATATACGAGTGAATTGCACATGAATGAACAGGAATAGCTTCTCCCATCATGAGGAAAGGCAGACCAGACAGCACATCAAAATGAATCATTGTTTCAAAAGATATGCAATTGTAGGGATCACAACCCTCAAACTATAACTCCAGGGCTTAATTATCAACCAATTAGCAAGACTTAACCCTGTCACATGACATCCCATCTAGCAGAAGAACACAACAGATCATGAGAATTGTTGCTCCGGTGAAAATCCACGACAAATTCGGAACTTTACAAAACAAGCGAGTTTCAATCAGATGCATGAAAGGGACGCACAAAAAGTAACCATCTTTAGCATTTCCGACAGTACCCAGAAGGACAGTATCCGCCGGAAACCATTCCCCTGCTCATCTCTCACAATCAACCAAAAAGATTCAAAGTAAAAATAACTGAATTACGCCCCCACCAAGAAAAGACACTCCTCGACAAATTCCGAGCCTTCCCAACATTGCATGGAAAGATCTAGCCAGTTTAATCGAATACCCACATAAATTCTCAGTCACCCAAATAAACCCAGAACCAGAATATGCGGAAGAGAGAGAGAGAGAGAGAGAGAGAGACCTTGCAGGGGCGATTCTTGATGACGATGTAGCCATTCTTGCGGATGGTGCCGGCCTGCTGCGGGTACGTCTTGGACGCGCCCGCGTCTGCCTTCGACTCGAAGTGATGTTCCTCGTCCGACATCTCTCTCTCTCTCTCTCTCTCTCTCTCTAGAAATTCACAGTGCGAGGACGAGGCGAAGAAGAAGGAGAAGGAAAGAAGAAGACAGATGAAGAGGCTCCCCCCTACTGATATTCTTCTAACTCTGGTTACGCTTCAGGCTCAATCCTGGCCGTTGGATGTGGTATGCCTAAAGTTTGGTGAAGATGAAAAGGAAATCAAGAATCCATTGGTCGTGCTGGAGATTTAGAGTGATTGAGTCTACATCAGTTTCTATAGGATATAGTATTTTTAATGTCCTCTTCTTTATATCGTGAATAATTTCTAATATAGTGTAAAGTGGAATATTCTCTTAATCAAGAATATTACAGTGTTAACATAAGAAGAATACATGATAAACTTTTTCCGCGTAATACGCTGGTCGATTGTCTAATAATGTGTGACAAAATAATTGGTTGTATATATGAACAAGTCAAAAACACTTACTGAGTATAAGATACTAACACTATAATTAGTATCCCAAAGTCCCACATTGAAAGGGAGGCGTCTTATTAAGTGACTTATAAGTTAAATCTACTTTCAAATTGTTAATACTTTGTGTGGTTATACTTGAGTACTTCCTCTGAGGTATGATTCACATATATCAAATTAGCTCATTTATCGGAGAAAAAACACCGCTAAAATAAGTGTGGTAATGATTCGAGCTATGTGACTCGTGCCTTAGAGGAATTACGCAAATTACCCATACAAAGTGACTTTTTTTTTTTTTTTTTTCCAAATTGTAGCAACGTTCTTATTTATGGAAAACATTTCTAATCAGGCCCATCTTCTGAAAAAAAAAATGTATTTTTATAAGTCAAAGCGTGCATCATCCAAGGCACCCTTTTCTTGTTCTTGTGATTCTTGACGATGCCACTTGTCATCATGGCACCTTTAACAATTTGATAAGTGCCTACGTATCCATGGTCATCATGAAGATGCCCTCTCTTTTGATTTTTCTCATGGAAAATTGTAATGGATTGTATTGATTTTGACATTTAAGTCATATGGAGTTCTAACGGTTCACGTCTCTCCTTTTTCAGAGACTTTAATGGCATGAGTATAAGATGCCGATGGCTTTTTCTGCATGAATCGTGTAGGTTGCATCTTATTCCTTTCATGGCTAGTTGAGCCAAGATTATATCATATTCCTCTTGCCTAAATATATCTATATATATATATATATATATATATGATGGATTCGATTATCCGCAACTTTTGAAAAAGAATATGATCAAGATGCTCTTCAACATCAGCTTTTTATAGAAAAAATAGATTGGGAGTTTATGTTCATGCTTGTAATTTAAATATATGTAATTGTTTAGGACTTGTGCTATGAAAAAGACTACAAAATTGAAATTGGATTTTCCATCTTTCTTACAGAATATAATTAGGATAATCATATACTTCTGTGTTTTAATTCCCTACTATAACTAACCGCATTTATTTTATTGGAAGTACAGAAATCTTTGTTTTCTAAGACTATTTGTGCGAAATACTTATTCTATGGAAATTTTTCAATAAATGTAAATACCGAGGCTATGTCCAATAGAATGTAATGAGAATGGAACGGACTGGAATGAATTTGGAATGAAATGATTGGAAAATAGAAGTGAAAGCAGTGCTTGGTTACTACAACAAATGACAAAATTAGATTTTAATGACGATTCAATACTATACTATTGTTATTGACCGAGGGCTCTTTAAGGAATTTTATGGGGAAAACTCTGAGATTGAGATAATCTTTTTAGGTTAGCTTTAATTAGATAGGAAGATATAAATTGAAATTGGAAGCAAAGCTCAAGCTACTGCCTATTAGGTGTCTTATGCATGTTTCACCTTATGGGAGATTTCATTTCATGATATATTCATGAGCCTTTTCTGTTGGGCCTGGTTCATTAGCCCAAGTGAAATGGGTTTAGCCCACCTTATTGTTTGAATTATCCAAATCAGCTGAAATCGGGCCCATCCTAAATTAATCAAAGAACAAGTATTGCAACTCATGAAAAGCTTCCGTCTTAAATTAAGAGAACACGTAGAGGGAAAAGTCACTTTCTTTTTGTTTTCTAAGCGTTAGATGTGACCTGTTCTAGATTTCGTATAATTTCCACTTGAAACTTGAAATCTACCTGCTAGAATAAATTCTTTATTTTTTAGAACTTGGAATATACTATGCATTCCCTATAAGTTGGAAGTTGAAACATATCTTGTCCAAG
This sequence comes from Eucalyptus grandis, assembly GCF_016545825.1. NCBI lineage: Eukaryota > Viridiplantae > Streptophyta > Magnoliopsida > Myrtales > Myrtaceae > Eucalyptus > Eucalyptus grandis. The sequence continues at coordinate 53,169,752 of NC_052612.1, forward strand.
TTCCACAGCTTGTTGCGCGTTCTACATAGTTTTCATTTGTATTATTGACTAAACGATTGCAACGAATCATTTCTTTTAATGACCTCCATTTGTTGCTACAATCTACTAATCACAATTTATATTTAGATACATGAATAATATGAAATAAAATAAAGTCTCAGTTATAAAATGGAAGCTCAGACTAGTAGTTCCAAATTATACACTCATTATCGGAGCTATGGAAAATCATGGGATTGCGCGAAAACCTAAACCATGAAAGACATAAAAACTTGTTTTAAATTTTAAATTCTAAATTCCAAATTCTACCTACCTAAAGCATACTCATCGAAATAAGTTCCTTGATTTTTGGAACCTGAAACCTACTCTATATATCTTGGAACTTAGAATTGAACAAGTTCTCACCGATTTATTTCTTGAGTTTCAAGTTTTTACTTTGAAACCATCCTTACCTCTATTAAGTATTCTAGAAAAAATACTTAAATTACCAAAGAAGAAGAAGAAGAAGAAGAAGATATAATTATCAAGTTTTGTTCATTGGTCTGAATAAATAATATATGATTAAGATGGATTCATGCAGTTCCTATTGAGGAGATAAATAACCTTCCAAAAGGGAAATTCATCACAAAGCAACCCAAGTTCTTGTTTATTCTCTCTTCTTCTTTTTCTTTTTTAATGAGTCACTTTATTAAGAACAAATATAAATAAAAAAAAATCCCAAATTTCTTACATTGATACCAAATTCACATTAATATTAATTAAGTCCATCAAGCCAATTTCAGTTGAAAATTGCTAAAGTGGATGCCAACTATCTTATATGGCAGGTTGGCATTGGCATGAACATTTTTGTAATTTTCTAAAGATATATATTTTTTTAAAATTAAATTTTAAAAAAAAATCTTTCTCTTTCTTCAATTGCCCGATGAGGGCTGGCCTCACCTAAGCGAGGGTCACCCTTGCCGGTGCTTGCTCAAGCGAGGCCAGCCCTCACTGGCCACCAGCACAAGCTTGCAAGAAAGAGGGGGAAAAAAACAAAGAAAAAATAATGAAAAATATTTAAAAACATTTGAAAAATATTTAAAGCGTTAATCATGCTACATTAAACAGTCAATATCTATGTCGGTGATTTCCAGACTAAATTGGTAAGATGAACTCGATTAGTACTAATCGGAAAATTTTTAGGAAAGGCGTATGTACCAATAAATAGATTTATAATTTTTTTTTAATACCTTTCCCCTCGATTAGTGTTGGTATGGATAAAAGAGCAAAAGCCTATTTTTGGAGAGTTCGGACATCAATCATTCCTCAAGGTGATCGCAGTGACCACGTTAGCAAGCATTATCGTTCCTCAATTAGCGCCCCGGACAATGCTCAAAAACCTCAAATTCCACAAGAGGAGAAGTTTCCCAATGAGTGCTTTTGGCAGTATGTGGACATCCATCATGCAAATGGACCCGGAGACAGATTTTCCTCTGGGCCTAATAGCACAACAGCATGTATGTACCTCTCAATCTTCCCCCTTAATCAAAGTATGAATGGTTCGTAATAGACAAGGGAAAAAACCACTTAATGTTCTGACAAATCTCACATGGGTTTACCATAACGACTTCATTCGTTTATTTATTTCTTAAAAATGTCTGGGTTGAGAGGACATTTCATGAGAGGAGTGTCAATGTGGTTTGGATGCTGAGTTGGGTGGGGTTCTTTCTTGCATTCAAAGCATCATAAAGTCAAAAGAAGAACAGCCCAACATGGTACTATATGCTCAGCAACCGAATCCACAGAATCAAGCCCCATTTTTGACTAAAATGGTCATAAAAATCTTGCTCTTCTCCAGCTCATGTCATGATTTTCCCATCAGTCATTTCAATAATATATACGCATCCCTTCAATCTCTTTTCCATCAGTCTTTCAATAGCATATACACATCCCTTCAATCTCTCTCTCTCTCTCTCTCTCTCTGAGTCAGCCATGGTTTATTTAACTCATGTAGCACCATGCATTCATTTCATTTTCACATGCAGTTGTTGGCATGAAATCACCCACTAAACCGAACGCCATCATTGAAAAGATGGGCTCGACTTTTGCACGAGAAAAAAGGGACATCATGCGGTGAAAAAAGGAACGCTCTTAATGACTAGCACATGCTCCATTTTCTTACCTCCGAACTTAAATTCCCCCACACAAAATCCACGCATCTGCAGAAAAGTAGAGAGAATGGTCCATGTCCTGTGGTCCAGGTTTCGTTCCAACTCCTGGGAAGATTTGTTTGTTATCAACGCACTCTCGTATGGTGTCAGAAGAAACATGCTCTTTTATCACGGCCTAAAAGCATCGGCCGAAACGTGGAACTTGTCAAAAAGAGAACACTCGCTACATGACAAGGACTGTAATGTCTATGCGCATCTTTCTCAGAGATAACGAAAGGGTATCTTCATGTGACACCCATGTAAAGGCCTGTGCTTTCATCAAAATTCCTTTGTGGAAGTGCACGGGTTGGTTGGTTTGACAAGGCAAAGAAGGTTGAAGTAGTTTAGAAATCGATGAGGAAAACAGTTCCACCGGGTTTCGGATGATCGGCGGTGAATGAATGAAGGCACCAAAACAAAACTACAAAGTGGAGTCGGTGTTGGGAAAATTGGACTTCCATGTATAAATTAAGCCTCTCTACCACAAAGTAACCGGAAATAAAACAAAAGAGAAGGCTTGGGAGCCAAAACATGAAAGTTCAGTACTATACAACTCCCTCCTTAACCTTAGCAGCACATGAAGAACAAGAGATTTATCAAATTCGTGAACAGAGAGTGAGAAAATGAATAAAACAGAATCAAGCTTCAACTCTTTTTTTTTTTTTTGGTTCCTTTTTGTTTCTCGTTCTTCCTCACTGCATCAAACACCTAGGCTGGCTCGATATCTTTAAGAAGTCCAACTACCTGCTGCATGCTCGGCCGCTTCGAGGGGAGGTCGGCCGTGCAGAGATAGCCGATCTTAAGGACTTCCTCCATCTGGTCGTCAGCTCCGGTACCGTGAAGTTTTGGATCAATGGCTCTTGATCCCTGGCTCTGTCTCACCAACCCCCTAACCCAATTCACCAAATTCGCCTCTTTCTCCTCTGGATATTCATCTCCGATTGGCTTTTTCCCTGTAATGAGCTCGAAAAGAACCACGCCAAAGCAATATACATCAGATTTTGATGTTGGGGACTCGTATCCAGGTTCAGAGAATTCTGGGGGCACATACCCAGGTGACCCACGAGCAATCTCTTCATCCAATCCATTTCCAAACACCTTAGCCAACCCAAAATCAGATAATCTCGGTTCTAAGTTGTAGTCGAGGTAAACGCTACTAGCTTTAACATCCCGATGTATTATCGAAGGGAAGCACCCGTGGTGTAGAAATGCCAGAGCTCGTGCAGTGCCAAGGGCTATTTTGTGTCGAAATCTCCAAGTGGTAAATAGTCCTTCAGATCCTACATTTTGAATGCCATTATTCTCGTCATCCTCCCACGTATCTGTGCTCCAGTCCTCTGTCGTCTGAACACCCAGCGGCAAGTCGTGAAGCAAGTTCTGCAAGTTCCCATTCTCCATGTAATCATATATGGCAATCCTCTGATCCCCGGCTAAGCAGTATCCAGTTAGTGGGACAAGATTCGGGTGTTTGATCCGACCGAGATACTCGAGCTCCCTGGCCACTTCTTGATCAGTCATCGTGGATCCATGAACCAAAACTTTGACAGCTACATGGATTCCACCGGGCAGGAATCCTCTGTACACAGGCCCAAACTTTCCCTCGGCCAAAAGGGTGCCGCGGTCAAAATTTGATGTTGCAGACAAGAGGTCAGCAAATGTGATATTCAGCAAAGGCTTCTCAAATATTACAACTGGGACTGATGTGGCTTGCTTTACATCGGCTACCCATGTGGTTGAATCGGTTTGAAACGAGAAAGGGCCTGAAATTTGTTGCTCTTCCTTGTATGAGGTCTGTTTTACAGCCCACAATTTTGATTTTCTTCTGCAACCAAAGGCCAGAAATAGCAGTCCAGCAAGCAAACAGACCATTGAGAGGGATAAAGCAAGCGCAAGCTTGAGTCCCTTGTCTCGGGGAGCTTTTCTTTTGAAGAATACTGGGTTGGCAGCAATGGGGCAGTCATTCGTTGACCCCAAGAAGGCTTTTTGGTCTGGGGAAAATCCATTTGCACAGAAGGTTAAGTTGTTGTAAGAGAAGTTGTATTGCTCCATCCACTTGAGCTTCTCCAAGAGCGACATTGGGATTTCTCCGGTCAAATTATTTTGAGAAACATCGAGGTTTAGGAGGGTTTGAACGCTTAGAAGGGGGATTTGGCCACTGAGATGATTCTCAGAGAGATCGAGTGTCTTCAAATGACTCAACTCCGAGATTTCACTGGGAATGTGACCACTGAGACTGGTCTTGGACAAATTAAGATATTTTAAACCAGAGAGGACTTCAATTCTTGGGAACTCCTGCCTGGTAAATCTATTATGTGCAAGATTTAGGTATCTAAGGTGCCGACATTCATTCAAACTCTGTAAAATCTCTCCACTGAGCTGATTCTCAGACAAATCTAGATGAACCAGATTAGACCAGTTATAGGTGGAATTGAACCGTACCTGAGAAATGTGACCTTGGAACTGGTTCTTGCTCAGATCAATAACCCGCAACGTCTCCTGGAAGGCACCGAGCACCGATCCTTGAAACGAATTCCGAGATATATTGAGAGAGGTGATCGACTTCAGACCTGAGAAATCCGTGTCATGCCCACGAATCTCATTGTTTGCTAAGTTCAAGGTTTTGAGCTTCGGGAAAGCAGCACCGAAGCCATCAGGAAGAGGCCCATTCAGCTGATTTGATGAAAGGTCAATGAGGACAAGAGACTGGCAACTCCGAATGCTGGGTGGAATGCTCTGTTGAAACCCATTTCCATCTAGTTTGAGGACTTGAAGACTCCGAAGAGAGCCTATAGCTGCAGGAATTTCACCAGAGAAATTGTTGCCAGAAACATCAATAACTTCAAGCGAACCAAAGTTGCCAATGTTGCTCGAGAGAGACCCAGAAATCTGGTTGGAGGAGAGCTTTAAGCTCTTAAGTGAGCCTAAACTCCAGAAATCTGAAGGCAACCCAGTGATTTTGTTGTTGCTAAGATCCAAAGTTTGGAGCTTGCTAAGCTTCCCCAGGGTAGCATCAGGAATAGGACCAGACAGACCCAAACCAGGAGCTAGAAGCTTAACGACATTCTTTTGTTCGTCATCACAGAAAACTCTCTGCCATGAGCAAACAGGAGAAGAGAAGTTGTAGGCACGAGAAGAAGCGAGACCCATCTTCTGCAAGAATTCGGACACGAAAGACCCGTCCGTGTTTGGCTGTTGAGAAGCCAAAGGCCTAGTGCAAATGGCCAAAACCAGCACGTAACCGAACAAGCCGAGACCCATTTGAGGAGTAACAAGATCTCTTCAGACAGAGAAAAAGGACTGGGAGGACTTACTCCAACCTAAAAAATCCCCAATTCAAAGCTCCAAAGCCACCAGAACTCCTTCATAAATGGCTCTGGGCACAGGCTAGACAGTACTTCTCAGGCTGCGTTAGCTCCATATAAAACCGAAAAACCACCAACAAGCAGGAGGGTATGGGTTTATTGCACTGCCCAGAAAAGGGTCATCACAAAAGAACGAACTTTGCTGCTGAATATGGGGACCTCTTGAGATGCCCGGAGAAACCCGAAAAACTGGCTGTTGAAACCATTGAAGTTTGAATGGGAACTGTTAAGAGAAGCAAAGGGTTTTGAAAGGCCTGCTCGCTTTTAGTGGCTCTTCAGAGAAAGCGCGTGAGCTCACCTTTGTCTTAGTTTGCAGGTTCAAGGAAGACAACAAAAGCAAAACCGAAGCAATGCTCTTTTGTCCCTGTCTACACTTCACTCACATGACGAGAAATCGGCAAGCTCCATCTGTGACGGCTTTTTCTCTTTTTTCTTGATGCACTGTGCACTGCGCACCTTATTAGATGAGAATGAAAAAACTTTCTGGGGAGAGAGAGGGGGGAGAGAGAGGGAGAGAGAGGGTATAAGGGGAAGGGAAGGAACAGTATATCTTGGTAAGGAAACAGGCTTTGAAAAAATGGGAAGGGGGTTGAATTGAATAGAAATCTCTGTTGGGTTGGTGAAATTTATCAGTGATGTTGGTGGGTATTCAATGATTCTTCATCGTCTTCTTTTTTTCCTTTTTTTTTTCCCATCACCTTTTCCCACTTTAATGAAAGTTTTTCTTTCCGGTAAGAAAGGTGAAAAAGAAAAAAAGAAAAAGAAAAAAAAAAGGTGAAAAAGGATTTATGTTGTCTTTATTTATTTATTTATTTTGCTTTGCTGTTTAGGAGAAAATGAAAGTGAAAGAAAGCAAAACTTGTCAAAGTCAACACACGTTTCTTGGGCCTTCAGTTGTAGGTCAATTTTAAGTCCAGTCAAACATTCTGCAGCGTGGTCAGTGCAATTAAAAGTGATCTTTTTCGAGATGAACACTTTTTTGTGCAAAATTCCAGCCATAATAAGATTATTTTCTAAAGTTGATATGAACTCTAACTCGACACGTTCTGAATGAACTTTTTAAATGAGTCAATTCTAACATTTAATAAGATTTTAATAAATCACAATTTGTTTACTAACTTTGTAAAATAGTAGTTTTTGTACATTTTAGCATTGTTCATCACCTTATCATTGTTTTCTTCAATTTAATGCTTCTGCCTTCCTTATTGCTTCTTTTTACTTTTAATTGCAGTTTGCCCCGGTTTTGCAGACTGCAAAACCTAACCTTCTGTGCATAAAGCTTGGAACTTTTAAGATGGGGCATGTCCAATTGAAAGAAAACTATGCCATTTCTTTTGCTAATTCATGTTCAAGCCTCACGAGATAAATGATGACCTACGGAAGAAAAAGGATGTAATAGCCTAATAGAAAGCCATCCTCCCTTAGTTAATAATGGGATAATGATGAACTAATTGGCAATCTTGAACCGCCAATACTAGAAGCAGTCCTTATTAGCAACTCGACGTGCAAAATTATTTAATTTGAAACATGCCCTCGTTGCATCGGTACCTCATGCCTGGCGAAATTTGCATGTTAATTTTGAGTAATTACTGGTGTAGCTAAAATACTTAAGTAAAAGCCAGTGTATTCAACTGTTTTAATTAGTTTTTGCATAAAACATACGACCCTTTACAAGGGACAAAAAGTGCCCCAGATGTGATCTGATAAAAAAGAAGTCAGCTTTCTTTATGGTCTTAAATGTGTGAGAAAACTCAAAACATAGACTAGAAAGTCTAAACGGTTGTTGTTCTGTGGAATACGTGTTAAAATGTGTGTGGAAAAGATACACGTCATATCATAATCTGAACTCACCTTTCTCCATGGTTTTAAATCATGGGGTGGCTTTTGGCCCCTACAGCTACTATTCTGTCAACTCTATACTTGCACTTATGGATGCTTGTGGGAGTGTAATAATGACTACTTGATTAATCATTAATTGTAATTAATAGTGTGACATTACATTACATGCTGGCTTAAGAACATTTCACACTGGGAACAGTTCACTTTGCACAGGGTTATGCATATAGAATTTGTATCTTATCCCCTTCCTGTCTGTAAGGATTGATTGTTTGGAACAGATGCCTTAGGAGAAACCTAATCATGTGGGAATCTATCCAGCATCAGATCAAGCAAAAGACCAAATCTATTGCATGTTAGAGAGAGAGAGAGTGAGAGAGAGGGGTTGAGCATGCCAAGAGCCAACATGGGAAATGAGTGGACAAAGAAGGAGAGAAAGCTTGCACACATGATGATGATTTGCATTGATTGAGGGTGAGGAGTAACGAGCAATCAACCGCTGCCAGATTAAATAAAGAGACCCACCTCCAAAAATAAAAATATAAAATTTACTTGTTTGGGTACTCGATGCCAGCAAACTTATTCTTCAAACATTGCTCTTCTCAATGATGTTGAGTTCAGTCAGACCACCCCCTTTTTAATTAATGACCAAAAAGACTGTGTGATTTACATTAATTAAGTTATGCTTATTAAAGATAAGATATCCAGTTCAGCTGGATCCTCACATGAAGAAAATAAATTGACCCTATCATTTATTGTTGCACAACAACGAACCCAAAAAGGATCCTCACTTATACAAGTTGGCAGGAAAGAATGGGCTTCCATCTTTGTAATGTCTAGTGGGCATTATATAAAGAGAGTGTTACTGATTTTATATTTCATCTATTCTTAAAAAATAAATGTTCTTGATAGGTGTTCTTACCAAAATTATTATTTAAGCAACTAACTATAATAATTTTGTTTTCGGACATTGAAAATGAGTAAAGTGCCATACTACTAGGCAGCGTAGAAGTGTATAGAAAGAAAACAATTCTTTATACTTTTAAAATCTATTGAATGAACTTAATAAATATTTTTACTCAAATAAATGCTCCCTTAATCTCTACACATATCCGCAAAAGGAATATTATCTAGCTTGAAATAGAGAACCATTAAACTTATATAATTATATATATAACTATCCTGCAATGCAAAGTACGAGATTATTAATCCTCATTTTTTTTATAGGAAGACCAACTTCATAGAAGTGTGAAAACGAGAACTGGAGTACGCAGTTTCCCCATGGAGACATTGACGTGTGACGAAAAAATATGTTAATAATGGGAAGATACATTTCTTGTCAACTACAGTTGATATTAGGGTTTAATATAGAAAAATCTAATAGTAATCAAGTCTGCACGCTTCATCAACAGAGAAGAACTATGGCATTAAATATTTGAATTACGTTCTCTAGGAAGAACAGCAATAAAGACAAGTTTTACGGGAGTTATAACTGAGTCCTCCTTTTGTGTTCTATTTTATTTCATATTTTCTGTCACCTCGGAAAACGACGATTGATTCCATGCAGGTTTGAAAGGGAGAGGTGGAGCTTCTCTAGTTCCAGGGCTGAGATCAGTCAGTGTCTTCCAGTTGGAACCCAAGTTTGAATTTGCAAAGTCCCGAGTCCGAGTAGATATTTCAAGTTGTTGAAAATGTTGCTAGGATAGATCAATATATGTTATTAGTCTATTTTAAGCCAGAGAATGTCCAGCTCTTATTGTTGTTGATGATGATTATAATAATAATAATAAAAACCTTAACCAAAGTCTCAATCAATCTTTATATCTATCTTTTTCAACACGCACAACGTTAAAATGATCCTATGAAAATCACAAAATGATGTTATATCTTTTCCAAGAAAAATGTTAGGGTTTGTTCCTCAATATGGTAACAATTATATTTCTCATAACCCAAGATACTTCGGAATTTTCTTGCTTATGATTTCAATACAAGTTCAGCGAATAGTCGTGATTATGTATTGGTCTCACATGCAACTGTAATTTCACTTGTATATATCTCTAGGATTTGTCAATATAAGGGAAGGATACGATTAGATTTTAGTAGCCTCTCGTATATAAAGTTGCTGTTTGTATTTGAGTTGCATATAAAGTCTTTACCTAGAATCAAATTGCTTCCGACAATCGGATTTTGCAATGTTGGACTTGACAAGGATCACTTCATTAAATAGCTATTGACTTTATAACCCTAAAAATGATCAAAATAAGCGTGGATTAGCCATGCCTACTTAAACCTATTTGGTGAGTGCCCCCGGACGGTGGAAGAGGCCATTTCCATGTGGTAGGTAACCAAACTTAGCAAATTATTTGAACATTAAATTGGGCTGTTTTTTCATATCATGTTCATGAACTTGGATCTGTGCACCATTGTCGAAAGGAGACTTAAGAGTGTCTATCTAACTTGATGTGTATGCACGGTTAGTTAGTTTGTTTCCTATCGATTTAAGGTTTTTGTGAAAAACTATATATCTAACGTGGCATCAAAATATTACTTGTTTTCTTGTTCCGCCTATTAGCCCTTCCATCCAGTTCCATTTTACACATAAAAGAATCAAGTCACGCTTGAGATGGAACATTAAGTGACATGCCGACATGTGGTTGTTTTCTATCAATTCAAGTCATCGAGAAGAAATGTTTTGTCCGATAAGGAGGGTCAGTAAGATGACAAATCCCAGCGGTATTATGATAGATGAATTTAGTAGAGAGGGTCTTACTGTCATGATTGAGAAATAAGACCTAGGTTTTTCCTATGCTAATTGGCTTCCGGAGATGAAAACGTGTACATAGTGGAAAGACTCTGAGTTGATTATTGGCAATTAATATAAACTACTAAAGAGAAATGGCAGTTGGAGATGCGAAAGAAGCTGTTAGATCTTTCCGAATTCTTTCAATCACTTCATTTTTCCCATTCAGATGGGGCCTAGACTGAAAATTTTCCCCAGATTTTTTTACTATTTTATGTAGGTGGGTGGGACAGCAATTATTTTAGGCTGTGGGAGGCAAAACTGGAGATGACTTTGTGCGGAGGGTGAAAGTGGGGAGAAGATACATCAAGAAAGAATGTTAAAGAGCAAAAAAAATGCTGCCGGCCCAACTTGATGATGAGAATCACAGGCTTCTTCAAACATTCTGGATACAAATTTAAAAAATAAAAAAGGACACTGTGGTCCACTTGAAATGAAAGGGACAGCTTTCAATGCTTGGCCTTCGGACACGAGCAGTAAAGTCTTGCCGTTAGAAACCATCACGAGCGCACATCTCCTCATTGAATTTATGTCCAACCCCACAGCAGGCTTGGGGTATCTTGTCATTTTGTCCTCCTCCCTTTGCTCTCTTCCCATGAACAGCGCCAAGCGCGGGTACGAATGTCCCAATACCATACTAAAGTAAGTGCTTGTACCATGCCTCATCTTGGCTTCTTGGGTACAGTTTCAAGATGAGCTCAAACCCCCTAGATGAACTCAGGATCTTACACGATGTACGTGCAAGAAAAGTCAAGGGCCGAGGTGGGCGAGACCCTTGCATCATCGACTCGGAAGAACATGGTTTTGATTGAAGTAAGTGACAGCAGGGATTAGAAGTTGTTCAAATGTCGGGCATGAATGATATGTATTGGCTATTATACTTTTGCAAATTCTATTCAGCACTGATGGAGAATGAAAGTCACATAAGTGTTAAGAGTCAGTCAAAGGTGCATAAATAAATGCTGTGATAGAGATCTTGCCGGTCGCGGAAGCACGCAGTGGACATAGAACCAACAAGCTCTCTCTCTCTCTCTCTCTCCAACATTCACATTAACTACAACTTCCAGGGCGGTCGAAAGAAGATGTGGTGGTACCTTAGATCTTTAAATTCACTGGCCAACTGTTCTCATAACAACACATTTCCTAGAGGGGACCACAAAAAGGGGAAGTAAACGACTTGATCTTCATATGAGGGTGGTGGCTCAATGTCATAACTCCGATAGGCACGGTGAAGATAATGAACCTAAAGGCCTTTTCCCCTTCTTTCCTCTTCGCCCTCTCCGGATGTTTCGGCAATTCTCTGATATCAAAGTCCTCTAATGGCAGTGCCAGAAATTGCCCTGGTAGTGCCCTGGTAGTTCAACGGCCTTTTCTTGCAAAGATTTCAACAGGTATGAAAGGGCAGGTTATGGAGAAAAATTTAGTCAAGACCAAAACTACAAAATTCAGAAGAAAATGAGTTAAGCGCCTAACCGAGCAAACGTGAAATCAAATTTTTAACACCTAATTAAATTCAGAAGAAAAATTTAATTAGGCACCTTCTGTAAGTCACTAGCTAAAACGCTCAACCCCGATTCTAAAATGCAGAAAATTTCGAATGTCGGTCAAAATCAGATTTACAAGTTGATATCATCAAACAAAATAATCTAATAATTTAACAATGCCCTCCACAATACTGAGCTACAACAGTGTCAGCTGTTCAAAGAATCTTCCCTTCAAAGGTTTTATTACATTAACTAGCTGATACACAAACACACAGCTAAATACATAACACAGGCAATAAAAGCCAGAACTGAGAAAAATATGCCCCAGTGCTTGATCCACCATGACGCCTCTTGAGGGAACAGACAAAATCTCAATGGAATCAGAGAAATGGTCATAAAAGTAGCCAATCTCACAGAGCCTCGTACCTAAACGCCAGAAGTAGGGCAGACTCCTCATAGGATGGTGGGTAACAATCAAGTAATGCAGCTTTATCAATTGGACGATCAAAATCAACAGACTTTGCTTGAAGCCTGCCACAGATTCACCTTATATCCTGAATGGCAAACTCCCAGAGCTAGCCTTATCAAGTTTTGTCTTCTTCAGATTTATTTTCTCCGATGCGATTTTCTGGAAATAATTTGGGCCACCAAAATCAATCTTAGCTTGCCTCACCTTTTTCCTCTTTCCCCGATCATATTCTTCATCCCTGCAATATGAACATATAATATTGTAAATTTTAAGAGATATGTGATTAAAAATAAAAACATCAAGTGCTACCTATCAATGTTAGAGAAACAGTTCGCTATCATCTATGTAAGCCAACATAGTACATGATAATACCGCTCTTTTGCTGCCTTTTCCCTGACTATCCAAAGAAACGCCCATGCTCATCTTTTCCTATTTAACTGTTTATTTTGTTCTTACCCTCATATCTCAACAGGATTTAATTGTCAAAGTATTAACAAGAAATGGGATTTCCTAATCAGCCCACAATTACATTCACAGCAGGTAAGATACTAAAAATGAACCATATTATTCATGTCCACAAGCATCAACTACAGTACTGTCAGAAAAGTTTATTGATTAGAAAAGGAGAGAACTGAGATGCAAATCTTTCATGATGTTCCATGTCAACGCTAACCCTCAACCATCAAACCATACAATACATTTACCTATTCAGCTTCCTTCACCAATGATATCTTTGATTGAAGTTCATAACAGCTAGTATATGATTCTGCATAAGTATGACTAACAATACTTCAACTTCAGCTTACCATTCATCCAGCACATAACCAATGCTGGTGTTCTCTGCACTATTTGATTCTGCTGTTGGAGAGGGAGAAAACTCTATCCCGTCCCAATGCGCAACTGCAATCAAAAGGAAAGAAAAGGTAAACGGAGAGCACCAATTCAACAGATTATTTGGGAAGCACCACTACAGGTAAAATTCACAACCAGTACAAGTTGAAAGTCAAAAAAGCAGCATAACTGTCATCAAGATTTTTCAGATGGATAAAACCCACTATTGTACCATTGCAAAAAGGATGTTAAGGGAAGAATACCAGTAAATCTGGTACTGACATGGAGAAAGTTTCACAAACAGGATATTTATAATTTGGTTTCCAGAGCACAACAAAACTCATATGCCATCATTGACTAAAGCATGGAAAACAGGGGAATTGCTCTCATTTAGTCAAAATCTTTGCTGAACTTTCAAAATACAAGTTAACCTCATACAATCTACACCCACACAAAAGAAGGCAATAGTCATAAGTATACCGCAATACTTAAGGAATAACAGACTCAATCTAGTTCAGAATAGAATAAAGTGGGATCATTTTACTTGCTTAAGTATATGATAGCTAGAACGTATAATCCTAAGAACATCATCAACAGATATATGCCAAAGAAATCTGCTGCTACAGGCATCAAAAGCATAAATGCAACAAAAATGAACCAATTAGAACATCCAGAGTAGCCCAGTTGCAATCAACCTCACAGTATCACAAGGACAAAAATTCCTTAACTCACCTAATGTCTCTTCCAATCCTCGCGTAAGCATACTCATCAAACCATTTTGCATTGTGTCCCTCTTAGAGTCTTCTAGACTCTCATATTCTCTACTTTTACCCAGGTTTGCTGATGACTGAGAGGTTATGCTCTTTTTCAGCGAAGAACCAGTTGCGAGAACAGCATCACTCTGAATTGTCCTGTCTCTAACTGCACCATCCATCACACCCATCAAGGAGTCGCCATTAGAACTCGCGGTCATCCTTGAATGAGTGTCACCAACTCTTTCCTTGGAAGGCAATTTAGACCCTCTCCTCTTTGAAGAAACAGAAACAGCCTCTGTTGTCTCTGATGTTGATGGTCCAAAATCCGAAGCAATAAGATCCTTATTTAGCTGTTTTCCATTGAGATTCTTCGCAACTAATCTGCGATGCTTGTTCTTTTTGTGCTTCTTACGTGGACGCAGTGATGCACGCAAAAGTATGTTGGGGCCTAAATGAAGGCTTGCGAACTGATACTTTAGATGCCTTTTAAATTTTTTATGTCGCTTGCTATGGAGTGTTTCCAAACATGCCATTTCATTTGATGTGGCTGATGCAACGGAAAAGTTAACAGCCACGTCAGATTTAAATCCTTGGCCAGTTTTATCAGTCTTCTCACTTGCTGCCACAGCAATGCGTTCACAAGGAATGTTCTGGCTTTTATCACAGGTTGATTTCTCTGGTGATCTTTCAGGTCCAACTTTCTCAAAAGACTTGTCAGCAGAATCATCGCATGAATTTGCAGTCGTAACACCGAGACTTGAGATAGCATTTATCTGGGCATAACAATATTCAGACACATTAGGAAACATCACAAACACTTGCAATCCACTCAAATTTCCAGTAAGATAGTATTGGAGCTAAGAAATGTTGTTACCTTTTGAGAAAATTCATCCTGGAGAAGCTTTTTAGGAGCAGTTTTCAACGATGCAGTGCTGGCAGGAGATTCAGAAACTGAAATTGTCAATTCTTTCTTAGAATTTCCATTATTGCACCGAGAAATTTCATGAACAGGTGCAGAGAGAGAAGCATATTCCGGATTATCATTAGAACTAATGCACGTAGTGCTGACAGATGCCAAATTATCTTTTGGAAGAGCAAGTCCCTTCACAGAAACCTTTGATGACGAATTCTTCACAACAGAATCCAAAACAGAGTCCTTCTTAACTGGATACTCTGCCTGCGTTGGACCAAGGTTTTCCTTGACTGATGATTCCTTCAAACTGATCTTAGTTGATGAACTAATATTTACTGCATCTTTCGCAATGAGGGTGGTAGAAGAGGTAGTTGAATTGATGCCACTCTTCATCTGCTCTAATTTTACAGGTCCTTTTGCGCACTGGTTGGAGATGAAAGGCACCCTAGGTACATTGACATTCTTTTTCATGTCCTTGTGAGCAACAGCAGCCAGTTTTCTTGCTGCTGTATTGCTTCTATTTCGGACATAAAACAACATATAGGCCTTCTGCTGCAAAACCTTTGACTCGCTCACTTGGTGAACCTGCATCATCAGTATCCCAAGGACAAATAAATGCCGCATGGCCGACAAAATAAGGATACATGCTAAGGACTAGGGGTTGAGCAAAACAACTGGGAACCACTCAGAACCAGACCGGACCAGCCCAGAATAGGCGGTGCCCATGGGCACCGGTTCAGTTCCCAATTCCAATTTACTAGAACTGATGATTACTAGTTTGGTTCTTGACTTCAATTTATTAGAACTGGTGAGTACCAGTTTGGTTCCTAGTTCTAGGTGTGGAACCGCCTGCCCCACCCATACTAAACCAGTACATAAATATAATTTTTTTTTAAGTGTTTATGTTTCAATTTTTCGGATTAAAACCCTAGTTTTCTCTTCGTTTCTCTGTCTCTAGCCTCACTCATCTTGTGGCCTCACCTCCCTCTCTCACTTGCTCTTGGTGGCCTCTGGCCTTGCCGCTTCCTCACTCGTTGCTTGCTCTCAAGTCTCACGCCTCTTCCGAAGTGAGGAAATTTTGACTGGTACATGGATCCACCCGAGAACCGATAATTCGGTGGTCCGGTTCTCAAGTGGATCCGTGGAACCAACAGGCGATTGCCAGTTTCAATTTTTTGAATCCAGTCCTCAGTGGGCAGTTCTCACCCTAGAATCAGTCACCTATACTAAGGACTTCCATTTATTAAAACATAAGAAACGGATTTTGCTGATTTCCTTAATGGCGCAAACCATCCATATCAGCAAGACTACAAGATGATTATTAGTAAAGGTGATCATTAGGTGGGCACAAGCCATAGGCTCGACAGTTTGAACATGTTGCCAGACCTGCCCATCCCCACCAAAGTACATAATATTTTTGAGCTGGGCTTTGCTCGTCAGGCTGATCCAAGCCAGGCTTTACAACTACAGCTCCTTGCCTAAGAGTACCCACATTACTTTTCAGGCCAATCAGGCTCAAGCAAGCACAACAGACTGGCCAGCACATGATCATATAATTTACGAGTAGATGGTAAAAAGTTCTAATCTAGGTACCTCATTGTCATCAAGGGAGTACCACATATTAGTTGATGTGCGGACATAGCAATAATAATGGCCAGAATGGGTGCTCCAGCCATGATGGACCAAAACCCCATAAAGAGTGTACTTCAAATCTCCTTCCTGGAAAGTATGAGGCAAAAGGGAATTAGAAAAGCCAATATGCAGTTGCGCTTAAACCAACAACATAAAACAAATCATACAAAAAAGCCCATAAACCAACAGAAAAGAAATTAATTCTCCTAAAAGGAAATCAGCAGTTGCTTTTAGAGAAACACAAAAGGGCAAGAATACATGAGAATTGATAAAACTAATAAACAGTAAGGTTTGCCAGCATAATCCTTAGAAATCCCTTATGGATTGTCGAAGTCATCTTGTCTTAAGACAAAACAAGCTCAGGGACAATCGTAGTCAATAGCAAAAGCCAAAATAACTACAACAGAGAGACCAGATTGCATACTTTGGATATTATACTTACATAGGAACCACTGACAAAAGGTTTCAAATCCAGTGCAGTATCAAAAAAGACACTCTTGTTAATCTTTTGTGTAGGATCATGAAACCGCTTAAGATGAACTGTTAGAACATAAGGAGCCTTGTGAACTGTAAGCTGCTTAATAGCCCTGACTTTCTGCTTGCACTGTTGACACTGGTACTGCCTCTCCCCTCCATCTAGTTGCTCTGCTGCCGTAAAATGTTTAAGAGCTTTCACCACAGAATCTGCCTTGGCTATTTCAAGACTTAAATCCAAGAATGGATCGAAAGTGTTGGAACAGTAGGAACACTGCATGCACTTCACCTGAAACATTGACAGCAGAGATAAACAATGACAGAAGGACCTTCTATATATCAGCTCTCATCGACATTACTAACAATAGTCACTCTAAGCTTCCATATATGTGCATAAAAATGAGGCCCAAAGGTTGTAGCTCATTAACTAAAACACAGAAAGCTACATGATCTCAGATATCATACCTGACTTCGTAGACGACCACCAAAAATTTTGTGCACCAAACTCTTATCATAAGCACGGGGGGATTCGGTTGGCACTCCAGAAGGTAAGCAGCATTTATGCATAGATTCCAATAAGTTCACCATGTATTCATGTGCATCCTCCTGTCTAGCATTTCGGAAATTCCGAGATATGCCTAACTATGCGTCAAGGACAACAAGTTCCAGAAAATACCTGAAAACGAGATAAATTTGTCCTCTGACCCAAACAGAACATATGTTAACACTCCTCCCCCCTATTCTTCCCTTTCGCTTTAGACTTCGAAAGGACATAAATCATGATAAGGGACTTTTTTAACAGAAACCAAACATGATTACAAACTGAGTCATGCTAAATGATAGAAGGGATTCCAGAAAAGTTCTATACAAGGATACACCGCAAGTTCGAGACGAGATCCTTCGGCGCCAAACTTTCACCAGTTGATTTCAAAGCACGACTGACGTGCTTTTGAATAGCACATAAGGCACAAAAACCATTTATCCGACCTTCGCAGATGAACAGAAAAACAAAGAAGGGAGAACAAATTAGACAACAGAAGGCAGTATTATATCACTTTCCTGTGAGAGCTGCCACATGTTAGCTCTAGCCATGCCAAGAGAAAATAATTGCAGATGAGTCACTAATGTCTTAGTACTCTTAAAAAATGAAACCAGAATACTTGTAGCTCGAATGTCTATTAGATAAACCTGAAGAAGAGTTATCAAAATTGCACGATTTTGATGATATAGACTAGGCTGCCTTCTCTTGAACAGAAATATCATCGTCTCAATCTACGTTAATACTGTTCTCACCGATACAAATCTTTGACCTGGAATTTTGGCAATGGCATCTCTAATTACCATATGGCAAATAATGACTAAATCTCAAAATCATTATTTCTGCTATTAAACAGAAAAATGAAATTGATTATGGATATAAAGTGCAGTCAAGCTGTCAACTGATATGGAAGTTCTCAAGGGAACAACCTAATACCATGGATTTTTTGGCTTGTCTAGATTCATTTTAAATTCACCTTCTTTGTAGTGACGGTTGCATCAGAGAAATTCATCAAGCAGTAACCACCTAAGAATGTCGAAATTTCACTTCCAAATAGCTGATCTTCACACAAAAACTTAAAGAGGTCTGTTAACTTCTTGCAGTTACATTGTTAACTTGCCGCAGCTTTATCCAATTGCATTCCCTTAAGTCTTGGTTCAAATATCAGGTAATGAGGCTGAAACTTCAACTGGAAACAATTGGAACAAGCTTCTTTGAATAACAATTTTTCAACCGTATGCTTATTGATGCTTCTGGTAGGAAGGAACTAAGGGAAGATTTAAGATGCCAACGGTTCACCTATCTAAGAAGAGCTCACTCTAGAAAAGCAGAAGCACCTTACAGCCATACTAACAAGCATACTCTTAATCAAAAGGGCAGCTGAATTCCACATGAGATGTTGCAAATGTCATAGAAACAGGTCTCGCCATAAAAACCTACCAAGGTAAAGAACAAGATAGAACTAAAACCTCCAGGGAACCCCATGTTATAGCAAGAAATAAATGCCTATCGACCCGTCATACATAGTTTTTTTTTTTTTTTGGTAATATCCCGTCATACATAGTTATAGTCCAGTGAACAATGAAGAACAGCTTAAAACAGGCGAATGCCCGGGGAAAGAAACAGACTTGTGCATCAAGACAGACATTCACTCACAAGAATTTTGATGCTTGCCACTTTGCAAGTAAGCCGCCAAGGGCTCCGTGTACGTCAGACACTGCAACACGGAATTAAGAAAACAAGTGTTTCCCAGATTTTCCAAGCCAGCACCCTGCAAGTAATCCATCCCAACCTCAGCGTTAGACAACTCGGGAGCGCCATCGAAAGCTAAGACGTCCAAAGACTTGGGCAAAAATGGCTATTTCAAGCGGAAAAGGCGAAACTTTTCAAAGGAAACGAATCAAAATTGCCCCAGTCACAGGCCACTAAAGTACAGAAGGATCCCTTCATCATAACAACAAGCACCCAAGTCACTAAAAGTTGAGCCACGATACAAGTATCTAGCAGCGCTCCTTACAATTCTTTGTACAGAAGCTCCGACACCGAGCTCCGGATCCAACCAGCTCTCCGCGAGCTCCAATCCGTCCCCCTTCTTCCCCCCCGGGGCCAGCCGGAGCCGCTCCCGGCTAGCCTCCCGCCCGGCGGCTGCGGCGCCCGCTGCGGCGCGCCCGGGTTCAGCGTCTCGATCTTGAAGTCCCCACCGCCGCCGCCGCAGCCGCCGCTCCCGTATCCGGCGAACTGCTTCCTGGCGGGGTGGAACTCGATCCTCCTCTGGAACAGCGCCGGGGACGGAGAAGGCCCGAACGGCGCGAGGAGATCCCTGCGCTCGGGCTCGGACACCGCCATCGCAGAGTCGCCGGAGCCGATCTCAGAAAATCCCTCTCTCTCTCTCTCTCGACAGCGGGGCGTTCGAAGTCGGAGCTGACGGGACGGCGGTGGCGGAAAGCTTCGCGACGGCGTTTCCGCGAAAGAGGAGGGAGAAAGGAAGCTGAAGGTGCCGCCTTTATAAAACCCTACCGAAGAACCCTCTCCCCCGCCCCGGGGGGTGTTTTCGTCATTTCAGTGCCAACGATCGTATGAATCTCGTTTGCGCGTGGCCGGCCTCGGTGGAGCCCCCACGTGCCGGAAAAGAGGAGACCCCCTCAAACGCTGGATGGGCGTGTCGGTTTGTAAGCATTAGCGAATAGCTTTTCGACCCTCCTAAATTTTAGCTTGATCACCAAAAATTTCAAAGTGATACATCTATGACAAAATTTATTATGTTAATTTTCATGAAATTTTACAATTAAATTGTTAAATTGGATAATACGTGATAATTGATGAATGTATTAATTTTGAATTTTATCCTCCGTTAGTCATAAGTAAGGTGCACATGGCCTAAATAGGCGATTCCAAACAAGAATCTTCCGCTAAAGACTAGTTCTGAAAAGTTAGAACTGAGAACCATTCGTTAGTTGCATGAATCCACCTATGAATCAAACTGCCAATCCAGTCTGGGTTTAGGTAGATTTATGGAACCAATTTCACTAATAATAATATCATTTTCTAAATCTCATTGTAAGTACTCTTCATATCGAGTAATATACTAAAAATAAGAAGTTACAACAACTATAAATCTGAACATAATGTTGAAAGTGAAATAAAGTTTAAAAAAAAATTATAAGTCAAAAGCCACAACAGCCATCAAGTTGATCACATGAGCTCCATACCATCTCAATGACATAAGTCCAAAAAATCAGACGAAACCAAATTTAAGTAAGTGGAACGAACTCATCGAGTATAATAAATTAAACAAGTTTACACTTGACAACGATGCAACAATCGCAACAAAATTCGCCTAAAATTTCATGACTTGTAAAGCTTGTGAATCACAAGTTTTAAGTTCTTGAATTCCAAGTTCCAATCTCCTGAAAGTAAAACAACAATAAGTAGATGATTGCTCAACATTAGTAGAAATTGAACTCAAACAATTATTGAAAATCTTACCACATATATTCCTCTCGCTTCAACTTGTAAACTTTATGGACTGTTAATCTCCGTGTTAACATAATCCATATCTAACAAAAAGAAGATATTAAATAAAGTATTTAATTATTAGATAATAGATATACAAAATAATTAAAGGATGAAATGATATCGACTTACCTAATTCAAACTTTTCTACATTCTCGATACATTCTTCAATATGAATTTACTCAAGAACCGCTCTCAACTAATCTTGAGTGAAAATCAAAACTTCCACAACTCTAGGAGTCAAAGAACTCCGAAAATCATTAAGCACACGACCAGAAGTACTGAAAGTTGACTCTAAAATGAGTGTAGTGATGGGAATAGACAAAATATCCAAGCCATCAAAGATAGGATTTTAAACTTTTGGCCAACAACACTCCACCAATTCAAAATGTCAAGATCATGACAATCTTCAAGTTCAGCTTTAAAATATCGATCTAACTCAGATAAGTTGCCCTCGGACCTTTTATTCTCCTTATTAAGAAAGTCATCATACGAAAGCTCTTGCACATAGAAATTTAAGCTGCAATCGTCCTCTTCATTTCCCTCATTGTAATAAGAATCGCAATTACTACCAATACTAGTAGAACTCACCAATTCGCCATCCAAATTTTTGTCACTAGAAGTGTGACAAGATTTCTCATAAAATTTAAACATATGTTCTAGGGCAAACTTCATCTTATCAAACATCTCATCAACTTTTGCAGCATTATCATTAATGAGTTTACAACAATACCTCACATAATTTAGCTGTTTTCTAGGATTCAATGTTACCTCAATCAACACCATCATATTTATTTTTTCGAAACTCTCATAATATTTGTCAAACTTATATTTCATTTTCACACCCATAATTCTCACCTTATGATCAAAAGCCTTCGTCGCTTTTCTCAAATAATTATACAAAGAAACCATCCCCGCAAAATAATCATTTAAAGTGATATACAAAGTCTCAGACATCTTCTTGGTGGTATTATAAGACTTCTACAAAAATTTGAAAAAAACAATAGCATTTTCCCAATCAACACTATTCGGAGTATCAAAGTTAAGCTCAGTTGAGAAAGAAAAATCATTTTCTTCCATCATGTAGCACCCATGGATCTCATATACATTGATTTCACTTGACTTGTTTGTACTTCAAGAGTTGTAAAATAAATTTCAGTCAAACTGAATCATAAGAAACTGAGCTACTCGGCTTTATTTATCATAAAACTTGGTTTCTTTGCACGTGAGGAGATGAGATTAAGAGGCGGATATCTACAAAAAACATTATAAACCACAAATACTAAACATCCCGCCTCTCGTTGAGTATGTACATGCTGTCAGACAACCAAAAACAAAAGTTCTCCCACACTTCTAGCACTCATCTGCCATCTCTTACTCCGCGGGACTACCACCCTACCCCAATCCATCGTTGTACAGCGCCAAGGGTCCCACCAGCCGTCCATCTACCCGAGCGTAAAGGGCTACGAAGGCCATGTATGCCGGCCCGTTAGGTGCCCCTGTATCTACCATCAACCAAGATGTGCATTAGACGAATACTACTCACGAGAAATGTCGGTCCTAGAAATCCTCTTGCCGCCATACAAAATCAGCGGGGGGGCCATATAAGATGGTCATCGTGGCAGCAAGCGGTATAGGCGGTGCAGAAGACATCTTATGTTCAGATAACATAATAAACAAGTGTGAGTTTTTAAAATAAAAACTCAGCAAATGGGCGGTTAATCTTAACTTGGATTGGCCAATAACAAAACAAATAGGTAAATAGAATCATCAATTTACTGAATCCACAGAAATCTAGCTACAACAATCACCCATGGAGAGACGACACTCCACCCTGAACCCCCTTGAACCCAACCTGGCATCATGAGGTCTCCGAGAAGCTATTTGGCTCTTCTCAGACCTCTAGAGAGAATACTACTACTCTTTATTATCCCTCTCTAGGCATCCCTACACTAGGGTCTCTCATTGGCTCCTTAGCCAACAATACGCAGTCATAATTTCGCTTTGTTGCAGCACCAACATCCTCAGTAAATTAAGAATCAAGTACAAGAGACAATAACTAATACATATTCTCGGATCAAACAGTCTATGGACTAAAAGGAGCAATTTTGTTCACAGACATGGAAAGTATATCAATCCTTATCAAAATATTACAAAATTTCAGTATGTTATAGAAGAGACCTAGATTAAAAAATTTTGTGAAGAAACCTAAGTCTATATCTCAACATATTAAGAACAGTAATTTCTGTTTTCCTTCTAAAATTCTACAGCAGATTCCAGGTTTAGTACCTACAAAAGAGAAATCGTTTCACCAGCCAAACCTTGTCAGTTTATTCTCAAATTTTGATATGGTTTGCATCTACATGTCTCCTACTACTTTAATGAAGAAATCAAGTCCTTCTCCTAACTCAAAAATTTTATAAAAATTCATATGCACGCTGAGGTTGTGATTTAACTATTTTGATTAGCTTATAAACAACATAAATTCAAGCCTTTGTGAGGATCAATTCAATTAAAAAAAAATCCCAATTAAATATATGTTAGAGATCAGAAAGTAATGCACGATTCTTCAAAAGATAAATCCATCAAATTTTTTAATGTATTTAACAACAAAAAATCGGTAAACTAGCACCCTCAACTGGTTTTTTTTACTGAACAGGTTAACTATAAATTCTATCATCTACACTCAATGGTGTTTAATTCTCTCACGAACCCCTTTTTTAGACTCGACCACACATGTATAGCCCTAAACAGGCGCTAACCATCATCGATTCACCATCAACAACTTGAAAAATCCGTCTAAAGCCACATTTAAACTCTCGATCTTCCTAAGTTAACATGCAAGCCTATTTCGTAACTCATTAGTATTTCCTACTCAACAACGAGGGACCACAGCCTCCCTTTTTGCCCCGACCCATATCATACTATCCACAAGCCTTGCGCGCAAGTCACTGAACACCTGTTCAACCCTGCGACCAGCCCGAATGAGCCCAAAACAAAATCATCAAGTCCAAAATCGTCCTTAACTCATTTAGTTCGCATCTCTCACAGATTCTCCAATCAAGTCAAGGCAGAAAAGAGAGAATATGGGATAGAGAGAGAAAAACATGGATTGGTGGGTTGTCGATTGGATAGGACGTGATACCTATGACTCACCGATGATGCCACCAAAACTGGAACCTACTCTATCTAAGAACTAGCGTTTTCAGCCATCAATCTTAGCTCCAACAGCTACTTCAACACACGAATTGTATATGCAAAGTTTCATAGAGTTTACCCATGAACTAAAGACTCCAAAACAGCACCACAATCACAAAGGGATAGCAATTCGCCGCACCTACCCCCAACCCTAGCTACGAACAGTGCTTTATCACTCATCCCTTGCGCCCTCACCGCCATAACCAAGCCCTAAATCAACATGCATGGCTAGGCAAGGTAGATTCATGAACTCAAACCACAAGGACAGCTCCATTTGCTTGGATCCTTCGCCGATGGAAGGGGGAGGAGGCGTTAGGCGGCTAGGGCTTCGCAACCGGCGACGAAGCTCCGATCGGAACTGAGCAACGACGATTCTATTACTGGATGGAGGCGCCGACTATGAGAGGCTGAGGTGGGGTCGGGCTCGGCGAAGGTGAATGAAAAGGGGAGAAAAAGGAAGATGGTGGGTCTTCGTTTTTGAAGAAAGAAAAGAATGCCGCTCCTTCGTGGCTAGAGGACGTTGTGCACTTTGGGAAAGGGAAAAAAGAATTAAAAAACAAAAAACAAACCCAAGTAACATTTCCCCTCTTCACCTTAGTAACACATGACTGCGATATGGACAGAGAAGAAAATTTCTTTTCAAAAATGAATCCCCCACTTCCACGCACAAAGTGGGTTTTCACCATATTGTTATTTTTTTATATTTTTTTTTACTCAACTATGCTTAATTTAACCAATGAAAAACAAAAGAGGAAATTGATTGTCACACATCATTTCAAACGATTTTTTTAACTTTATGACACTTTCTAACATTAGGTAAGTGGAATTCCACCTAGTGGAGATATCAAGACAAACTGAACCCTTACAAGCAATTTTTGTACTTTTAGTGCAATCTCGAAATATCTTAGCTCTTATGGGAGAACTCCTCACATATCTAACTATGTTTCGAATACATACAATGGAATCATGTATCTCGGTTAGGTCATCCTTCACAGTCAAGTTTAATATATGAGTCTGCATCTCATATATAAAACTTGGCCCCATTTGATTCAGCATTTGAGAAAAACTTTTAACCAAATGCAAAGGCCTTTAGCCCCAAAATGTTTGAGGAAATACAAGACTGTTTAGTAAACTAAAACTGAAAAGTGTTTTAGGAAAATGCAAGACTGTTTGGTAAATATATATTTGAAAAGTCTTTTGGTGTGACCAAATTAAGTTTTTTAGTTTTAGTATTTTTAAAATTGCACAAAAAGAAACAATGACTATATAATCTTTTACATTTTCATGTTGAAAGTAATGTAAAAGAAACATATTAGTAAATTTATTTAAAAATTATATTAAAAGAATTTGATTATAGATTAGATGCAAAACTCAACTTTTGGCCTAGGGTTCTTTTAGATTTTGAATAAAAAATTTAATTATTGTAGTATTAATTATCTTCGTTAATTAATGATCATTCTAGCGTATTGATAAAAAGTTAGGCTATTGATTGTCATAAGATAAAAATGATATAGAAAAAAAAAAAATATGAACTTATTCGGTAGATGGTAAACCGACCGATTGTGGATGCTAATTTTTTTTTAGTAAGCACCGCATATAAAATGGGAGCTCCTCATTAAGAAAAATAAAGCCAAGTTCCTCTCATACAAATTTGACTAAAAAGATATTCATTTCATGATAGTAAACATGGTCATATATGTCTAGAAAAAAAAATACGTTATACTTAGTATTTTAAATCTCTACGACTTTGTAAACGTATGGCTAATTCATCATGTAAACGTGTCATGTCTGGAGATGCATACAAATTTGAAGCACACACCCCTTCATTTGCATCATCATGGTCAACTGAATATCCATAATTGAGATCTAATTTTACTTGTTCAAAATTCGTATCAGTCACATTATTTTTTCATATATAATTGTGCAGAGTCATTGCCACTACGACAATTTGCATTTGTTTTTCATATGGATAACTTGGCATATGAGTTAAAATCCTCTCCTTCTATTTTAATACACCAAAGACTCGCTCAATTGTCGAGCGTAGTGAGGAATGGGCACGGTTGAATACTTCTTGATATCCCGTAGGTAAAAGATCTTCTCGAAACTTTGACAAATAATATATAATTTCTTTATATGGCCCCAAATAACTAGTCAAATTTGGATATTCTGCATTTACTAAGTAATATTTACCTATATAAATATATCGTAAATTTAATCAACATACGCCAATTAGATATATGGATGTATTTAATCAACATACTTAGAGGAGAATGGGGAAAATGTATGTCACGTTTTCCAATAACTTCATAAAAGATACAAGTATCATGAGCTTATCCATTCCAATTGGCCCAAACATAAACAAATTTCATATTAAAATTACATATGGCTAACACATTTTCAGCTATTATTCATTTTCGACCAATAAAACAAATTTGATCATACGTAGATACAATCGCTGGAATATGTGTACCGTCAATAGCTCAAATGCAATCCTTAAAATATAGATAAAATAGTTAATCTTTTTTAGATTTTCTCTGGATCTCTTCTATATTGTGGATTAGTTGGTTGGATCAAACCAAGCAAAAAGCCAAATCTCATAACAAATCCACAACAAAGGCATGTGAAACATAACAACAGACTAATGACCATTCAAACAAACGATGAATCAACACCAACCAACTTGAAACAGAAGCAAACGATCAAAGAGAAACAAAACCAATCTCAGATCTCGAATTCACTCGCTCGTCAAGAGAGTAGAAGATCCAAATCTCAAATTCGCTCGCTAGTCGCGACAAACTTCGGCCTTTATCAGATCTTCGTCAAACGAAATTCTTCCCTTGCACAAGTTGCAAGGGAGAGAGAGAGACGAAGAAGAGAGCCGTCGCGTGATGGAGTGAATGCTGCAAAATAGAGGAAAGCATTGAGAGAGTTAGGGTTTTGTTTTGTATTTGGTAAAATTGGACTTTTTATAAAATTTTGAGGGTAAAATAGGCAATTAGTAAAAATTCATTAATAAAATGACTAGCATTCTGAAAATGCTAAATGCTCAAAAAAGTAGGTCCCACTTGCTTTGAGCTTTTAAGCATTTCAAAGGCAATAATTTAGCTAGGGAGACCTCCAAATGCTTAACCAAATACCTAAAATTTTTCCCAATGGGTTTTAGGGGCTCAAAGCCCTTAGAATACTGAACCAAACGAGGCCTAAGATCAATAACCTATCTCTTGAAAAATTTTCTTTTAAATAACCAAGGGCTACGTCATTTGAACTAGCATTATCTACTATGATTGTGAACACTTTTTTCTCTATACCTCACTCATAATACATTTCTCAACTACTTGCCTAATATATCTACCCTTTTGATTAGGTATCACCACAAAATTGATGATTCTTTTGTAAATTTTTTCAATTTTCATCAATAAAATGTACAGTAAGACATGAATAGTTCAAATTCCAAATGGAACTCCATGTATCAGTCATGAGTGCAATCCTAGAATTAAACTTACAAAAAAAAAATATTCAAACTTCATTTTTCACAAAAATACAACTTTGTGGAATCCCTAGCCACCGAAATCACGATATATCTTGAAGAGAGGTTGTAATTGATTTACATAGTCATGAAATCTAAGAAATTTAGCAATTGAAAATGGTTGTTCATCAATTATAATCATACGAATAAGCATTTGCCTGCATTTCTCCTGATTAAACTTCCACATCATTAAAACTCCACTACTCCCAATAGAAATAGTATATCATCCTATTATTTGAGTCTCATCTACTCTTTTCGATGTAAACAATTTTTGTCTTTTATTCATATTACGAGGATAGTTATTGCACTTTTTCCAGTGTTTCAATATACTTGAAATACCATTATCAACATGGTACAAATACTAAGATCTACAATAATTGTATAATACATTAACTTTCTCATTCGTGTGAGGATTCCTTTTTGAAAATGAAGCAAAACTGTTGATTTTCTCTTGTTAGGAGGAGGACATGGACAAGATCTGGATACTTTATTTGTTTTGGATGCCTCTTCAAATTTTTCACCTCCTTCATGTTCCTATGATGTTGATTCCACTATTGGCGTTATCGCATCATAGGATTCCTCCACTTCAATTAACATGTTAATGGATCACCTACTCGAATCAAGCAAAGCATCATCTACACTGAAACACTTCTCATGGACCTAAATCACATTTCACTTACAACGGATAATAAATATAAAATAATACAATAAGGTGCTTAATAAACAATTCAACTTCCTAAAGAACTTAAAAGAAAAAGAACAGCTAAGCAGGAATGGAAAATTGCTGCCCAAAGATGAGCATTCATTGTCCCATCATGTAGACAATATGCTATGACAAAATGAATCTCTGTATCTTTCTGATGATAGAACACGGAATAAGCATCATCGATGATGGCATTTGAACTACCAATACAAAAATTGGAAAAAAAAATGTAATTGATAGAACTTAAACGGGTATAAGAAGGAGGGGTAGATCAACAATGTTCCATTACTATTGGCCCGTGAAAGAATTTAGGCATCATGATGTAAGGAGCTAATAATAGGAGAGCGTACAAAAATAATTCTTGTAAAAGCACACTAGGCTAAAACAAAACTAACATCTCGTGGTGGGCATGTTGATTAGGTAAGAAAGAAGAAAACCTCAATTACATCTTAAGGATCTAAGCAAAACATAACTTGAGCCAACAAATTAGCAGTCAAGAAAATAGAAGATCAAAATAAAATAGACTAGCCAATTGGATATATGACAACGGCAATATTAATGCAAGATTGTGAATAAAGAGCTAACAAGCCATCTTGCAGAATACAAATGACTCCATCTGCAAATTGCAATAGCAAGGCAACACATATAATTATGAAAGCTACTCTTATCATAAACAAGTTGAAAATAGACCACAAAATCTGCAAGTTATCAACTTGTTAACAAATAATGTTGACAAGAAGAAAGAAGAAAAACACTCCCCATTACTTTTCTTTGAATTCTGTCATGTTCCCTCTTTAGTTGCTCTAAAACTTGGAATCCCTTCTTATCATCCTGTCTTGCGGAGAAACTCCCAGCTAAATAATTGCACTCTTCTCACACCTACAAGTCATTGGAGAATAGAACGTTAAAGTATCCTAGCATATGTATATAATAAGACCAGCTTCATGCAGTTATTAAAACCAGCAGACAAAGTTATTCAGCAAATTTTCAAGACAGGTACCTCTCTTTCAAGTTCAAGCAAAGAAATCTTCTTTGCTAGGAATGACTGCTCACAAGAGTACTTCAACGTACGATCCAAATCATCAGAGTTAACCAACAGATGATACCGCATGCCACTAATATGTAACCATGCATGTCCAAGGTAATGAATATCTATGACATTATAAATGACAAGATAAAATCAAATAAAGCAAGCCATAACGTTCGGTGAAATGAATGTATATGTAGCATTTTTTTTAAAATTTTTAAACTGAAGAACTAAAATAACATACAATCACTAGAACGTGAGCAGTGAACATAAAGTTCTCTAAACACTGGCTCAATGGAAGTTTGCACCAAGGGTCTCAGTCCTTCGTGGCTTGATGGCGAAATAAGTGTGCTCAACAGCTGAATACTATTTTCTTGTCAACCCAAATGCAGTTGTAACTACATCATTACAAGCAAAAGCACTATCATTTTGATTTTCTATTTTCTTGACTATTAATCTGTTGGCTCAGGTTGTGTTTCGCTCAGATTTTAGGAAATTCACCGAGAGCAATGAATTTCACAAGCAAACTAAAAGATTAAGGCACATAGATCATCGAAAAAGAACCAAGTTATGCTATCCACTCTCCAGTAAGCATTTTGAAACATCTGAACATATCAAAACCAAGGCCTGTCCATTCCTTGCATTGTCAAATTAGATACCAATCTCCTCATAAATTTTTTCTCTACATTGTTTTCAGAAGTCACTAACGATAGGTAAAGAAAAACAATCATTCAATGCTATCAACAAATCTTGTTTAAAAGCTATTGTTACATTGCAAATCATCAGATGTTATTAGTTCATTCACTTTTGATGCCAAATCATCTGGACAAAAGACAAATAAACAAGCACGACCCATTTCGGTCGTAGCAACAAAAGCAAAACTCACGCCGACCCAAAACCAATTCGAGACAATCTAATGCAGAATCGATGGGACACTAAGAAACTAAAGAACAATAGTAAGTGCACACGTACACAGGCCACGAGAGAGAGACAGCAGGACGGATGGACGGACGAACTTGTCGCTAACTTGCCGTTGAGGGCTATGATGCCGGAAAATCTACGCCAAAGGGTCGGAAAGAGAGACGACAAGATGGATGAATGGACGAACCTATAGCTAACTTGCTGTCAAGGGTGACGGTGTCGAAAATTGATGCCAAAGGACCAGATAGAGAGATAGTGAGAGGGATGGATGGACGGAGGAACCTGTTGCTAACTTGCCGTCAAGGGCGATGATGCCGGAAAATCAATGCCAAAGGGCTGGAGAGAGGTCGAACGGAAGAATCCAAGAAGAAGAAGAAGTAGAAGGAGAATCGAAGAGGAAGAGGGATGAGATGGAGCAGAAGGAATCGTGAGAGGAGAGGAGCCCTAAAATTTAGGTTTGCTAATTAGTAATTTTGAATTTAATATTAAAAATTAATACAATTTTATAATATAATCAGTCCGGTCCTAGTTATAAATGTATTAGTTTGGAGTTTTTTATAACCACAAATTTAGTTTTGGATAAATTTATCATAAACGTACCGATTTTGAGTTTTTAATGATAGAAAAATTAATTTAGAGTAAATTTGCCATATATGTATTAGTTTAGAATTTGTCATGATATTAACACTTTTTTATTAGTTCATTTGATATGATTTTTGAACTATTCTTAAATGTTTAATTTATAAAATTGTGATTTATTTAATTTAAACAATTAACATTTCATCAAGAAAAATATCGAAATTTTTCATAATTTCACTATTACTTAATTTTTAGAATATCTTTTCATATCAAGTCATTTTCTATATAGAGCTTGTGAATGATACTGAGGGAAAAGCCCACTTTGTTGCCTTCCCAAGACAATTGGGCCAATGTCGACAACAAAATAGACAATCGGCCCAAATTTGCTCGCCTGACTCAAAGCCCATATTACATGTTTGCCATTGGACTGGGGATGACTTAAGCCTTATTCAACATTACGCCCTTTGTCTTCAAACCCTACACCTTTGCAGCATCAAGCTTTCGAATAGATCTTGACGCAGCACTCTCTTAGTTTCCAAAACCTAAAATTTACCACACTTGATTACCTTGACTTTTTTTGCCCAGAGTCAACTAGGAATTATATAGGTTAGGTCATTAGTCAATAGTCGCGTCCTACCCAATTATCTTCTTCTCCAATAACTCATACGAGATACGTGTAATCTCGCGTCCATATAAAGCCAACAATGAGAAAGAATGAGTATGTCTGATTTGACTTTAAAAACTAGCCCAGTTAACCAAATGTTCCTCTTAAATCTCAAGCTGCAAAATAAGAGATCTCGAAACTAGAAAATGCATAGTGTAAGTAAAGAATACGTTGATAGATTATTCTTAAGCTAATATAATTGGAGAACTCTAAAAAAAAAAAAGAGAGTTGGGTTTTTCTTATTTGGTGGATATCTCTGTGATTTTGCATTTTAGGTTCATCTAAATTTGTGGGTGTTGTTTGGTACACCTTCTCTTTGCCAATATTGGGTAAACTAGATAGCTAAAATTTCATGAAGCTCTATCTACGAATGTTACCAAACGAAAAGCGAGGCCAATGAAGACAAACAACTTTGAGGCTATACCTATTTACAAAATAGTAGAAAAGGACAACAATCGAATTGACTCGGTCTAGTTGTAAGCAAGCAAGCAGGCTAACGAAAAGAGAACAGCCAATACTGTCATTTTAAGTCACCTAACGCAAAGCAACATGACTAATAAGGACAATTGACCCGGCCACTCTACGCCACGAAAGGGTGATTAAAATTGTAAGTTTGACAATGATTGAGCCTTCTCTTTGCTTTTAAGTTAAAGCTTATAATTTCATCATTTGTGACTTAAAAAAAACAAAGAAGGAAAAATGATCTAGCCTTTTCGCTTCTAGACGATTACTCACCAAATTGGCAATCATATTACTCATGAGTCTTTTCCATTGCCAAAATTAAAGAATGTATTTGCAATCACGGCATGTGCAAGGCATCGTTATTCTCCTTGGATCGAGCGGTTTTTATGAAGAATGAACTACATTGGAATTGGAAAGCTAGGGTTAATCTATGCATATCGATTGATGCTAAACCCACGTCAAGTCGAGATAGATTATGCCAAAAAAAAAAAAACCAATGCCGGACGTGACTAATGATGCATTTATTTTGGCCATTAAAGTAGCGGTTGCACCTTCTGAGTTGTGTTGGTACTGTGCCGTGAACGAGAGAGAAGGCAATGATGAGCTTTTTAAAAAAGTGGAAGGTGAAGAAGAGCGTTTTTGCATCTTTTCAATTCGGGAATTCACTTTCTCAGTTCATCAAGATTTTTATTGACCAAAAAGTATTTTCAGTTGACTAATTATTCTTGTTGAACCAAACTTACCAAAGTTCTAAAATCAGTTTCCAAAAACCAGCTTCACTCAAACAAGTACACTTGATATTCGTCTTCGCTAAAAGAAAAAGCCATTTGAATATGCTAAAGAGAGAATCATCCCATTCCAGCATATTGGATGAGGACATAGAAAATGTAAAAATACCCTACACGAAAAATTCAGGGAAAAAGAAGAAAAAGAGAGAGAGAGAAAAAGCAAAGGGGAATAAAAGAAAACGATAGGAAAAGGAAAGAAGGTGGGCATGGCCCACCATGCAATTTCACTTATCCCCACGGTTAGGAAAAGTCAGCCATCACCATTAAAATGTTTCTTGAAGTTCATACCCATCCGCCAATATAAAATATATATATATTAGTTACATTAGTTTACAATCCCCCAACACAATTCAATGATTTTGCCGTCCACGACCCGCAATCGACCAACCGAGGAAGAGGAAAAATCCAAGTCTTCCTCTTTTTCCCTTGGGAAAAGAAAATTAGAAAAGGAAAGAAAGCCTCTCAAAATCCATACAATAGTCAAATCTTCATAATTATTTATTTCTTTATATAAAGCGAAATCCAAGATCTTGAATTTAGTGCTTTCGTGGGATGTAAATATTGGTAGATGCATAT
The DNA here is from genome assembly GCF_016545825.1 of Eucalyptus grandis. Lineage (NCBI taxonomy): Eukaryota > Viridiplantae > Streptophyta > Magnoliopsida > Myrtales > Myrtaceae > Eucalyptus > Eucalyptus grandis. The sequence continues at coordinate 53,202,989 of NC_052612.1, forward strand.
CCCCACTAATTGAGTAGGTTTATCTCTAATCTGGTGATTAAGAAAGATGGCTGAATCGTTCGTTGAGAATAAGTCAGAGCTGATGTGCCCGGTTGTCGATATTAGCTGAACCGAAAAAAGAAGAACCTCTTTGCACATCATGCAATAATAATGATAATAATAAATATAATAATAATCATTATTATTTTAATATGTTTTGAGTGGAAGACATAATTAAATATCTTATTAATTCGAAACACAAACTACCAGAAAAAGAAAGCTTACATGTGCAAGAAAGTTCATTTATATTGTAGGAAACCCATATTCTTGAATATGTTTTCTTAAAATTGATTGCTTGTATTGCTCACAAAATTGAATGGATAATTTTTTTTCATAATTCACAAAAATATTTGAGTATAAATTATTGTCGATAATAAAATTATTTTTTTATTGGCTAATTGTTTCAAACGATATATGATCAATCATTTCTAGGAAAATGATTGTCCAAAACATTTGTGAACAATTTAATGGTAATCAAAATCTTATTTTCTCGTTTTATTTTTTCTCATTAGATATCCATTTAGTTAAATAACAGTTCCAATTTTCAGGTTACATTTTGTATGTTCGGTTCAACATTTCTTTTTTCACTTGGTATTTTCTATTCTCAATGGCTAACAAGTTTCAAAATGCATGTAAAAAATTCAAATATACATTAATAATAAGAAGAAAAATAAATGCACATACACATACATTTATTAATATATGTCTGCGCCAATCGCGATCCATGAAACTAAATTTAATTAAGAAAAGACCGTTAAACCTCTGTCCTCGCGTCGTGATTTTATTAGAATGCCGATTAAATATATATGTATATATATTATATATAGTAATACAAGTCAGATTCTGAATGTATGCTATGCATATCTATGCAATATATAAACAAAGAAAGCACCGAGAAGAGGCCATCACAGATTCAAAACTAATTAAAAAGATCACGATGTCGGGGAGGGGACAGCCGTCCTCCTCGAGGACATCGTTTTGAAGAGCCAAAACCAAAGTTGTAAACCCTCTCGATAAAGTCTCAATTTCCGCGTAACCCAATAATTTATTAATGAACGCTAATGTAACGGCGCTAACATTCGAATGCAAATCTATAACTCTCGACCCCATCTTGGAATTCATTTAGTGCATTAGATTATATGAATTCTATCGAATTTAAAATTAGGGTTAATATAATGGAAAACCCTAAATTGATACACACACGACAATTTTACTCTAACCAATTTTATGATCATAAAAAACTCCAAACCGATACATTAATGATAAGTTTACCTTCCAATAGTGCCTGTTAATTTTTACGGCTAAAAATTACCAAGTCAGATGACTCATGACAGTTGATGGATGTACTAGTTTATGGTTGTACCATTTATTTGTCACATGCGCACTAATTTGTAATTTTTCGTTAATTAATTGAAAGATAAATTTATTATTAGTGCACCCGTTTATGATTTTTAGTGGTAAAGAATTAATTTCGTGTAAATTCTAAAGTTGGAGTTATGGTGGTTAAAAAATTAATTTCAAGTAAATGGGCCATCAATGTACCGGTTTAAGATTTTTTGTGTTTTTTTTTTTATTAATATCTTTGGTGGTATTGACCCTACCCAAAAGGCCCTCCAAATTCACTCTTTTTTTATTTTTTTTATTTTTTATTCATGTCTATCCATGTCGATCGTGTGCGACCAAACCGCCTCATCGGCAACTTGTGGGCGTACATTTGGACCGGGTCGTCGTTCCCCTGCCCCGCTCGAAGAAGCTCGACCTCCACCTTCCTTTGCCACAAGCTCGAGTCGTCTCGTCGTCCATATCCCGCCATCGCTCGGCTCCACGCGCATCCGGATTCAAAATCGAGCGGCCCGGAGCTGCGGGGACGCAGCCTTTGCAACATCGGACCCTACCAGCCGAAGCCCCATTGGACCGGCGCAAAAGGGTCAACAATGTCCGACAGCTCCCACGCGAAGAGCCCCAGTTGAGAGAGAGAGAGAGATAAGAGGGAGACAGAGGAAAAGAGTCAACTTTTGAATTCCGAGCGCTCCAAATTTCCTCCCAATTTCTCCATTCCTGCTCGCCAAATCCCCGCAGTATATAAGACCCACCTCCCAATACCTTCCTTCTCCAATACCCAGATCTCGTTTCCTCGGTATTTTCTCCTCCGACATCTGTTTCCGGGTCTGCTCTCGTGGCATTTTCTTGCTTATTAGCCTCTCTAGAAGAAGAAGCACTGTCAATTCGGACGCGTCCGTTCTGTAAATCTGTTCTCTTTGTCACAGCTGTTGCCCACGATCCTTTTTCGTCCGAGGTCGTCGCGTTCAAATTGTGCGTGCTTTCGTCCCACGAGTTTCTCCCGCATTTCAGGGGGATGTCATGCGTCGTTTCCCCTGAAAATCCCCGTCTCTTCTCGATCTTCTGACCCTTTTGACCCTTCTTTTTTTCCCCATTTGCCGTTTCCCCTCCGTTCTCTCGCTGCAAATTCTCTGCTTTCTTCGCCCTCGTGAGCTCCCCCCCCATCCCATCTGGATTTTTTCCCGGAATCTGATGATGGGTATCCAGAGAGACAGGGTGAGATTCAATGTAGGCGGCAGGACGTTCGAGACGACCTCCACGACCCTCGCCAACGCCGGCCGCAATTCCTTCTTCGGCGCGCTCTTCGACGACAACTGGAACTTGCAGCCCATGAATTCGAGCTCCGAGCTCTTCCTCGATAGGAACCCGGATTGCTTCGCTGTGCTCCTCGATCTTCTCCGCACCGGGGACCTTTACGTCCCTCCGAACGTGCCGGAGAAATTGCTGTGCAGGGAAGCGCAGTTCTACGGGGTTCTCGATCATGTCCGCGCGGCGAAGTGGGGCCAATTCGACGGGAATCGGCTGCGGCTCTCGAGGTCGATCACGGGCCCGGCGCCAGGGGACGGGACGGCGATAAGGGCGGGGCCAGACGGCGGTTGCTGCGTGGCTCACGGTAGCATGGTACATGTTTATGATTGGATGATGGAAGAGCACCCGCCGATCAATCTCGATTACCAGAGGGTTAACGATGCCGGTTGGATTGATCCGGAGAGCATAGTGATCAGTGCTTGCGAGCGTTTGGGAACTGGGGATGGAGGGATGGGCTTGTTTAGCTCATCCACAGGTGAATTGAGGTACAAGTTTCAGGTGAGCCATCAGAATCAGATCAAGAGCTACACTGCTGGGGCCTTGACCTTCAACTCAGATTACAAGATCTTCTCAAGCTGCAAAGGGAGGAGCAATGAGTATGGTGTGGGAGTTTGGGACCCGATCGCGGAAAAACAGGTTGATTTCTTCTATGAATCGCCCGGTTGGTCGCTTGGGGATGCTGATAAGCTGCAATGGCTAAATGGGTACAACTGTTTGTTAGTTGCTACCCTGTTTCCTCGAAAGGACAACTGTTACATCAGTTTGTTGGACTTTAGGCAGAAGAACATGGTGTGGTCTTGGTCGGATATCGGCACGCCAATAACCTTTGACGAGAAGCGAGTTAGGGATGCGATTGCGATGGAGGGGAGCAGTTCGATCTGTGTGGTGAACGAGTACGAGGACTTGGGATTTATGGACTTAAGGAGTGCGGCCGGGAGTGTCAGGTGGAGCTCGAGAAGCCGGCTCATGAACGGGAAGCTGTCGGATGAGCCATGTTACCCTAAATTGGCATTGCATGACGGGCAGTTATTTTCGTCCATGAGTGACTGCATTTCGGTTTTCAGTGGTCCTGACTGTGTTCTGACTTCGAGGCTTCGGAGAAGTTATGGAGGTTCCATTTGTGATTTTTCGATTGGCGGAGATCGGCTCTTCGCATTACATAGCGAGGAGAATGTGTTCGATATATGGGAGACTCCGCCTACATCAGTTCTATGAGTCCTAGTAGTATCGTTCTGTCTGTTTGGTGATTACAAATTTCTTCTGCTATAGATCATAGAGAAAGGATTTGCAGTTCTTTTCCCCCCTAAGGTTAGATGACAGGAATTTTCTTCACAAATTTGAAGTTTGATCCTTTTTTCCCCCTTCCCCTTTTGGGTTTAACAGTTCCATATGAGATTGATACCTGACAGCTACATAATTAGATATATCTGGATTGAGTTTGTACAGAACATTGCCTATTGGCAGAGAAATATTGAAGTTGTTTACCCATTTCTCGGCTTATGCATATGTAAAGGTAGCTACTCTCTTTTCTTTCTCATGGTTTGTACCCAACACTAGCTTAGAGCTAACTAAACGTTGCAGAAGATAATGCTAGAGAAGTGCAAGAAAGAAAGAAAGACAAAGGACACTTCAACCCTCTTTATCTTTTCTCCACCAGTAGAGACCTCTTCTTTGCTTCTTTCCACTTTTTAAACTTTGACAGTGCTGTCAGTGTCCTGACTAAAAGATCCCAACTCCGTGTTGAAAGTTTGGGTTAGGTTTCCCCTTCTTTTCTCTTTATCCTCCTTTGAGGGCATCTTCTTCCATGTGAGCAGTTACGGAAATTTGACAGAATGTGAATATTTTTCTGGGGAAAAGGAAAAAAGAACTTGGGGCATTGCTGATGTAGATTCAACTTTCAGGTCGAGAGCTTTATTCCTGTAGCATCATTGTCCAGAATCTCATAAGGCTCTTGTTGCTCCCAAAAACCCCTAATGATAAGGCCAACACCTCCACCCTTTTGTCGTTTTACAACATGGTTCCCATACATACAGACTGATCCTTTTTTTCTCTCCGCCATAGCTCCTTGACTTTGTTTAATTTTCTTTGCTCAGAACTCTAGAAAGCCGCCTAGTAGTTGGGGTTTGAAGTCATTGGTGGGAGCACATCTCCAAGCACAACGAGCCGTAATATAGTTATATTATAGTCGACCGGTTGACTACTCTCCCCAACAAGGGTTTTTCTATACATCCCACCATAAAAATACGTGAGTGGGGTTAGATTAAAATCTCCAACCTGTCAAGGCTTAAATTAGACTATCGGCAACACAAACATGTACCCGGAGACAAAGATAAATCAACTGCATATCGTCTTTTCCAATCATCACAGGCCACGACGAGGTAGAAAAGATGACACCTTGAAAGGAGCCTTATAAGCTTGAGTTTTATCGGCACAAGGCAGGACAAGTTCCTGAATCTCTGGCAAGAAACGGGCTGACGCTTGCCCGTACAAGCACCTCAAGGCTAACATTATATAAATAGACGTGTAATTCAAGCATGAGTAGCCGAATTGGTAATAAATATAGGGAGTTTGTGCCTTTTGGCCATAGTTCCAAAGAGAAACGTGCGGGGCATGGTGTGTTTGTTTTCTCTGACCACACCATGGTCCGCTTCTTTGACCTCTGGATATATAATTTTCTGTCTTAATTTGCCGCGATATCATCAGCCACATAAAAGCTTGAGTAGAAGTGACTCGTCAGCTTCCATGAAGCTTCCTTTCGGCTCTTCTCTGATCAGTACTAGGTTTGAAATGTAAATTGACATGAAGTTTCAGAAGAAAAAAACAAAAATACAGGGTAATTATAGGCGAGGGAGGACCCCGCAGATGTGTGGACAAACCTTATGGGGCAACACTTCTCTAAAAGGCACAAAGGGCCAGGACTCTTCAGGAGCCAGCAGAGATTAGCACGAGTGGCAATACTAAGTGCCCATCCGTATGTCGCCTCACTCTTTAAACACTGTCCATGAGATGAATCTGCAAACAACTGAAGTCATTTAGCATTGGCATCACAATAAGTGAATGTAACCCCATCATCCGTTTTGTGCACGAGGCATTCATGTTGCTCTTCTCTCACCCTCTTGGCTAAAGTTGTGTAGCAGATTACAGGAAAGAATAAAAGACAGGGAAAGTAGACTGCAGAGTATGCATTTGTATGATTGAATTACACCGTTTTTTTTCCCTGTTCTCTTGATTTGCGAGTTATGGATGCTTCATAGGTTGGAATTTTTTAGAGCCTCTCTCGACCGTCAATGTCCTCGAAACCAAAGGAGACAGGTTTGAATCCCTGGTAGTATACGATGGGTGTTCAGCTATTGTTATCATCCCTCAAGTCTTTGGTTTGACATCAATAGATGAGTGATTGTTTGGCCATTGATTTGCAAGCGAAAAATCCGGACACAGGACCTTGGAATATCAAATTCCTGGACCCAAGCAGCCACAAGTTTTCATTCAGTGCTGTGTATCGGCACTGCTTGAAGAAGTCTCGAAACTTCCTCATACTGATAGGTGACCAGGAATATCATACAGCTTACACTTATCACCCAGCTTAGGAGCCACTAGGAAAACCAGACTTGATTAGAAGCCAAATTCACCCGAAAGCAGTTTGCCGATCGCCTTGTCGTCAGTGGCGGGCACCCTATCTGAACATAGCTGTGGTGCAGCTCTTGCATTTATGCTCAAGGAAAGTGCCTAGACATGCACATATATGATTTTTCACCCTTCGGAAGTATCTGCAAAGGAATGTAGAGAAAGAATGACATGAGACGGCAGCCATGAACCTCACATAGGTAAATGACATTGCGACAATGCTTCGAATTCTCAACATGAGTGACCATGACCCAATACTAGAGCACCTGCAGAAAAAATATGGCCACATCTCAAATTTATAGGTTTGTACTACATTGAAAAACCGGGCTGCAGAATTGAGGCAACAATAACTTAATTTGCACTCCTTGATGCACCGAACCAAACGAACAAACTTCAAATGTTCAATGTGGTGTGGCAGGACTCTCAAGTACTAGATAGCTTAATTTGCCACCCTTTAAGCACTCAAGGCAACAAATGCGACCGGGAACAGCGAGTTAAACAGCATAATTGCTATCCGAAAGTCCCAACCCAACGCCATATCAAGTGAACAAAGCTTGAAGCACCAACCCTTTTTTGGCGAATTCGTCCAGCTACGTTTGAAGCATGATAAACGCGAATGAAACGCTGCCCCACACTAGGGATGAAACGTTGCAGATAATCTGAGCACGAGAGAAGATGATTTACGGAGGAGATCAAGCCAAACAAAACAGAATGAGAGAGAGAATTGGCTGGAGTACCAAGCAAGGGAATGGGCCGAGCTCGATCCCAAAGGATAGCCCAATAATACTTGATGAAAGAAGGTTTGCTTTTGAGGCCCAGTGGGCTATTCGGGCTAGTCGGGCTTGAGCGAAAGCCTGCCCAATCCATTTCCTTGAAACGTCTGTTTGCCTCTAGGCTACGTATGGTAGACCGGATGTAATTCCGGATATGATAACTTACGTCCTGTTTCGTATTCGGATAACACAAAATCCAGATATGTCCACATATAATCAAGATGTAACCTGAATAAAAAAAATTCCACCTAAATAAAGAATGGGATATATCCAAATAGGATATCTTCTTATATGGGAATAAAAAGAACGAAAAGAAATAAAAGAAATACATTGAGCTGTGGACGGATTGGCATGAGCTCAACCATCTTAGATAAGGGTTCTAGCAAGAATGAATGAACAAACAGTGTTGCGTCAAGGTATATATATATATATATCATCAGTTTAAGTACATGGAGTGAAAACATATATTACAATATGAACCCAAGGCAAGGTTCCAACCTCACATTAACGTGTACATTTAAAGAATTTTTTTTTGGTAAAGTGTACATTTAAAGAATTAAGAGGTTGTTTTCCCATTAAACCTTTAAATGTTTTCAAGTAAATGTCAAATAACAAGATGGTTAAGTCATTTTATCTCTCTATTTCTGGCGAAGTTTGCAAATCAGTATATAAATTTAACTTTGTACCATTATGGATTGATTGATGGTTGGTGGAGGCCACGGCTCTAGCTTCAACTGTAGCTCCAACTCTGAGTCGAGCCTCACGACGTTATCATTTGGCGTACAGGCAAGCACTTTCTCAAGAGATTACCCATTCTAATAGTGTTTTAGCTTAGGTTCGCTTAAATTTGGAATTTTGAAACAAAGCTTGTCGTTATATCAAAAGACATCTTTGTGAATTAATTCCAATTTTCATATATACATTCTAGAATTGCTCTCCCCTTATTTGATTCATTATTGCCTTATTCGCCATCTTAGAAGTTTGTCAAAAGCCACTCCTTATTCAGGCCCTCTGGCCCTAACGATCACTCCTTGCTCTTATTGAATCGGGTTGTTACAGTCTCACCCTTTAATGAGGTACTGTAAGATTTCTTCACCTCACCCTTTTCCCGTAGCTAGATCAATTGCTCTTCTCCAACACCATGATTATGACCAGCATGGAGGGAAAAAAGGGGTTAGTATATAATGTGAAACTAAAGTAAGGTGTTAACCTCACAATACTTTCCAGCTATGGCATCTGTCTTCCATTACCATATTGGAAAAAGGCACATGCAAATCAGCATCTGGAGTCTGATGTTGGTGGGAACCTACCATTAGGCAATACTTCTCTGTTGGGTCCATCATATATGATTTAGCAACACGTTGCTTTCCTGAAAATAGAATAAGTGCCCACCCACCCTTTTCTGCATTGGCATGATATGGAGAGGATCGATTAAAAGAAAAAGGAATCTTTATTCATACATAACTCATCAGTTCCATTGGCCTTACCCCCAGTTTGACTGGTTAATTAGGCACTGTCAAAGGTGGTTAAGAACTTAACATCTCAACCGTCGCAAGATCTGTCCTCTTTTGACTCGCATGCCGCATTTCCATGATCCTTAAACAAATCACCTCGTAAATTGTTTGCTGTAGTAAGTCAAAGTGTTCTCGAGAATTTCATCTTCTAGTGAGTCAAAAAAGAAGGTTAAAAGATAACAAAAATGATGATTTGATCCTACAATGTCATTATGGGAAACTTGAAGGTGTTCTCTTCACATTATCTTACGACATCTCTTTCTGAATAGGAGAAATTCCAGATTCTTTTCTTGTTTGTTTTACTCTAATTTTTAATGCACACTCAAACTTTTATCTTATTTCTTTGTAATGTGTGGAAGCGGAACTATACACCTGAATCTAAAGGTCTCCCACCTCAATCCTTTTTAAAAGTGAATAATCGAACTCCTCACCTTCTTTTTCATGTGAGATGAGTAGCCAAATGGTTGAGAAATTCAAGATTTAGGATGCTTAAAAGAGAGAATAAATGGCAGAACAAAAGAGCCAAAACCAAGCGGCAGAGAAGGAATGGAACTTGAAAGGTAAAAAATGGAGGACAGTCGTCGCCGCTGATTTGGTAGGCCAAACGGGACCAGGCGTTACCCCGCTGTGATGCATTGGAAACTTTCCACGCTGTACCGCGTCGTGTCCATTTCTCCTCCTCATTTCACAGAAAACTCTTCCTGGGAGAATCTCCAGGAGAAGATCTACTGTACCATTTAGCTTCTTGGCAGCTTCCTTTGCACAGCTTCTGGTCAATCTCCACCGACACGCTTGTACCCACATTTTTCACTTTTGTTTTTTCTCTGTTTTTTCCCTTGGTCCTTTCTCTGTTTTATCTCACACCCACACGAAATGAATCCGAACAAGCAAGGAACCACCTCTCTCTCTCTCTCTCTCTCACTCACTATAAAATAAATGGCATGCGAACGATGATGGGCTTCTGTATTCTGATTGCCTCGTTTGACGTGCTTCCCCAGATATCTTTTTGGTACAAAGGTCTTATCAGATCCCACCGAAAGCTCTTGTTGCCTTCGCCTTGTTGCCTCGCTCCCGCTGAAATCTCACTACCCTGTTCATTTTCTCACCAAGAAACAGAAACAGAGAAGAAGCAAAAGGGAAGCTCTTTTTCTCGGTTAGTTTTGCAGAACTGAGACGGAGAGTCGCACGGATCGTGATGGACACGAGTAAGAGGAGCAGTGGGGTGAGGAATGGGGTGGTGACAGGATCAGTTTGGGAGAGGAGGATGAGGTTAGATGAAGTGAAAGGTGGGATCAGGGTCTTCGGTGTCGTCGAAGATGAGGACAATGGCACCGCTACTGTTGTGCCCACCGCTCCTAGTTCTGTCCCATTGAGAAAGAGTGAAGTTGTGGGGAAGAGAAGGACATGGAAATCAGAGAGCATCGATGGCCCAATTCAGATCGCAAGGGAGGTCAATGAGTCGAGCAACGGTCTTGATGAGCATGTCAAGGAAATGAGTTTTTCGGGCGATGGGATCAAGAAAAAGAAGAGCCCAATTCTGGGTGTGAAGCAAAGGAGAGAACTTGGAATTTCTCAGGAGAGAAAATCAAGGCCTGAGGCCAAGGAGGCGAGTGAATCTGTTCTTGGCGCTGAAAAGGTTGTTTCAGCTGAACCGCGGAAGAAAAATTTGGAGCCTTCGAAGGATTTATGTCAATCTGGTCATGCGGGATCCGAGGAAAATTGCAAGGAGGTTGGGGTTTGTCAAGAGAGAATCATTTCCAGCACTGTAAGCAATGTGGGTCAGGTCAAGCCTGCTCCAAAGGTGGTCCATGATTATGACCTTCATGGTAATCATGGTAGTGATGATGGGGATGAAGAATTTTTCGATGATGAGGGATTGGAGGCTGATTGCTTCGATGAGAAAGCTGCGACTAAGGTTGAAAAACACAGCTTCGACATCGAGAAAGTTCACACAGCAGAGCAGAAATCCAAAAAAGTGGCAAGAGGAGAGAGAGTAGATAATCATTTCGGCGAAAAGCACAAACCCATTTGTTTTGATGCTGTGAAACGACCTCCTTCTATGTTGAACCGTAATGGAGTGCACAGAAGTACTGCTTATACTCCTCTGAGTCAGCCGACATCTTTGTGTGCAACTAAAGAGCCGCCTGCTACCACAAAATACTCTACTATTCATCAAAATTTCGCCAAGCATAATACATGTAAGTTTTGCATTCATGAGTTCTAGTTCGTTGGCACTTTTATTACTTGTCCTGCCATCACAGTTTTCTGTTCTCTGTTACAGTATCGGATGAAAACCGATGTTCCAGTGACACGCAGGAGGGATGGCAAATTTTGGGTAATTCTCGCTTTCTTGGACCTCCCTGAACTACATTTTCTGTGGACTCTGTAACTCAATTTAGGCTTAAAAAATTTCGTGTTCTTTTTATTCAGTGGATCTGGTGATATGGAAAGATGCATCTAAGTCAGCATTAGCCTTTGCATTTGGAACACTATTGATAATATCATCCTCCTATGCTAAGCATCTCGATTACAGGTAAAGAATGTGATATTGGCTTATTAGGTTATTTACTCTGTTTCAGATGAGAATTGAGTTTGAGACCTTGTTTCTTTTCTGCTTCTCCAGCTTCATTTCTCTGGCTTCTTATCTGAGTCTCATCGTTCTTGCTGCGATATTCCTGTACAGATCCATCGCTAGCAGGTAATACAGTTACAATATAAGTTCAAGAGATGATGTCGCCAGATTACTTGTTCTCCTAACTTAGTGCTGTTGTCGCATCTGTTTGCTTTCAGGGGTTATGTGGATCTGGCCGCTATGAGACGTGAGTGCGAAGAGGAAGAGGCAATGCGGTTGGTGAAGTTGGTGCTTCCTTGCTACAGCAAGTTCTTGTTCATGCTTCGAGCTATTCTCTCTGGAGACCCATCGACTACAATGAAGGTGAGGTGATTTTGCTTATTAACTAGCAACCTTTTTAAGTGCGGAAGCTAATGAGTGGTGGAAATTGCAGTTGGCAGTCCTGCTTTTTGTTGTGGCCAAATGCGGAAGCTATATGACCGTAGGGATGATGGTCAAACTTGGTAAGTTCTCATTAGATTTGTTAGTAAGAAGATTTCAGGATTTTAATGTAAAGCCTTTGATTGTAAGAAGGATCATCACAGGCTCTGTTGGAGTGCATACGAGTGTCTAGTTGTAGAATTTATGGTGACTTTCAGCCCATGTTATTGATTTGACACTGCCTGTGAAAAGAATGGTTTTTGGCTACCTTTTTAAAGAATGGGGAGGGAAGGGAGCATAATACCGTGCAATATTCACCCTCAAAAGACTTGATAACAACTTAAAAGCATTTGCTCACTGAAGCAGTTGCTTGTTTGATGCTGATTGTCCACAGGCTTCTCTAATTCTCTCTATCATCTGAGATGCAGCCAAATGCAAGAAAAATCATCGAAATATTTATGCAATTGCCTTATCTTACTTGCGCTTTGCATTGCTCATTACTGCAGGATTTTTTGGAGCTTTCATTGTACCAAAACTCTGCTTGACGTATTCTGGGCATATAACTACACAAGGTAAACTATAACTTGGCTGCAGCATGCTTACGTGCTGTGCCTGCGCTAGTGATGTGTATTAAAAAAATCCATCTATGCAACTCTCCAAATAAGATCTTACTCCAAACGATCACTACCTCGAGCACTCTTTCAGGATCTTGGCCCACGTGGAGCAAGCTAGGTAGGTTGTCACAAATGGGCATCCATGCCATACTTGCATGACAGCCTAGCCGATCCACATGGGTTGCAGCCCAGAAGGGATACTCTAGTTGATCATTTAAGAATGGATCTTACTTGGAGTGTTGCAATGAGTTCCAAAAAGGAAGTCTAGTCTTTCCATGCGAAGCATGCATATTCTCGTGGACTTTCATTTACTCCAATTCGAATTTGCCTGTAATTTTCTGCTTCATCATCCTTTATTGGACTGTGAGTTCTGTATTTTGGTACCTATAGGATCTCATTCATCTGTGCCTCTTCATTGAGATTAGGTTACTACAAAGAGAGCTGGACAGAGCTCCTGGTATCCTTTTGAACCAGCTCCTTTACAATGTTTATGTCATCTTCAGTGGGATGACTAGCACTGTTTAGAGAAAGCTTAACTTTTTTATGGTTTGGTTGTATCCTAGAAACAATTTTCTGGTATGACTAGAGAAATTGCAGGAGACAGTATGACATTCAAAATTGAATTCTTACATCTAATCAATCCAATGTCGATTGTGCAGGAAAGGTTTTGATTCAACTGTTTCGAGATTCTTGGGGTGTGTGCTCTCACAAAAAAGTCGTAGCTGCTATCACATTTTCAATCTTTTGGAGCTTTTCTTCTATCGTTGGGAGAGTTTGGGGAGGTAAGGTTTCTCTCGATCTGAATAGCTTTCCAATTCGACTCAAGGCATTTGATATCAGTCTATTTCCACGTGCAGTGTTTTTTGCGTATATCGCATTTAGATATTATGAGCAGACTACAAGGGATGGGTCAGCTGGAAATTGTAGAGGAGCTGAGTTCGTCAAGAGTGGATGCACAGGATCGAATACGCAGAGGTATGGACCAACTGTGGTAGAACAAAGAAAGGAAAAGAAGGCATCCTAATCCTGGATTAATTGCTGTGTAGTCAAGTTTCATGTGATTGCTTTCGGCCCCAAAGAAGGCATCCTAGTCCTGGATTAATTGCTGTGTAGTCACAAGTTTCATGTGATTGCTTTCTGCCCCAAACCATCTCGCATTAGACCCACAGACTCACGGCAAGCAAACATGCTTTCGATATCCTCATCAGCCGTGTCGTGGTGCCAATGGATGGCTTCAACTCAAGCCATTTCGTGGAACGTGAGGTTGTTTCGAAGAGTAAATGGTACTATGGGTGGATTTAGCTAATATCTGATCCTGCTGGATGCGCAACAACTGAAGTCTGGCTAACACTTCGTTCTGCAGTTTAGATTGATGTCAGTGACTTAATTACATTGTCCTTGGCAGGCAATCTGTTCTTTATTGAAGTCACATTCTCACTAGCAGTTCTAGTTGTAACTGGATGATGTACTTTATGCCGACCCTCTTCATATGAAAATGAAGCAGGAAAATTCAGACCCACAGCATGATGGCCCCAAGGACGAGTTCGGCGTCTGGGGTCACGGACGGATTGTAGAATGTTGTTCAAATGATACGGCCGAAAATGTTGCGGACTGCTCATTAAAAGAGTTTACTCATTTGATTAGTGGCTTCATCTGTTAGGAAATGCTGGCTGATTAATTTTGTCTGTCAGGTTCACTAGCATTGCTCCTAGTTCTGTGGGCCTCCAATCTCATGGGCTGACAGCTTCATGAGGCCAACATCGACTCAAGTGGGTTGGAATCCAATGATTTCACCATGGGCTTCGAGTTCGAATTTCCTGTTGCTTTTGGATGGCTCAACATGGTCTTAGCCTTGAAAAACTAGTCAATTGGATTAGTAAATGAAATAGGAAAAGATTGTTCATAACTTTTAGAAGAACTGTTGACAGTCGAGATCTTTCTTTATTAAGTTCATAAACGAACGACTTGGACCTTCAAAACAAAATGGTTACGAGGCTAAGATAAAGCGATTGGATCCTCCGAATGGACCCTCGTGCCGGTTTCATGTGATTGCTTTCTGCCCCAAACCATCTCGCATTAAACTCACAGCCTCACGGTTAAGCGGACATGGAATGTTTGCGAAGAGTAAACAGTTCTATCGGCGGAATTAGCTAATATCTGATCCTGCTGGATGTGCAACAACTGAAGTCTGGCTAATACTTTGTTCTGCAGTTTAGATTGATCAGGGACTTAATTACATTGCCCTTCAGCAGGCAGTCTGTTCTCTATCAATGTCACATTTTCATTGGCAGTTCTAATTGTAACCCGAAGAGGTACTTTATACCAACATTCTTCATGTGAAAATGAAGCAGGAAAATTCGGACCCATAGCATGCTTGCCCCAAGGACCGGCTTCGGCATCTGGGGTTGCCAACGGAATATCATTTGAATGATGTGGCCAAGAATATTGCCAGCTACTTATTAAGAGAATCATACTGAGCATTTGATGAGTGGCTTCATCTGTTAGTAAGGGTGAGTATGGTTCGAGTTGGACTAATCCAGCACCCAACTTAAATACCAACCCGCACAATATTGGTCCCAAATTTTTTGGACTAAGGACCAACCCTATTAAGCATGGGATCGAGGATTGGATTAACTCTATTGGTCCGGTCTGGCTTCACGGTCAACTCAGGATTAATCAATTATTTCTTTATTTTGTTTTTATAATCTTTAAAGGTACGGACATATTATTTCAAATTATATATCTATCAACGATACAACATTGAGTAACTAAATTATGAATACCAATACATATCAAACATAAATATAAGATAAGGTAACAAAAGAAATTTATACTTGCTAAAAACAACAAACCACAAAAACATACATGTAAGGTGAGGGAATAAATGCAAGTAGTGACCGACAAGGTGAGTGTGGTCAAGGTGGGCGAGCCAAGCTGGGGTGAGTAAAGAGGGTTTCTTTCTTTTTTTTGGTCAAATTGGGGCTGTGTTTTTTGCTCCTTTCTAATTTACACAACAACAAAAATGTGAAAGAACAAAGGAGGAGGTATTAGAATTTAGAGTAGACAAAAGTATATAATATAGATATATTATGTATAGGATTGGTTCGGGTTGGATCAACCCTAAACTCTCAGGACCAACAACCAACTCGTACAATGTAGGTCTAGGGGTCCTAGGATCAAGGACTGACCTAGTCCCTTGAGAAGTGAATCGGGACTAACGGGGTCAACCCTGACTAATGCTCATCCCTATTTGTTAGGAAATGCAGGGTTATTAATTTTATCTGTCAGGTTCACCAGCATTCTCCTAGTCCTGTGGTCCTCCAATCTCATGGGCTGACAGCTTCATGAGGCCACCATCGACCCAAGTGGGTTGGAATCCAGTGACTTCATTATGGGCTTCAAATCCGAATTTTCTGCTGCTTTTGGATGAATCAGTCGATTGGATTAGTAAATGAAATAGGAAAGGACTGTTCATAGCTTTTAGAAGAATAGTTGACAGTCGATATCTTTCTTTATTAAGCTCACAAACAAAGGATCTGGCTGTTCAAAAGAAAATGGTTACGAGGTTGAGCGAAAGCGATTAGATCCTCCAAATGGACCCTTGTGCAAGTGGGTCTTTCGCTCTCGAAACTCGCAAATCGCGATTTTTAGCGGACCTTATTTGAGGTGGAGCATTGCGCATCCTTGCCGTCGCCCTCCTCAGGACAATTTGAATTGCCATATCCTGACAGAATCGATGGTGGGAGATCGAAATCAGTTGCTTGGTCCAGAATAACCTAGGGTTGTCCTACGTGACAAGCACTCACTCATCAACTATGGCTATGGTTCGATAACTCCGCATGAAAACAATGTCTAACAGCTCCTCCCTACGACGTCGCGATCGCATGCTGCTACGCGTGGAGTCTGAGTATGCTTCAAAGCTGTCAAAAAGAATGCGTCCGAGTATGCAGCTACGGTGTTCAATTCCAGTCTCTCGTAAGGGCGTTGAACTGGTAAAAGCATACGTTGTTATCAATCAGGAGGGCATGAGACGTGAGCGAGGGAGAGTCCGAAACGAGTGGATAACACGACCGACAGCTTATCTTTCCTTCATCTAAATAATTTCTTGGCCAGAAATCGATAGCTTATCTTTCAATTAACCTATAGAAAAATGAAACTCTTCCCTCCTGAAGCGTCGTCCAAGCAAACCCTTGTCGTCAAACCTTGTTTACAATGACCTGATCACATCTCAACCTCAGAAATGCAGACAGAGAATTGTCAAACTAGGGCCACATACGTTGCATTTTTGGATGAAAGAGGAAGAAGGGAAGAGGCGAGAGAGCGTCTGATCTTACGCGTGCTTCGCAGTCTATTCTGGAGAGGTCCTCCCATTCAATGCCTGAAGACAGGCGAAGGTAACGTGCATTTCAACATCATAAAGTGAGATAAGCCAGCAAGAATGGCTTACAAAGTGAAGAGATGAGTCATAAATGAACATTTAAGTAGGTAGATTATGTTAAGGACCTAATAAAAGCGGGTCAAATAACTTGCAGATGCAAGAAACTTATATTTTTGAACTTGGGCTAAAAGGGTTTTTCAAGACTCTCTCCATGAGGAGGGCGGTGAGATACCATTTGTATCAAAATGTGGTCAGGTTGTCGACATGAGAAAGCATAAAATCAGATTGCAGGTCATCGATTAAACATGTGAGCCTTTGTCGATAACCGTAGGAATTGTTATCGACATTAATGCACATTGGTGACCAATACTGATTTGTCGATATACGGCGACGGATGGTTAACAATGATCGACAATGATATCAATCAATAAGGGCAATAGATTATTGATTGAAATATCAAGAGGACGTTAAGACGCATAAAGGGCATCAATATGCAGTTATGGATTTTGAAGTCATTGGAGGGTGAAGCAGTGGAAGTTTTGGAGCAATTAATTATAACGCAAATTTAAAGGAGCGACCGCTTGTAAACAAGATCATGACATCATGAAAGTATGGGCTCAAGATTTTTGGAGATGAGGAAACATGGCTACAACCATAGGAGAACTATTTAGAGATGGTCCTAGCATAACCACTATTCGTCTACTGGATATCCTCATGCACAAATAAACAAATCTACTATCTTTAGTTATCTTTACTTTCTTGTTGTGTTGTCAATAAAATTCCTTTGTGTTTTTTACTAGTTTCTAGATCTATTTCTTGATTAAATTCTAATATGTTTCTTTGTTCCAAGTGTTGCAAATTTTGACGTTGTATCTTTGCATTCTCAAGTTTTATCGTCGATTAAATACTGACACAGTTTGTGTGTTTTCACGATTCTGTTTAAAGTGAGGTTCTCGATTTCCTTGTTTATTTGTGATATTTCCTATAAAATATTGTCACAGAACCCGCCTCCTTTAATAAAAATCGAAGATGAGGTAACGTGGCTATAATTGTAGGAGAATTGTATAGATATGGTCCTGTTGCAATCATCATAAATACCATTGTTCATCTATTTGAGATCCCTTTGCACAAACAAACAAATTAACTAACTTTAATGAAAAATCGAAGAAAGGCTTCTGGTAAAAAATATATGGTCGTGGGATGAACTTGATGGAGTGGAATGTGCTGTCCTCAAGAATACCGAAGACCCCATCTATCTTTTCTTTTGGGTCAGTCAAGATCTCAATGCATCGAAACCCAACAATCCTGTGTATACGAATATCTACATGTGATCTCATCATGAAAATTCCTTTGTGTTTTTTAGTAGTTTTCAAATCTATTTCTTGATTAAATTCTAATATGTATCTTTGTTATAGATGTTGCAAATTCTGACGTTGTGTCTTTACATTCTCAAGCTTTATTGTCGATTAAATATTGATACAGTTTGTGTGTTTTCACAATTCTGTTTAAAATGAGGTTCTCGATTTCCTTATCTGTTTGTGATATTTTCTTTCCAAAATTATCACAGAGCCTATCTTTTTAATAAAAATTGAAGATGAGATAACATAGTTATAATTGTAGGAGAATTGTATAGATATCGTCATGTTGCAATCATCATAAATACCATTGTTCGTCTATTTGAGATCCCTCTGCACAAACAAACAAATTAACTAACTTTAATGAAAAATCGAAGAAAGGCTTTTGGTAAAAAATATATGGTCGTGGGATGAACTTGATGGAGTGGAATGTGCTGTCCTCAAGAATACCGAAGACCACATCTATCTTTTCTTTTGGGCCAGTCAAGATCTCAATGCATCGAAACCCAACAATCCTGTATATACATATACGAATATCTACATGTGATCTCATCATGATTTCAAAGAAGTGCAGGTGTATGTGACCACCTTTACGTGCAAATTGCAAAGACATGCAGACAAACATTGCCGGACCTTTCTGACACTTGGGGGGAATCTCAAATATCAAATAATTATAATCGCCAATTTGACAACCCAATACCGAAAAGAGCTTATTTTTCTTTAATCTTTTTCCCATTTTGGGGCTGAAAAATAACGCAAAAATGTGGGGATCACGGGGAGAAAAAAGAGAAGAAAAATTTGTATACGGCCGGCTATATCGATACACGTTTTTATATTGCGATCTATGGGCGTTTTTCTACTGTGCTCAACCCAAACAGTCACAGACCGGAAGGCAGAAACCCTAGTTTTCTGGACTCTTTAATATATTATAAGATGTACAATATATCATATTATATTATATATATATATGTATATATATTATAAGATGTAGCAAATGGACTTGGATGCGATCAGACAAAATCCTGGAATTATTGTTGGTGTTGCATCAGTCTTTAATGGCCCGTCGACAAATCATCACCATCTTTCTACATCGATGCATATGTAGTAGGGCCTACTAACCACCCACCAGCAAAGAGATCCTCATCCCAATATTTTGGATAATTTAAAATTTTAAATGGTCTCTCTTTTTTGCCTTTTCCAACCTTTGAGTGAAATAAAAAATGACTTTCCTAGTATTTTTTTTCCAAAATAATATCATGAAACACTTTAGGGAACATTGGCTTTCTCCCCTTTATTAAACACTTGGCCTTAATTTCATCATAATATAGAAGAACTCAATCTCCGTACTTCGCTTTACAGTTTACACCCTGACTTTTATTTTATTTTATAAGTTCTATGATTATCACTTGAGTTTTTCCATGTGACCACTTTATGTTAGGCCAGTCATTGGTTCATAATATTAGAGTTGCAATTTGGCAAACGGCCATGTGTTTTTTTAACTCACAATATTGAGAAACAGGACATAATTTTTGAAGTACATTATATTTGGTGGCAGAATCCATAATGACCGTAGTTGATCTGTGTCGAACAAACTCGAAATATCACAGAAGGACTTAGGTCTCTTATGGCTAGATGTGGGATGCCAATAGCTAAATCAGGAATTCTGACAGTTGTATGGAAGAGCCATTATAAGATGGTATTCTTTCCATCACGTAATTTTAAATTAGTTCCCTTCTTTTTTATATAGAAAATGTCTATTCCCATGCAATCTATTAGTTGAAAATGTTTTATGTTGATAGTTTGTTTGTAAAATAAATAAAGATGTGTCTTGTCCCACATCTAAAGATTTGAGTGTTTAGGCCATTATTTAAGTGCAGAAGTCTTCTAGCCTTACAATTTGAAGACAATAGTTAAGTGGGTTTTCGTTCGATATTTTTTTCACTTCAATTTTCTTTTTCTTTTTTTTTTCTAAAAAAAGTACAACTTTACATTCTCCGACTATTTCATTTTAAAAATTCTTGGAAAAATACTAAAATTGTTATCCGATATTCTCATTTTTAAGACTTTATTGTATCTTGAAAGATTTTTGTGAGTGATCACTAGCAATTTTGTGATGCAAATAATTCCTTAAAAGTAATGTATTTCATACCTCAAAATCCTATTCCATTATTTCTAATTATTTTTCTAACATCTTAACCATAATAAAGCTCCTTCCTTCTCATCCTCATCACCTATGTTTGCCTTGTACCTAAGTGACCAACTCCAACGCCGCCTCGGTGTCGCGGCAGTGGAGCCCTATGCTATCTCTCTCAGCTACCTCCACTACCGCTGCCGTATAAACTTTTTAATTCAAATGTTCCAAGTTTCTCTCAAAGAATGGAACTACGAGGGTCACATATCCATTGTCTATCAATGAGTAACCCCCCAAAAGAAGAAATGCATATGCCATAGATACATAGAGATAGATGCATAACAAAAATGTCTACTTCTCAACGTATATCAATGATGTCAAGAAGGCGAGTAATATATGCATCCACTTTCGTACACCAATACGTATAAAGTTCTAGAGAAGGGTCCCGTTATCCTATCGACTCTTTAATCGCGTCAAATCCCTCCTCATTTCAGATAAGATTTGTGAGGAGGAGAAGAAGGGGGAAGAAGAATGAACGGAGGAACGAAAGAATGAATGCATCGTGCATCGCGTGGCGACGGGCGTCCACGTGATAGATCACGTGCAGCGTTCCCCGCCTTTCTCCCAGACGTCGCGATCAGAGACCAGAGCATGCGCCCTACTTGCGTTTTGTCGCCATGCACGGTTTGGGAACCTGTGGACGCCCCAACAGCTCGTGCAAAACCCGCAGAAGAGTGGCGACTTGTTACGATTTTCTTTTGGGAACTGGACAGGTAGGCTAGAGATTTTCAGTGGTTGAATTATTTCTGTGGTGGTCATGGAATCTTTCCCCCTGCCCACATGTGAATCCCTCCTCTTCAACCCTGTATAATCTTCATATATCAGATCTATATATCTGTATAGCCATAAGATAAAGAAATGAAATTTTATACATGTGCATACAATATAAGAAAAAAGAAGAAGAAGAGAAAGCTGTATACACTAGAAATTCTATATAGTACATAACGCTATAGCCTTTTTTTTCCCTTTTGCTAATGATAAATTAGAGCAAGGTTAGCATCTGCCTAGAAAGTTAAACTCGCTCTATATGGTCGCCAGTTGATTTCACAAAGTTTGGAGCACCTATGCCGACTAAATCTAATCGTTTAAGAGCTTAGGTTGTTGTTGTTTGTAGAGAAGATTAGAGAGTGGTGTCATCTTCTTTACAACATTCACCGTTATGTTGGTGTAACTAATTTTTGTCCAAAAAGAGTTACCTGATTTGGTTCTCGAAATAGTATTATGTTTTCACAATATGATTTTTAAATACTGATGATGTCTGTTCTGATTTTTCGATTTTCATACCGTACTCAGCAAAAGCTCATCGAACTAGTGGAAAGTGCAGTGTTTTTTGACCCAGTCTAGCGTGAGTTCTTTTTGTAATGTTGTCCCTTGTATCTTCTTGCATCATTTATATGTATATATCTATATCTCTAGATATATACATATATATTTTATAATGGGTACCTTTTATTATTCAATTTGAGGTGCATTATGGGATCTGAAACTGAGGACTAATCATTGGAACTTAAAATAGCCCAATCTTGACTCCAACAGCAACAATTATTCTGCATTGAAAAGGAACCAAAATATTCTTTTCCGGCCCACAGATGCTAGGGTTTTCTTTCGCATGATACATTTAATCCGGTACCTCCTCATCCAGCGATTCGTTCAGCTCGCCGTAATTCCGATTGGCGTTTCGAGAGATCTGGATAACGTCGCACGCAACAGGAAAACCTCATCTCGAAAGCAATGAGCAACAGGCATATCCTCTCGATACCCAAAATAAGAAAAGGGTAGAAAAACCCAGAAAAGTCAGCTTTCGTGTGGAACCTTTATCTCAGTCACATGGTCGGGACTGAGAATTCACTACATTCGAACAAATACATCAGCGTCGCGCGCTGTCTTGGCCGTCTTTTCATGTTCGCATTATTGACACGAAACAACTAGGACCACTTAACCTACCTTACGCTACAAATTGATGAGCTGAGCCACGTGGATCTCTTACGTTCCAGACGCCGAGTTCTTTGCTTCAGCTGCATACGATGATAGATTATGCTTGTGTGCGCCCTTAGATTCTCAATCCCAATGACCTTACATGTGAGCTATTGATTTGGTATTGGAATGCATCTTTTCCACAAATGGAAAGAAACAAAATCAGGAAATAAATGAAATCTCAAGAGGGAAAAAGCAGAAATTCCAGATTTGGCAAATTAGATTGGTGGTCACTACATATATTTAGGACGGGTGTCGATTCCTAACTTTGCACAAGATAGCCCTTTTATCTATTTGACGGATATGTAATCAAAGCACAAGGCCAGGAAGCTATCACAAACCCAGGCCTGTCGATATGTTCGGCATGATTCATGCCAAGATATACTACCATTTGAAGCAATGTAGGTCCATTTTCATTTCAGCTTTAGAGCAAATTGTAATTTGTAAGGCACATAATGTATATCGGTGTAATGTCCATTTCAATGTTTCCAGTGAAACATCCATGTGTTTCTAACTTTTGAGTTATTTCAATTCCAGTCATATTTATTTTTGAGTGATTTCCATTTCAGTATTTCCTTTATCTATTTGATTGATATGTATTTAAAAATTAGATCATTCGATGATTACGTTTAATCTAATTTAACTCTTAATATTATTGCTAGGCCTTAGTGGCGTGTCCTAGTGAAAAGTGAGTTACGAAATGTGACTAGATTTAACACAAGTGGCCACCATCTACTCATTCCCTCTTCTTGGGTTAAACGTACCCTAATTTTTTAAGCCTAACCTAATCGAGCCATCCGATAGGCAATCTCCATTAATACAATCTTATAAATAAAAGCAAAAGGTGGTGTGTGCCCTCAAATTCTCAATCCACTGACCTAACATGAGCTATATCGATTTGGTATTTGACAACGCCTCTTTCCCGCAAATGGAAAGAAATAAAATCAAGAAAGAAATGAAACCTTAAGAGGGAAAAAAGCAAGAATTTCCAGAATTGGAAATCAGATTGCTGGTCACCACATGTATTAAGGACAGGTGTCGATTTCTAACTTTTCACAAGACAACCGTATATCTGTTCGGCTGATATGTAATCAATACTACAAATGGAAACACCAGGCCAAGAGGTTATCACAAACTCTAACCAGTCGATGTGTCAAGTGCGAATCATGGCAAAGATATACTACCATTCTCGTTGGTTGTGTAAAATCATAGCCCAGATATTAGGTGCAAGCAGAGGCAAACAAGGTTGGAATCCCTTTTTCACACTCTCATATCCAAGCCATCTTAAAAGAAACTGGTGCCATCATATTTTCTATTTTAAAAATTAGATCGTTTGAAAATTACGTTTTATCTAACTTAATCCCCAATGCTATTGGTGGACCTCACTGGTGTCGATTTCTAACTTTGCACAAGATAACCATTAATCTGTTTGACTAATATGTAATCAATACTATGAATGGAAACACTAGGCCAAGAGGCTATCGCAAACCCTAACCGGTTGATGTATCAGGTGTGATTTCATGATGAAGATATACTACCATTCTCGTTGGTTGTGTAAAATCACGGCCTAAATATCAGGTGCAAGCCAAGGGAAAACAGGGTTGGAACGCCTTTTTCACACTCATATCCAACCCATCATAAAAGAAACCGGTGTCATAATATTTTCTACTTTAAAAGATTAGATCGTTGGATAATTACTTTTCATCTAACTTAAACCCTAATGCTATTGTTGGACCTCACCGGCATGTCCCAGTGAAAAATGAGTTAGGAAATGTGACTCGATTAAATATAAGTGGCCCCATATATTCATTCCCTCTTCTTGGGTTATACTAACCCCAAAAGTTTTAAGCCTAACCTAATCGAGCCATCCGATAGGCAAACTCCATTGATACAATCTTATAAAATACAAAGAAAAAAGGTAGTGAAGTGGGAGGAAATTAGTGATATCATCATCCAATACATCATCATATAAAAGAAGAAGAAGAAAAACTCGAATTATGCGTTCGATTGAGACTTTAGATGCCCGGCAAGACTACTCCTAATTGCATTTGGATTGTCGGGAAAATAAACCTGAATTATTTTTCTTATCTAGAACCTAATCTCGGTCGCCCTAATTGTCCTTTGGGGTCACAAAACAAGACAAGGTGTAATCAATTGATGAGAGGTTGGTAGGACCCAAAAAGACCATCTAAGTAAGCGTGTCACGAACCACCTGTGCAACAAACAAACCGATCACCCATCTCCTCCTTCCCCTCTCTTTCCCTAATTTAAGACTCCATCATTGTCATCATTGTTGTTTATTCAATAATTGATGCAAGCTTTCGATTTCTAATCATGTCAATTAGAATATTTAAATAACGCATCATATTTTTATTTAAAAGTTTGAACTTTAAGAATAGTCGAGAATCACTATTCCTTTCATGGATGTGTCTCCATCCCTAAGTAATTAAATTCCGCATGTTGTGGTTAAACCGCTTGGCTTGCATGTGAGAATGGGTATTGAAGTAGTGTCTCACATCGCTTGATAACGGGCCTTACATATTTTTTATATTCATGTGATATTTCTCCACTCATAAACTTAAACTCTTAAAGCAATTAGCAATGATCCCACCAAACCTTACATAGTCTTAAAGTTAGGAGGTTTTGAGTTCGAATCTTTCAAGCTTCTATTTGTAAGTTAAGGTTAAAGAAATCGTCAAAGTCTAACCTATTCACAGAAAAACAAATGATGTGGAAATTTTTTCTAAATATGATCAACTCGGGTCTCAAGTGCAAAAACAAACCATAAAAGTGTTTAGATACAAATTGTAATCGATCTTACTAATTGTTTCAAGTGATATAGGCTATTAATTTTTGGAGAAAATAGTTTCGAAATCATTTGTCTTTTGCGAAGCAAACAGAGTCATAGAGTACGAATGATAACCATTCTTTCCATAAATCAATTTTTGACCATAAATCTATTTTTCTATTTTTATTCCTTGAACAAATTTCTATTTTTATTCCCTGAACGAATTTCTGAGTAAAAATACATGTTTAATAATGACATAAAATTTTTCTCTCCCAAGCGATCGGCAATAGCCAATGGGTGGACGAAAGGTGGCGACGGGTGGATAGTAACGAGGATGAGCGTGAGAAGATTTTTTATTTCTTATTTTTTATTTTAAAAATAGAAAAGTAAAAAAATTAATTTCTAATTTTTGTTCCAAATCTATTTCTAAAGTAAAATTTTGTTCCATAAATAGAATAATGAAACTATGTTATAGATGTTTATAGAATAGAAAAATAGATATGCAGAAAAAAATAATACGCCCCCTCAGTGACCATCCCGTCGTTTGGGTTGATCGACGGGGCATACATGACGTCACGTCTTGCGCCGTGCTTAGGAGTCTAGATTAATCGTACGCAGCGTGCCACACGCACTGGCTCGAAGAAATCAAAATCAGAGCGTGGCTCTCGGAAGATGGAGTGGGGTCGGCCCGGTCGGGTGGCTAATTTCGTGAACACGTTGCGGTCCGCCGCCAAAGTTGAACTCTCGAGCGAAGCCAGGTCGGTAAGCTGGTTGACTCCAGTCAACTCGTTCCGCTGACCACACGATTTCCACATATATATGGTTACCCTTTCTCGACGGCTGTTCCCTAGCAATTTCGCAGCAGCCATTCGTGACAGTAAGCCAAGTGATTAGAAATTGGAAGAGGAAGACAAAAGCCATTTTTCTTTTTCCATTTTTCCATACTAATAAATGAGAGTTGACTCTTGGTGAGACTTGAAAATTTTACGTGGTGGGTGAGGAAAGAGAAATTTGTTCATTTAAAACTATGGCCCTCTCGTTGAACTTTGAAAATGTTTGTCTTTTATGATTTATTGATTTTGATATGCGACTTAGAAGTCGTCTTATTTTGTATAGGTCGATACAGTATAAGTCATTACATTACGTGGAATCTTCAACAAGATAAACTCACTCATCGGTGGTGTGCAATGTTTTTCTCTTTGCTTTTTTTTTTTTTTTTTGTCTTTTGTTCTCTCCTTTTGAGGCTAAGCAAGGCCCACAATGTGATAACAAGATATTAAAAAGGGCGGTGCTATCTCCACTGCTTAAATGGCTAAATAAATCTGCCCCATTTTCATTAGAAAGACAAAATTGCCCTTAATTATTCGATTGTACTTTAAAGTGGTAATCCCTTTTTGATAGTTTTCTATTCCTATTTAGGATCTAGTCGGCATAACTAAGAATATTCCATGTATATTAAATGCATTATGTCTTCTCTTTATCTTTAGATTCACTTCTATAAAAATTAGTTTTGTCAAAAAGAGAAATTTCGAAGGAACCTGATTATTTTCTACATTTGTGAGCAAATTTATGGATTAATTATTCATTAAAACCTAGAAAAAAATTTAACATAGATAACTTTTCAACACACTCACGAGTTAATTAATTTTCTATATTTTTTTTTTTGTATATCACTATCAATTTTTTTTTATCAAATGAGTTTTATATACATATACATATACATATTATGGGATGATAAGGTGAAAACATGAAAAAAAGCCTTTTTAAAGCTTTTTGAAGAACAAAATCAAAGTTACATTCCCATTCATGAAAACTTCAAATTCCACTGAAATTTCATTATTTTAGATTGACAAAAATTAATATTATTTGTAGAATGTTTAAAAATAATATCAAGATGTCTCATTAAGCATGAATTTTTCATGTCAATCTTTTCAAAGTTTTTCTGAACACTCCTATAATATTTTACATGCTTTGTGTCAAGATCTCTTGCCAATAGTAATAAAAAAAAAGGCAAACTTTTCGATATAATAAATGTAGAGACTTGATATATATACTAGGCCGATGAAATTAAAAAAAAATACCAAGAAATTAAAATTTTGATATATGAGGGACGGAAAAATAGATAAGTTATTATAAGAGTAATGATATAAAAGAGATTAGTTTTATTTTCTAAATAGCAATTAGTTCAAATTTGACGAAAAACCATATATAGAAAAAAAGCATGTGACATTCTTAATTAAGACAATATATTGACTCTACAAAGAAACATAGAAACAAGAAAAGGAATAAAAATAAATAAATTTGGAGCCACCACTTTACATTGCAATTGAAATTTAGGACAATAATGCTGTTTAAGTAAAAATTAGGGTGGATTTAGTAATATAGGGAGTAGAAATAGCGTTGTCCTATTAAAGCTGCTAATTAAAATTAAGGATCACATTTTCTTACAAATTTTTTATAAAAGATTATATTAACCGTGGTTAAATTGCATTTTCATGAATATATATGTACGCGTGACTTCAATGAAAAGCTGCGATCCGGTTCATGTCCCCCGGCCGGGGCAATCGAACCGGTGGCCCGAACTGACCCGCCCGGGGTGGGCCCCCCCTGCCCCCCAACTCCCTCCAACCAGAATTATTGAGAAAACCTCCGTCGCGTAGCGAGGGGCGAACCCGTAAATAAAACGGCACTCCCCGGAAGCTCACTGGCGGGCCGCGTGGGCGACCACCCTCCGGAGCTAATCTCGACCTTACACCTGTCGAAAACCGGGGCCCCACCCCCGCCCCCACGCGCAACTCGAGACTGATCAGCCATCCGACGTCCCATCATCGCGACGCGCAGGCCGGTGCGGGCCCCACGTGCTCCCCGCAAGCCATCCTCAGCCGTCCGATCGTCCACGCGCCCATTCCGAAACATCCTCGAAGCAGTTCCCGGAACCGGCCTATATAAAGGCAAGTCCTCGACCTCTCCGAAGGAAGAAAGAGGATTCAATCGTCGCCGCCGCCGCCGCTGCAGCCTCCCGAGTCGAAGGATCCGATCGATCGAATCCCTCCGTGAATTCGAAACCCTAGTCGCCATTCGGGTTGGGAATGCAGAGAGATGAGCGGCTCGTTGCTGACGAATCTTGAGTCCGGCAGCCGCGCCGCCGCCGTCGCCGCCGCCACCATCGGTGGCCGGAACTGTCACCGGAACTGTCACCGGAAGCACGTCGAGGACGGGTGAACCCCACGCCCGGATCCTAGTTTCTCGCTCATCTTACCCCTCGAATTTCTTCCAGTTTCGATATCGATCTCGATCTCGGCGTCGAGGAAAAGAGATATAAGAATCGCGTCTTTCGAATGGCGGATTCCAAAGTCCGGGACGCGTCCGCCTCCTCGGTGCTCCACGGGAAGTACGAGCTCGGCCGGCTGCTGGGGCACGGGACGTTTGCGAAGGTGTACCACGCGCGGAACCTGCAGTCGGGGCGGAGCGTGGCGATGAAGGTGGTCGGGAAGGAGAAGGTGATGAAGGTCGGGATGATGGAGCAGATCAAGCGCGAGATCGCGGTCATGAAGATGGTGAAGCACCCTCACATCGTGGAGCTGGACGAGGTCATGGCCAGCAAGTCGAAGATCTACTTCGCGATGGAGCTCGTCCGGGGCGGCGAGCTCTTCAACCGGATCGCCAAGGGCCGCCTCCGGGAGGACGCCGCGCGCATGTACTTCCAGCAGCTGATCTCCGCCATCGACTTCTGCCACAGCCGCGGGGTCTACCACCGCGACCTCAAGCCGGAGAACCTGCTGCTGGACGAGGACGGCAACCTGAAGGTCACCGACTTCGGGCTCAGCGCGTTCTCGGAGCACCTGCGGCACGACGGCCTGCTGCACACGACGTGCGGGACGCCGGCTTACGTCGCGCCGGAGGTGATCGGGAAGAAAGGATACGACGGCGCGAAGGCCGACCTCTGGTCCTGTGGGGTTATCTTGTTCGTCCTCCTCGCCGGTTACTTGCCCTTCCAGGATGATAACCTCATGGCCATGTATCGGAAGATTTACAGGGGAGATTTCAAGTGCCCGCCGTGGTTCTCCTCCGACGCCCGGAGGCTCGTTACCAAGCTCCTCGACCCGAACCCGAGCAACCGAATCACCATTGCCAAGGTCATGGAGTCGTCCTGGTTCAAGAAGTCGGTGCCGAAGACTGTCAGGACGAAGCAGGAGTTGGAATTCGAGGCCTTTGATAAGGAGGACGCGGCCGAGGGCGGCGGGGCCAATGGCGAGAAGCTGAAGAAGCAGTCGGAGACCCTGAACGCGTTCCACATAATCTCGCTGTCGGAGGGCTTCGACCTGTCGCCGCTGTTCGAGGAGAAGAAGAGGGAGGAGAAGGAGGAGATGCGGTTCGCGACGACCAGGCCCGCGAGCAGCGTGATATCTAGACTGGAGGAGGTGGCCAAGGCGGGGAAGTTCAGCATCAAGAAGAGCGAGTCGAAGGTGAAGCTGCAGGGGCAGGAGACGGGGAGGAAAGGGAAGCTCGGCATCGCCGCGGAGATCTTCGCCGTGACGCCGTCGTTCCTGGTGGTGGAGGTGAAGAAGGACAACGGGGACACGCTGGAGTATAACCAGTTCTGCAGCAAGGAGCTTAGACCGGCACTCAAAGACATATTATGGACATCTCCTGCCGATAACTCGACAGCCGCATGAGGAAATCGAATCTTTTGTGTTGTTGGGGTCAATTGTTTTGTTAATGTTCGTTACTGGTGGAGCTCTTAAGATTCTGTGGAAATTGAAGCAGATTTCTTTGTATGATTCTGGGAATAGATTTGTGCTTTTGGGTCTCAGATGGAAATTGTCTCACATGTGTGCTTTCTTTCTGATGTGTTTGTGAAATGAATTGTTTGATGTGGCTTTGATTAAAATTTTGGGAGCCTGCTTGCTTGCTCGCTCGCTTGCTTGCTCTTCTGGTTCCATCTTTCTGTCATCATTTTTACCAGTGGATTGCAACCTCTACTCCATAAGCAAAAGGGTCTTGTTGGTTCAGCGGATAAGATCACATCGTGCGTTTGCAAAATGCGTTCGTTGACACATGATTTTTGGAACTTTGATGATGATGATGGTTGGCCTGCTGCAATTATGGTGCCTCAATTATTGTCCTTCGCCCAGAAACGGCAAAGGTCTTGTCTTGCCACACAATTATTTGGCCCAGCCTATTGAATGATAGCTTCTTTATGGTGTTACCCTTTAATCTAATTTTGCTTTCCATGATTGGATTTTGGTTTCAACGGCCTTAAAAATTACTTCCATTTGCTTTGTTTCGTTCCAAAGTAAACAATTCTTACAGAAGAGGACAGACATAGCAAAATCGTACTCTCGTCCGCATTGTGCCTCTCTCTAGCTCTGTACACACACAAGATTCGCAGGTACATGTGTCTGATGGAGCTGTTTATCTACTGTTTTTGTTTTTTTTTTTGCATTTTTTGGTCCTGAAATCAACCTCCATATCGTGCAAATTGCAGAGACGCGTACACTGTAACTCGTCAGTGATTTGTATCCATGCATTATATCACGTGAAAAGTTTCCCCCTTTTCATGTCCGTCATTCTCCGTAAATATCTCGCATTGAGAAAATTAGGTCATATATCTATGGTAAAGAAGACAGGAATTTGATAGAACATCGTGATGATGTTACTGAGGCACTCCAAAACAAGAAAGTGGTCTATGTCTAGGACATGAAATAGAACAGTCCTACTCTGGATTTGCTGTTTCAATTGTTTTGGCAAGTGCCTCTCTAGTAGTGCGAAGGATCATGTGGAACTCTCAAGAGATCCTTTGGGCCAAAAACATATATCTAGAACATCATCACAAGAGTCTCCAATTGTCACAAAATGCTCAGTATAAATCATAATAAATCGATATGCACCGATCGCGACTTGAGGATAAGTAAGCCTCGTAGCACAATCGAAGCGCATTATCGGAGAAGACCGCGACTTGAGGATACTTACCCTCGTAGCTCAATCGAAGCACATTGTCGGAGAAGACCTCTCCTTAACGGCATCTTATTTGCAAGCGAATACCAAAAACGTTTTCGGCCTCACAAATCAAGAAGACATTGAAAGCCCTAACGAAGTACGCTCCCACCACACAACTCATTGGTCCTCTTTATTTCTAGAATAGAAGCATGAACGATGAGATGAAAATGTCAATTTCGTTTTCCCATGCCAAACCAATAAAGTGAAAATCACAAACTGAAATTCTATGTGCACCTTTCATGAGAGAGTAGAGGAGAATTTTAGTGTAATGTCATCCCTAAACTATTAGTTCTTCAATATGATCCCTTAATAATTGGGAAATGTTCAATATAGTATTTCCGTTTACTCAAATGACCAATTAGATGTCATTTGTTGACGTGGATTTTGATATGGTAAGTTAAAGTTTTAAAAATGATGGGTCAATATTTCTTTTTTTTTTCTATTTACTTTAGAAAAGGAAAAAGAAAATTTAGGTATTAACATGTCTATCATTGTTATGACGTGGTTTATATATCTTGATTTGGACATCCATAGGTAACATTTTTTTTATGTGGTCCACTATTTGAACTTAACAAATTGGAAGCCACGTCAGCAAATTTAGTTAACTTGAATTTGTGGAATGGTGCCATTGAACATTTTCATATAATTTAAGAATTAGATTGAATATTTATCATTAGTTTAGGGATTATACTAAACAAATTAAAAGTTTAAGGATGACATTGCACATTGGACTAAAGTTCATAGATCATTTATGGCAATTCCCCTCCATAAAATGTAATTCTAACACGCTAGGAGAAGGAGGTAAGAGCACTGACTGATTTCTTAAGTGCGACAATTGACTCATTACTTGTCACGATCCAAAAGGAAGAGCGTCTAGACAATGTGTTACCTGCCCACATACCTTTTATGAGTGTAATGCCACCTTCAGGCAATTGTCCTTGCAAAACAGTACTTTGCAGATATGATTTGAGTACCAATGTTGGCTAATTAACGTAATTAATCAATCGTAAATACGATAGAACCGGAAATTCGCATTCGCATCCTTCGCGCAGAAACTCTGCAGGGCAGATTTCATAGTCGAGCAGGTGACTTTGTTGAGCCTCGACCCAACCATCTGTCATTAGGAATATTGACTGGGATGATAGCTCGTGAGTGCACGTCGTCATTGAGCTTAACAACCAAAGGACTGTTGCAGAGCTGCGTGCAGGTGTAGGCGAGCATGAAGATCAGCTTTCTTTTCTGTATGGTTGATGACAATGAGTTTGTATCCCTTCGGTTTGTCAGTCAAGGTTTGATTTTTCAGGCGTGCCTTCGTTATCAATCTGCTTTGATGACTCGACAACATTGGACCAACTTCAGCAAAGTGTAGAACGAATTTGGATTGGTTCAAAGGGAATCGAAAGGATCAATATACAGTGATATTCTGATGAATGCATCTGCCGAGCATCATACTATCCCGAAATGAACTTAAAGCCTCTTAGCCTATTATGGTCCAAGTTTGTGAGCTATGTAACCAAAACCTAGCTTTGAGTGATGGCCCATGAAGTTGCAACCAGATATCTGCCATTTTTCCAATTTCAAAGGGGAAATTTCACACTAGTCACGGTAGAACTGACGTAAAGAAATAAATTAACCGAACATCTTCCATATTCTTCGTAACATGAGCAACTTAGGAAGCATCAACTTGGAACATCTTCCATATAAAACTTAGACCAAACACGAATCGAATAAATGAAAAGAAAGCAGTTAAAAGATTCACTGTTGGCTAAAACCCCAGAGTCAAATATGTTTAAGCACGGGGTGTTGATCTTAACAGATTTCGACACCAAAGATTTTGAGGCCCTTCTTCATCGTCTTACTCTCATCCTTCTTCTCACCCTCCACCGGCATGATCTCGATGCTTCCCTTGGCCTCCTCCCCCAGCCCCTTCTCCCCCAGCCCACCGCCGTTCTTGTCCCTCTGCTGCACGTCGATCATGCAGAACGTCCTCCCTTCCTTCCGCGGCTCTCGGTACTCACACATGTAGAAGGCGACCGTGTCGTTCGCCCTCAGCTCCTTCTCCTTCACAAACCGGTTCCAACCCCTGGTGAACACGAAGCTGTGGCTGCTGCTCCAGTAGCAGTACCGGAACTTCCATGACCGCATCGATCGGTCGTAGAACACCAGCTGCACATCATCCAGGCCCAGGGTGCGAAGTTGCAGTGGTGCGTCGTCCTTCCCAGCCTCTGATCCCCCCGAGATGCGGGGGAGGTACTTGATGGCAAACTTCTTTGGGATGACCAGCCGGTTCAGCTTCCCCACATCACTAGGTGTCAGCTCCTTCTGGAAGAGCTGCCTGCACATGAGCCCCCCATTGGGGTGGGCCAGGACTAGGTCGAGGCCCGCCTCCTGGTGGGGCCCGTTGGTCCGGGCCCTGACAAAGTCGGTGAACTTGGATTGGTAGGTGCCATCCTTTATCATGGTGAGCACGGCCTCAGTGGAGTAGCAGCTCTGGAAGTTCAGCTCCTCAACTGAGAGCTTTGACCATGGAAAATTGCGGTGAGGATCCCCGCTCCGGAGCTTTATGGCAGCACTGTCATAGGCCATTGCCGCTTCCTCGTCGGACTTGAAGGTCCCAAGCCAAATTCTCTGGTGGTTGGCATATATTTGCGCTCCCCAGTGTCCATTCTGTTGCTGGACGACTCCTTTGAATTTCGATGTTGCACCATTAGGAGTCTGCCGAGCGCGTTTGGTGGTCAAGCGTGATGGCAAGGCGCTGTCATTTGAATCTGACCCTTCAGCTAAGACGTTTCTATCGCTGTTCGAGATAACGCTCAATGTTTCCTCCTCCATGGACATCCTAGGAAGACGAATAAATCAGAGGGAAGGGAAAACGATCAGAGGATTATAAGTGTCACAATCAATAGAGAATATGTCCAGAATCAACTTCACAACAATCAACAACATACTGCTCAGAATTATGAGAAGATTCAGATTAAATTTGCATGCAGCGTATTAACCTAAGCAAAGTACTGGCACAAGCAAAGTACTGCCTATTGAAATCTAGAGAAAGAGTTGAGAAAACAAAGTGCTATATATATGACACAGTAAAAGGCACAAGCAAAATTCTGCTTATTGGAACCTAGTTGGGGTGGTAAATTCGTGTAATGTATATGACAAACAAAGTAAAAGGGAAAAAGAAGGAAAAGAAGAAGAAGAGAGGTATAGGCTTCAGTAAACAGCCACTAACACCATCAGAATTATATCACCTGACCTCTGGTGGAAAGTGAAGGATGAATATTCAATGACAATCATGAGACACAAGACACAAACATCATTAGATCCAAATGGACTGCCATGGTCTTTGACTGAACCTTTACATCAATAACTCATGGAAACAGCATACGTGAGAACAGCTTTGTGAGGGCAAAACGAACCATTTTGGGTATATTTATTCTGGACATAGAAATTGCCTCCCCAACCAAAGTCCTAGAGACAAAAGCCACATTCTATAGGAAAAATTTCAGCAATCAAAAATGGCAAATACCAATTCATGTACAAATTTCCCTAGAGTAAACCATCATGGTCTGATTTCACAATCCCAGTTGCTGCCACTGCGACTGAATCACAGAGCCAGCAAAAACCAAAAAACACTACTCATGAGCCTGCATCCAGTACTCACACATATGGCATCAGATCATTACGTTGAAATGATTTTTAACCTAGCATCGCATTCAAAATACATGATTCCTGAGATGAAGTTAGGCTGTTAGCCAGCAACCAACAGGCAGTAAATATCACATGAACTGATTGTCCATTCACAGAATTTTTATGCATACTGAAAAGTTTGAAACAAATCAAAAAGGGCCAAAATCTCAAGCCAAGTCACTAAGAAAAAAGTTCAGTCTCTACTTTCGGCCCAGACGAAAAAGGCATAAACTCTTGATTCCCAAAGCTGTAAATATGAATCTTAGATCAAATTCGTTTTTTAGCCTTCACCCTGTATAATTAATGTCTTTGTAATGTAGAGGGAGAATCAGAAATAAGGACTGACACCTATTTAAGAGATAGCCCCACACCATCCGGTAGCGATGATAAGCCAAACTCTAAAAGACGATCTGGAGATAAGCAGCAAATTACAGCTGCAAACTTAAAATTCAAAGGTAACAAAGCTTTAACCATAACACACTAGAGTCATCTAGACATTTTGAAAAGGGGAAAAAGTCCATAAGAAATCTAAGACAAGCAATGATGGTCAATCTGTCAAAA
The DNA here is from genome assembly GCF_016545825.1 of Eucalyptus grandis. NCBI lineage: Eukaryota > Viridiplantae > Streptophyta > Magnoliopsida > Myrtales > Myrtaceae > Eucalyptus > Eucalyptus grandis. The sequence goes on from NC_052612.1 coordinate 53,238,128, forward strand.
GATCTGCCATCTTTCGAAACAAAATTGTAATCTTTCAAGGAGTTCTGATGAAAATGACAAGGCAGACAAATCTAAATTAATACAAGAAGCTCATGCATATAAAACCAGGAAAAGTTTCTTTGGCCACTTACATGAAAACCGAATTGGATAGAACAAAAGACAGGACACACAAAATCCACTAAATGTAATGTCCTCTTCAACTAGAAGGATGAATACTGCAATCGCTATTTCTATCATTGGGGTTCCATCGTAGTTAAAGTTGCTCAGAACATAGGACAGATACAACCTTTAAATGGCAGCCCATACAAAACGTTGTGCAGAATGATGACACGCAGATATAGCGTGGAAAAGAGTAAAATAAGGAATAGGACAACATCAATATAACTGTTTCATTTAAAACTTGCAACATTCCATTACCTGAATATATGGAAAGAACTTAATGATAGTAAACTATGGGGGCAATTCACGTCTTTGACCCTCAAACTTTTTGGTTTAGCATTCTACCATTAAGGGAAATACTTTAATTCTTTACTGACTGTGAAAAGTCTTCCAGCATAAGTATTCAAATTTCTTTGTATACTTTTAAATATTTTGAGGATTTCATTACTAATTGACAAAAGTGAAATTCCAAATGTGTAAAGCCATAGTAACCCCAATCATACAAAGTGCATCACTCGACTAACTTCTCCAACAACCATGTTTTTCTCCGCTCTTAGTCTTCCAACCATGTCTCTGATTGGAAGGTTAGAAACATAAGCATCAATTACATTTATTTACAGTTCAGTTTGTATGTGACTAATTTGCATAAATAATGCATCGATCGAAGGTATGGCCAGAAAAAGTTGCCTCCCACAAGGTATGAACGAAAATATAGCACTTCAATTTCCTCTCACATTGCACTATTCATTGCTTGCAATATAGCGAAAAAAGGTCTCTGTATAAGAGACTTCCAACAATGGCACGGTGTTGGGAGAGGGAACTGTTATATGTGGCCTTGCCATTGCTTTCTCTACAAAAAAGCCATTTCCATGACTCAAACCCTTGACCATTAAGTCGGAAGTAAGACATGCCAAGGCTCACCCTCAAGACAACACTAACATCAATCTACCCTTCTTAAGAAGAAATCTAAAACAAACTAATTCATCTTCTTGTGTCATCCCTGAATAAAAACTGGCAAGTCTGTACAATGTCGAAGATAGCAACGATTCATTGGTAATTCTACACTCAAACTCCCACCACCACCCCCCCCAAAACAAGAAGGAACAAAGTAAAAAAAACTCCTTTTTTTTCCTTCCCAAATTCATAATTTTCAATCATTTACACATTCTCCATTGCCCAACCCATGACTACAACTACTGGTGGCGCTTGAAATGGCTTAGATTCTAAAGGCTCTATTAAAAGTACCCAGCTTTGTGAAATATAAATCGATAGATTAGTAATGTTGTTAGTTTTTCTCAATAAAGATTTTCATGGACCATAAAAGGACCGGCAAAAAACTCTAAGTCACAACAAAAATTTGCTTCTCAAGGACATAAAAGAAAAGAAGCCACTGTTGTGCTAAAAGTATGGTTCTACTAAACCTAATGTAATAATATAAAGAGGGCACAAAGGGGGCATGTTGAGCAAATGCAAATCCATTTGTCTACAATAAGTCCAATGGTAAAAAACTTTGATTATGATGACCCAACAAAAGATTGGCCATAGCGCAACTTTGATTAATGCAATAGTCTAATGTTGCACAATTCAAGTGAAGGTAATAAAATTAGGGGAATAGCTTAAAGATCAATATAAGTTTGCATAACTCTCGATAAGATAAAGTAAAAGACCTTAAAAGTGTACACTGCAACGGACTTCAACTAAAGCTTCAAATGCAAATAAAATGTGTAACCTTATACCACACTAACTGGTAAAAACTATGTTCTTCGGCTAAAACTTATCATGCTAATTTGACAGAAGAGTAATCACTTTTTACGACCACACTAGGTGTGCATAAGAGAACTTACAAATCAGCAAGACTAGGTGGGTTCCAAGCTGAGAACTAAAGTTCACATGTTTGTTATAGGTTGCAAAAGTTCAAAACCAATCAGAATAGGCATCTGTAATAGAATATGGTGTCATATCCACCTTGTACCCAATCTGAATCCTGTAGCCTCTTTAGGGATTCCATGTGCCAGTACACCGGCCACATGGCTACATGGTTTAAACAACCAATGACATTATCCACTGGAATGCTTGCCATCTCACATGACATCGAAATTTTAAAATAACTTATTCGTTCTGGTTTCTTACACCATATCTCATTACCACATGATGTAACCATCCCATGCAACACCTTCTCCTTGTGTAAGCCACTATGCACAAATATACATGGTATTTCATAAAATACTTTTAAAAAAGATGTATATGCAATAAATAGACACAAGAATCTGATTCGATATTAATGATTTATGTCTTTTCTTCACAAACTTTGATATGAAACTTGTAGAGTTATTTTATGAGATGAAAAAGTTTCACTGTTGTGTTTGTTATGTTTCACGACTCTTTATTCACATAAATTTATCTGCTAGATATACTTCTTTTCTAAAGTTTAAAGAAACAATCAGAGTTCATTGGAACCAGTGAAACCAACATATTCCGTGTTTGGTGATGTTTCTAGGAACTTAAATAGGGTGGTTTCTAGGCTGTCAAAAATTTAAATTGTTCCATAAGATAGTTCACCCTTCTCAGCTACCGTATCATAACTTTTCCATATAAGACCAAATCGAGAATCTGACTGTACTTCCCCAGCCTGAGGGTCGAACTCATTAAGCTCTTTTAGAGTATGGCAAATACCTACCCATATCAGGAATCGGATTCAAATTGAAAAAGAATCTCTCTCATTCTTCAAGAATGAGGGGCAAGGAGATTGATCGAATTTTTATTTTACCATAAAACAGCCTTAATACTTTATTGAATAACCAAGAGTATTAAGGAAAAGCCAAGGGTAGAACACATCGGTTTACCATAAAAGGGTAATCATTTCAAAGTAAAAGGCATATATACAATTGACAATGCCCATAATTGCCCAGAAAAGAAAGATTCCATAGTGCTAAGAAAGAGAAACAAAGAAATTAGCTGAAAACATTAGACTAGCAAAACTAGACTTTAGATCATGCAATTCATATGGCTGACACTATGAGATATCAAGGTCTTAAGTACTAGAACCTTGCCAAGTAGTCTTTCGTCAATTGATATTGTAATAAAGCATCCTCCAAGACACATAAATTAAACCAATATGGGTCAGACACCATTAAGATGCTTTCACTAACAATGGCTTTTCGCACAGCATCAGTTTCAATAGGCAATAAAGAAGAGAAACTATGGTATAACACAGAAATATACTACCCACCTCTTTTATGGCCGATGACACCTCCCTCCCATATTGATAAATCTCACAATAAATTCGATCACTCGTTAATTATCCCGCTAAGAATAGGTATGTCCAAATAGTATGGACAAGTCAATCCCCAAAGCGTCATCCTAGAGACAAACTATCCAAGATAGTCAAATCACTGGCTGCCTGAAAAAGAAATTATTAAGTGTACACTTTTCTTTGGCCAAGATAAGTCTATATTGGAAAAGAATAAGCTCTTAGCTTTTAGCCTCTCCACTAGCAAAGTCTAGCAACCTAAACCTATCACATCCCCCAAAGATCTGAATTATTAGCATAAATGGGGAAAATTCAGAGACCAGCCAAAGGGCTCCATTCGAAATCAATGCTCCACCGACAAAAATTCAGGGAAAAACTAAGTAAGAGAGATGAACTAATTCTAGTCAAAAACCGAAACTTTTGTTCCAAACTTTGATTGAATTCATAGTCGTTCAGGTTTTAAAGTTCATCTGGCGTCTTTGCTAATGCCAACCAGTTCAACACTCGCATCCCCGGCTCCCACTAGTCCAAGCAGTCCGTGAACCAAGCAAAGCTAAATACACATAAAATCAAACACAATTGAAAATAGCGAACCACATTAAGAAGCTATAAATAACTGGGGAAGACGATGGTGCTGAGATTTTACCTGCTCCGTGAGGCCGAAAATGGGAGCAATTAAAATTGGTGCTCCCCCAGGAGAAAGCAAAGCCCTTTTTCCAGATGAAACAATTAAAAAGACACAGTTTAAGACTGAAGTAAGAAGATAATAGAATCTCAGGCAAGGCAAGAAATAAAAGTGAAATTCCGGATCGATCTTTTGATGGGGGATAACAATCAGATACTAACCAGAGGACCCATGAAATCTTCGCTTCACTCATGGCAATAACACAGTGTACATCGACCCAAAAAAGGAAAGAGATGGATGTTGCCATATTTAGCACCGATTCGTACTGCAACAATATATTCAGAAAGTCCTCGCCTTTCTGCTTCAAATATCAAAAGCTGCAGGCATTAGAGAGGAAAAAAAATCGCATGGAAAATAATGGTGATGAGATTTAACAAACGAGAGAGTAGAGAGAGAAACGAAATATTACTTCCCTCGGTCTCAATTTCTTGAACCCAAAATAGGGTTTTTTTGAGATTCAAGAACCCACCATCAGCGCCAGATTAAGAGATTTGTATATACTTACCTCCACATATTGCCTTGTGAGTAAATTTGCTTTGCGATGAAGAAGAAGAAACGCCAGAGAGAGAGAGAGAGAGAGAGGGAGAGGGAGAGTGGGGTTTGGCTATGTAATAAGCATAAAATATTTGCAGTTTTTCCGTTAAACATGAATAGTAAACAAGGCAAATAACCATGAAAAGACACGCTCCCGAACCAAAGCTCCAATTTTCCCAAATTCTTCCTTTTAATAAATATTAACTATTCATTTCTCGGATAAATAAACTACGGAAAGCTAACATTTGACAAGTAATAAGACAATAAAAAGAAGCAGCATCCAAGAACGACCAAGATAATCGGGCTGAGTACGCTTGCCAGTGAGAATAGAGGAAAAAGAAGCTGCAAAAAGATCAACTGGGATGAGGAAAGATTCGAGTCCATCTCTATCTGTCTCTCTCAAACACACGCACCAGCGCGCGCGCGCGCGCGCGGCAAGGCCACTTTCTCAGCTACCGATCGCCTTCGCAAAGCTTACTTGCTTTCCCTTCTTTTCCAGAATTCAGAGAGCAAGAGACATGTGGATACAAGACGGACACCTGGCCCGGCATGACAGTAAATATCGTAGGGTTCTGATTCAGAAAGACCGGGAGGCCGCCCAGATGGAGAAATCAGCACAGCCCACCTTTGGGGACACATAAAATTATGTGTCAAAAATTCACAGGAAATACAATACTTTTGTTAATGAGAATAGGGGAGAGAGAGAGAGAGAGAGAGGAAAGAACTTGGAAAGTGCAAAAAAAGGAACCGAGTGGAGACTGACAGAAGAGAAGTGAGCACGCACCCGCAAAGGCATGCCCTTCATACAATTGCCTGCGTGTGCTCACTCTCTTCTGTCACTCTCTTTCTCTCTCTCTCTCTCTCCCAGACAAAAACAAGAAAAGCTTCGAAATCCTCCTCCAATCGGAAGCCGCCAGATTCTTGTGCATTTCTGAATGTTGAATCGCAGATCTGCTAACCCCATGTACTCGAACCACCTCAACCGCCTTTCTGTCATCAAGAAACTCCGACCCAGATCTTACCCCCCATCGCAAATCAATCAAGATCCATACTTTGAACACCAACTAGGGTTTTATATCATCCCTATCACACGGAAACAGCCCAATCCCATTCCAAGAAACATCATCTCATCTCTTCGAAACCCCCTCCACCCCCTCCCCTTCCTCCCCCTCCTTCCTCTCCCTCTCTCTTCCCTCTCTCTCTCCAAGCATCCATCTTTAGCTAACACCTTCTTCTTTTGGGCTTTCTCCAGGCGCATGATATATATGATGCTGAGTGTGCAATGCATAAAGCGAGTCAACAGAAACAAATGTGGGATTAGTTGGGTGGTGTCGATGAAAAATCGTAGGCTAGTGGGGGGGGAGGGAGGGAGGGAGGGAGGGAGAGAGAGAGAGAGAGAGACAAGGGGAATTGGTAATCGGGGTGTGTTAGTGAATAATTAATCGGCTTTACGGCTTTGTTGGTGATTTGATTGATTAGGGTGGATTTTGAGCCGTTGATGGGTCATCGTGGCGGGTCCCATCTGTCGGTTTCTTGATGATGGGCGGCGAGAGTCGTGCGGCTCGGGACTGCGTCAAACCAGGGAGACAACATGAAGACGGTTCTTGGGTTACCATGCTATCTTTATCACCTTTCATCTTTTTGCTCTTCACGATTATTATGATGGTTCTACTTAAGTGTATTTTAGCTCATAATCTCTATAACAGTGAAAGTAGATGTTCTGCCTAGAGTTATATCGATTTGATATTTTGCATTTTAAGAATAAACGTTTTCCTAAGGATTTCTAACAACAATACTAATTTATTTTCAGATAATTTCGTACTTACATTGATCTAAATCTTGTTTCCAAGTTTTTGGATACAGAAAAATTTTCAGGCTTTTGTTTTTCGTGTTTTCTTCGTTATATTTTGTTGAATTTGTAAATAGTAGTAATATGAACCCAGTACAACTTTAAATGGTGTTCCGCCTTTTCCATTATAAAAATCATAAGCAAAAATATAATGCTTTAATGGGATTATCAAAATATTTATAAAGACAAAAAAGTAACAAAAAAACATATTTAAGAAATTGACTGAAATGAAAAGATTTTCTAAAATAAGGATAATAGCATAACTATGAAAAGTTGTGAGTAGTTCTCAATGACTTCTATGACTTCATTATGAAAAATTAAAGGACTAAATTGAACATATAGGATTAGTTCAAAGATAACATTGGACAAATTAAAAGTTTGAGAATTATGTGGCACGTTGAATCAAAGTATAGGACTATTTATGTCAACTTTTTTTTTTAATAAAAAGAATGGTTAAGAGCTATAGAGCTTTGTATTCAATTTTTTTTTCTTTTTTACCTCAAAAGATAGGGTTATTACCACAAAAAGTTCCTAAATTGATACATCGTGATAAATTGACTAAAAACTATTTTTTTACAACCAAAAACTAATACATTTGTACCACCGCCTACAGTGACCTAGTTGAATAAGAGCTCCCATGACGTCTATCCAGGACGGAGGAGTTTGAATCCCACAGGACGCACGGGATCTTAAGCGCGACGTCGGGGTGGTGGGTCTTCTGCTAGCATCGCCCCAGGGTTTACCCGCCGGCTGCCGGCTATACGAGATTCCCTGGGCATAAAAAAAAAATGCATTTATAACAAATTTACCCTTAGTTAGTTTCTATTAAATTTTATTGTCAAATTGTTGAGTTGGATTATACGTGGCAATTAACGAATGTACCAATTTGAGGTTTTACCTTTTCAGTTTATGATTTTTTGTGGTATTAATATAATTTAACGAAAATTAACAATGGATAAATTTGTCACAAATATATTAGTTTGTGGGTATTTTTTTATAGTAAAAAAAATAGTTTATAGTAAATTTGTTATATATGTATGAGTTTGGGGTTTTTCATTGCATTAACCGTAAATAATAATATTGAGATTTCCAAAAATTGGGACACATTGTGAATAAAAATGATGGGTGTGGTTCTATTTTTCAACAACCTGCTAATAGCTAGGCTCTTATCATTTCTCTCACTATGTGGTAACAAATGGAGAAACAATAAGAAAGGAATGATGGCCCTTTTAGAGAAAGGTGGCAATTGCTATAGGAATTTGTATAGAATCATAATTGAGAACATCATATAGAGATCGCATACCACAATAAGTTAAAATTCCAGTTCAAAATTAATTTGGCTAATTTTAATAACAATATCTGAAAGATCAATCTCATTTAAATATAACTTGTGTATAGTTACGATGACCCATCTCCTTACATGCAATTCGATAATATGAATTCACAATGAAATTGGACATTTTTGAAAATTTAAACATATAGATTACTTAAAATTTTGTCAGTATTATTTTATGCTTATCAATTTATTGATTTAAATCTTTGTTTAATTTCATAAAGTACACTTAAATAAGAAAGATTAAAATATATGTAATTTGAAAAATCAATAAAATTTAAACTTCTGAAATAAAATTTAGACAAAGATATAATCTCGACTTTTAACTAAATAATTGAAGTGATTTATTGGTAAATAAAGAACATTTCACAAAATAAAGAAACCCACTCAATTTACAAATAATTTAAAATACAACAAACTGAGTTATGCGGTAATAATAAATAAACTATTGACAACTTAAAAATAACTATGTTAACCATTAAATGCAATAATCCTTTGCACTCAATAGATACTTCCAGTAATTTAAAAAATTGCATCCAGAAATTATAAAAACTATAGAAACTTAACCCACAGCTCATTAGTTTTCATCTTTAACTATATAATATCATAATCAACTTTTATCTTTTGAAAATGTTTATTGATTGTTAATGTCATGTAATTAATTATTCTTACTTCTGAAATCCAATTGTTTTGAACTTGCAATTTCTCTTAAAGTACATATTAGAAGGGATTATCTATAACTAAATAGTTTGTCCTTTGAATGTGTAAAATGAAAATTACATTTAATATAGCACCGGATAAAGATAACCACACACTATTAAATTAAAAAAAAAATTGTAGACATGCTAATAGTTTTCAAATTTTCCTCTTCTAACTTGTCTACATATGCTTATTTCAAATTGAATTTTAAGTTTTATATCATCTTTGTATATCCAACTTTGCAAAAAAAAATTCCTATTTGGGTATCGTATGTCCTCAATGGACAACAGCTGCAAATAACATAAACAATACAGAGATAAAAATAGTTGAGTTAGAATCAAATTCCACGCAACTTGAATATTGGTAGAGTTAATCTCTAGAAGTTCGAACCAAAAAAAAAAAAAAAAAAAGTTAATTTCTGAAAAAACGATTATCTATGTTTGTCAAATTTCACAAAATGTGCCTCTCACAAAATCTCACTCTAAGTGATTCTATGGTCTAAAGAAGAGAATTTGATTTTAGTGGTGATTACACCATCCTCCAGTCCCGTCTTCCACTAATATATTTTTATATATTTTTTTGGAAGTATTCTCTATTTAGTTAACTCTTTTATTTTTCCAAAAATAATATAGTTTATACATGCATAAATGAATGATAAATTTTTTACAGATATCAACATCCGAAGTTCCCACTTTATGAGCACCCCCACGTACCCCACCCACTTAGGTGCAAGGGAGCCGCCCTGACATGGTACGGATTGCATCAATAATTATAGCCCTCGTAATAATTAATTTACATAAATATTATTGCGTCTGTATAATATAAATTTAATTTTTATTTTATTTTATCTATGGCTACTTCCATCAATATGGCTGAATCTAAATAGATAATTATGTCCGTACAACTTATACTAGCCATCGCCCACGGATTATGCGCACGCATGATTATCTTTTTTGACGTTCAATTAAATGATTCTAGTCGGTGCATATAATAAATATAAAAGATTTTAATTTTTTCTTCTTTCCACCATTTTAATTTTGTCGGGTTAGCTTGCTAAAAACTTTGTACAAGTTTGGTGAATACAATCTCAAAATTTCATCTCATAACATCCCATTATATCTTCCATTTATATTGGCACGTTTACAAACAAATGACCCTTTCCTCTTGTAATTCTTCCACTCCACATTCTCGGGTAAAATGACCATCCAAATTTTAGGCTAAAAAAAAATCATTTTTCAATTACCATAGTTGATTACTTTGATGAAAATCTCAATTGGTGTTGACAAGTTAATCCTCATCGCACTGCATTTATCTCTGTCTGTTCAAGTATATCGTTATTATAACATCATTAGTCTTCTCAAACACACCCAGTCAATTAAATAACTGCAAGTATTTATTCTTTAGTAATAATTATCAGTCGACTTCCAGACGGATTACAAGTTCCGATGTAGACTTAATTAGCTTGAACGAATTTTGAGATAATTAAGAAATTTGATATGGAGTTTGAATTGAGTTCATGCTAATCAAGTGGGTTTGAGATCAGGACAGTGTCGGACTGTCTCAAAGTCATCGTGCCTCTCCTCGCGGAGAGGTATTAACTGCTAATCCTCTAATTAAATGCGTAATTACAAGAGTAAAAAAAAGATAAAAACATTATCGTTACCTAGGATTGGTCGTGAGACCCTCACTCCCTCTGCCACCACCATTTTCGGCGGTGGCTAGCTTCAAGTTCCAACGAAGATTCTTGCTCTGGTGGCGGCATGCGTGCATGTGCTTTCCTGATTCTCACTCTTTAACACTTTTGTCCCTTTCGTTGCCAATTTTCAAATCCGATACTCAACACATTCCAAAAGCTTTAGCAAAAAACGTATGGAGCATATAAGGTGACGCTCGACATTCACACATCAAGCGTCAATTCGGGCTTGGCTTTCTTTTGACTAGTGAAAAGATTGGAGAGGGGGACCGACGGCTGGCGGCAATCCCCTCTTGACGTCGCGATAAGGATCATACCCTTTTCTTAACTAAGTTGCCTAAGTGATGATGCCATATGAAATGTTTAGGTTGAAGGCTCAATACCAATCTAAAAAGTTTATCCAATTGACATAGACAAGTAATGCGGTTTTGCTTAGATATTTTTATAATCTCATTCCTAACAATGGTCGCGTGGTAGGGCTCGTTCTTTAACCACCTCCATTTGGGTTAATTCATGTAATGGTTGATAAGTTTAAAATGTAACTAAGAAAGAAAAATGAAAAATTAGTGAAAGATAAGAAAATTTGATGATAAAAAAAAAATAGGACCTCGAATTCGCAACATACAGTATTTGAAAATAGCATTATTCCCTTTCCTAACTAAGTTGCACAAGTGATGCCATACGAAATGTTTAGGTTGAAGGCTTGATACCAATCTAAAAAGTTTATGCGCATTGACATAGACAAGTAATACAATTCTGCTCAGAAATTTTTATAATCTCATCCCTAACGACCGTCGTGTAGCACGGCTTGTTCTTTAATCATCTCCATTTGGGTAAATCCGTGCAATGGTTGGTAAGTTTAAAACGTCACTAAGATAAATGAAAAGTTAGTAAAAGATTAAAAAAAATTGACGATAAAAGAAAAATGGGACCTCGAAATTGTGACCGACAGTGTTCAAAAATAGAGAAAGCTCTCAAACTGTGTGCAATCACGTCATATTTCATATGGCATCATTGGACGGAAACTAGGCATACCAATAGGTACTTCTGGAACATCGATGCTTCTTTATAAAATAAAAAGAAAAAGTTTGGGTCAAGGGATTCGAGTAAAAGTTGGTATTTTTTTTTAAAGGGAATTGGACATTTAAAAATTCAGTGATGAAGGAAATTTTCCTCACAAAATGCGTCTCCAATAATGTACGCGAAGCAAATTTGAAGGAGGATTTCAACCTTAAAACTTTTCCTAAAATTTCTATGAATGCCCATGTTAGTTGTGATGAACTTTATCGTCCCATTCCCGGATCATGGAAACCCTAATTTATAAGTTAACGAGATAGTAAAGAAATGATTCCTCAGATCTCTCATACGATCTAAAATCAAACCTTCAATTTTACAAAACCTAAATTCCGTTTTGTTGATTACTTTTCTCGCACGGCACGCGTGTGCTCTTTTTACTTGTAATTTGGGAAAATATTGCCATCCTCTCGTGATAAAATAAAGCGAGATTCCCGGAATAAAGTAAGATTCCCTAGAATGAAAGGCTCACATGATACGTCGAATAGGAACCATGTCAGCCTGATCACTGATTTATGATATAAATCTGGTTCTGGTCAATCATAATAAAGAAATGAATAGTAGGCTTATAATGAGATTCGAGTACAATCAGTCTCTTCTTTTTGGGCTTGGCGGTTGACTTCAAATGAGAGTGCGGGATAAATGCCAAATTAGTACTCAATCTATTGTAGAATGACAATTTTGCAGCATTTGTGCAAAATCCCAATGTTGTCATTCTGCCAATTATAGTCGAAAATCGCCGACGTGGCATCCGGTATGGTACGCTGGCGTGGACAACTTTACTCATAATGATGTTTTATGTGTATCATCACGTCAACAATTTTCAGTGGCAAATAGACAGAAAAGAATAACATTGAAATTTCGACAAATTTTACGACTGAATTAATAGAATTGAAAAAGTTTCGGACTGAATTGATAATTTTTTCTAAAGCCCATATCAAGCCCTCAAGCACTAGAATGTGTTTATCTTTGTTTCGGAATAAAATAATAAGAATGAGGCTCGGTCAACTAAAATGTGTTCATCACTCAATAGTTAAAGCAACACTGTGATTGAAAGTGATAGACTACCAATGTTGTTATTGTCGGCAATAAGAAAAAATTCTCAGGCAAAATTGAAAGCATGGTCTTTATACAATTGCACTACTCAATATTGCAATCCTAGTTTATCTTGTGATATGTTTGATACCGAAAATAATCTCATGTAACCATTATAGGACAAATATCATATTTCTATCCAAGCATCAACTAAAAATGCAGACTAAGTAGTGGGGATATTCACATGGTGCAAACGTGGAATAATAATATAAAATTTCGTATTTATTATTAAATAATCGGAATACATTTACAGCTAAGAAAATAAAATTTAATATCGTTTCATGAACACGAGATTGTTCTCTTTTCTTTAAGTGCAATTCCAATGTTTGACCAAGTTAGCAATTTAATCTAACTCACTTGGTATCACGCATGTAGTTGTCAACATAGACCTAATTACATTGACCTACTTAGATTGACCATTGCTTGAATCTTGAATAGTAGGGTGCACATCTAAGTTTTCCTCAATTAAACAATACCATTTTTGAATCGTATGAAATGTGATAATTATCTTGATAGACCGGAGCATCGGGATCACATCATCTTAGATTGACAAGACAAGACCATGCAATTGACACCACATTATTACATGTACGTCCAAATCCAAGTAGAAAACCCCTCCCAACTTGGTTGTTTAGGGCTCCATCCATTGAAGGATGCACTTGCTAGTGCTCTCACAGTGGCTTGTCTCCAGCACCATTTCAACCCCACACCACCCATTTTGCAAAGTCCAGTTCATGTTGGACCCTCCCTTCATAACCCAGAGATGGGGTTTCATCTTGAACCCACTAATAGTGGATAAGATCTGACTTTCTTGATGGAGGAGACTATTCAAATCGCAATTCTTTTCTCTCTCTCTTTTCATAAGAGCCATGTTACATTTTCCCTAACCCTAGCACACCACTCAGCAGTAGATTCATCCTTGACAAATGCCTGAAAACCCTCAAAAGCTCAGACAACTGATGATGGATTGGGGCCTACTGGGTTTCAGACAGGGTGGGAGGACCACTCTGTGGTCCTGCAAAAGCAAATGTAGTGCGAGATCTAACGTTCGGCATGGGACATATAGGAAGCACCGCGTTTTCTTCTGTTCGGTTTTCTACGCCCATCATCCTCAACTTGCGTACTTTGTATATTTTTGCTTAGACATGGACAGCGAACAAGGCATGAAGAGAGGGTTTCACGCTTCCCTTTGTTACTTATTTTAAGGGGGAAGGAGAAGTCGGGAAAAACGAAACCCAGAAAGAGGAGGTGCTTTCTTGGGCCACGCCACATCACTCTGGGACAACCGGTGACGATACGAGGAGAAGCCGATCAATAGGGAGCAAGAAATTCAATTTTTATTGAGATACATATCATGTTGACAGCGCGATATCCCATTTTGCAAGAGAAGGAAAGGAAACAAATTTTAGTGGAGTGAACAAATCACAAAGGTTGTTGTGGCTTCTAAGATTTTCAGCAAACTTTTCATGACCGCAATACCCTACCCTTAAAGTAACAACAGCTTATAGTGATTTTTAGAGAGTTGTCTTATCTAATTTTTAGGTACTACAACTTTAAGTCGTTTATCATTAAAAAGCACGAATTATAGCACTTGACGGTGGGGCCATAACTTGGAACAGACTAGATCTCTAGCTCCATCTATGCTGATTTTTATTTATGGGAGATAAAGGCAAGTGTTTTGTGTGGCTGTCATACGACCAGTAACGATACGAGGAGAAATCAATCAATAAGAAATAAGAAATTCAACTTCTATCGAGATATATATATATTATGCGGACAAGATGATCAGATGCAATAGTAATGCTAAATGTATTAAATTTTTATTAGAATTTGCATACAAAACGACACGATATTCTATTTTGACAAGAAAAGGTAAATGAACAAATTATTGTGGAGTAAGCAAATCACAAAGGGTGCTGCGGCATCTAAGATTTTCAGCAAACTTTTCACAACCGCAATAACCTACTCTTAAAGTAACAGCAGCTTATGGCAGGTTTTAAGTAGCTGTCTTATCCAATTTTGAGGTGCTACAACTTTAAGCCGTGCATCATTGAAAAGCACAAGTTACAACACTTCCCGGTCCAGTCAGTCATAACCTGGAGCAACTTCACCTCTAGCGTCATTTGTACTGATCTCTCTACTCATGGGAGAATCTAGTACAACATGTCGACATGATTGATCGTTTATGAGCGACCAATAATGGCCACCGCATTCCCTCTCTCTCTCTCTCAGCAGTTGCCATCGTCCTTCCCTGTCTCTCTTAGTGCATTGTACGTTGCGTGCACTGGCAGCGGATAAGCTTTGGCATGCATGCACCCAGTCCATTAGCTTCTTATATTCGAGGAAAAGATCTGGTTGGTACTAATGCATGCAGAGCCTAAATTATACGCCAGCCACAAGAAAATCCAACCTTTTCGCCTTGAAAATTGGAGGCGGAATAGCCGAGGCAGTCGTGGTTGGGGAGATCGTTAATGTCCTCGGCATCGACAGGATCGGATCCTAATTAGACCAGATGTCCGCGTCCGTGCTTTCGGATTATTAATGAACGAACAGTATTGCACATTATATATACGCTAATGGTCAACCAAAAGTACATAATAAACCGTGTAGACCGAGGGGCTATCTTCCAGTTTAAGGCAACGTTGATGAGAAAGCTAATCGTACGGATCGATCACGATCACGTATCCTTCGCTGCGGTAAATAGTTCGCAAGGACGGATGTAGTACGATTAGTTCTGCCATAGTACTCAATGTCGACCAATTTCTGAAAAATCTCCGTTTCGTGATCCGGGAAAATCCACTGTTTAGCAAGCTCACTTATCGGATAATGACAGGCATTTTAATATTGGTTTATTGTATAAGGTTTATATTTTATGTTTTATTTAGTTATGTGGAGGAAGTGCAACTTATTTCTTTTTACATGGATAAACTCCTTACCCATGACAAAGCTCTCCATCGACCTCGTTTCCATTTGGTGATTTGGAAAATCGAGCATGTGTTATGACCAGGTATACATCCCTTCCCATTGAGGCGACCCCATGCAGTTGGTTTTGTTTTGGGCCGTAAAAAATGAGCGAAAAATTTGATAATTTGACGCATCATTTATTGAGTCACGCAAAACATAGCTTAATTAATGTTTAAGGACAATCGATAAGCTTTTGAGAAAAATGAATCAATTAGTGTTCGATGAAAATAAGTCGGACTAGATGTGATGTGATAGGTCCAACTTGAGCTCTTTTTAGCGATAACACCTAGTATTGCATCTGTATCCTTTTTTTTTTAACATACATTTAATATGGTAAGACGTAACAAAACCATCTCTCGAATTCTACTGTGTTTTGCATTTTCCCCGTTTTATCATGTCGGCAATACCCGGAGAGGATTGAGAGTAGCCGGACCGATCGTCCCTCCGGATTCCTGCCCTTTTTAACAAGGGCCCAAAAAAAAAAAAAAACCTGTAACCCAGTCCATATTGCCTCTTCAGTAATGGGTCTTCACAGTCGAATGGTCAGAGATTTATTTAGAAAATGAACTAGTATTGGGCCTTGATAATGAAGCCCAATAGCTTTCTTAGGTCATGAGGCGGGGTTAGTGATAATTTCCGATGTTTAGATTCATTGTACTTATGTGATTCTAACCATAGTCTGCCCCCTTTGAATTGAAGAATAATATGTCCCTTTAAAATCGTTTTTAGGATTAATATCTTGAAAAACTCCAAACCGATACACTTATGATAAATTTAATCTAATTTAATTTTTTTGATTATCATAAACCTTAAACTGCTGTATTTTGATAAATTTACTTCAAATTGGTACATTTATAATGAATTTATTCTTTGATAGTTTCCGTTAAATTTTACTATCGTTAAAGTAGATAACATGTGACAATTAACTGGTGTATTGGTTTTGGATTTTACTCTTTATTTGTTACAGTTGTATCATTTTTGTGGTGTTAATCCAATTTAACAAGAGTGTATTTGTCACAAATATACTAGTTTTGGGTTTTTTACGGTTGAGGTGTAAATTTATCACAAATGTACCAACTAGGGGTTTTGGTTATTATTTTGGGTAAATTTGTTACAAATATACTAATTTGGAGTTTTTTGCGGTAAAAAAGTTAGTTTTGGGTAAATTTGTCACAAGTGTATCAGTTTGGGATTTTTCAGGATCTTAACCTTAGATTTAAATGATGTTTAAATAACCGATAATTATACATTGCCATGCTATTAGATCGAACAAAAAGATAGATCATGAGCTGAACATTAGATTAATAACTCCAATGGACGGACCCTAAGTCTTGGCATGATAGCCTTTCTTGCATATATCACAATCGTCGCACGTCTGGAATCCGAGATTTCGACAGAGTTGGTTGAGCACTCGATTCAGACACGGCAAAATCACAAGAACTCCCCCCCTCAAAATTCATTCGATGCGCGCGGATGGGGGAGTCGCGCACGCATCTGTGGGGTCAGATGAGTTGGAGATAAAATACCTCAATCTTATTCACAAGAACAAGGACAAGCACTGCTGTGTTTGGGAAAGAAATTGAAATAGACCGAGGAACAGCAACATCTGCATCTGCATCATTGACCAAAAGGTGGGGGGGATCTATATTCTATACATGGCTAGAAATCACGATGCATTAAAGACACTTCGTCGCCCTCCACTATCTTGTCTTCAAACCCTACATGTCCAGGCTGAGATTCTTGAGGCTTTTTTCTACTGGCCACCCACGAACATGCCAGATCTGTCTATATCTGAAACTAAGAGCAGAACGATCTGGGGGACAAAGTCCTAGAATAATGTCCCGGACGCAACTCCTGCCCATGTTCTTTATACCATCAGCTGCCGTGCGTGTATTCTTATATGCTGGAGAACCTGATTTGTGCTCTCTTTGCCAAATTCCGTTGATGCACGAAACGTGGGGTCGATGAACTTTTCGTGCGCGACACGAATTTGTCCGCGGCTTGCTTTATTTTGCTGCTGCTGAACATGTTGGTTGGATTCTTTTCTTCCTTCTTCTTTCCCCCCCTTTTCTATGACACTCGATGAATGATTTTTCAGAGGGATGAATGATTTACCATGGCCTTCTATCCAATGTCGGACTACATGAATAGTTGCATCGTACAAGGGATGTCTTTGGGGTCAACCTTTAAGGTCGATACAACGTCAAATTACTTAAGTAATTACTTGACATAAAACAATTATCAACCTATCCATGAACGATCCACAAGCGTTGAAAATAATTTGTATAGCGAGCCTCTACACTTCCTGTGCTTCATGATATCTGTTTGATAATTAATTTTCCCATTGATAGATGGTTCTGAGGTTCTCATGATAATTACTCAATTTTCACTAAAACGAATACGATTAGCAAAATACCGTCAATTCTTTTTCCAATATAGAAAACCATAGGACAGTGAAATCGTCACATCAACCGCTGCCTACTATTTCAATTTCAACCTACTTAGGTGAAGCTAAAGAACAAAAAAAAAAAAAAAAAAAGGCTATTTAGTCACGGGAGCTGAGTGGGAATTTAACCCGTGGTTAGGCCGTCATTTAGAGCTACATAATTCGATAAACAGGAATGGCATTTAGACAAGAAAAATCCCATCAAGGGGAAGAAACGATCGAGAGAAGGGCAGCTGGCAGTTTTTGATGTTTTTAAATAACACGATAATATAAAATAAAATAAAAAATACTCCAATACTTAGCATAATAATAATAGTATTTAATGTCGGAACCTCAAGAAAACAAAAGTAGGTTCGCCGAATTCGGTTCGATCTCGTCTTCCTTCTTGTCTCAACTAGTTTTGTAGTAGTAGTCGTCGGCACTTTCTGTTAAAGTCAGCTTTCCCCACCCCACCCACCCAAAACGTCGCCGTCGCCGCGATGTCGCATCGGCACTTCGAGTTCCGATAGGCTCGGGACGTCACCGCCGTCAAGCGACCCTTCTCCCCGGTTTTCGCCCCGTGTTCCGGTGCCGGGGTCGTCACGGCTTGGAGACGGAGGCGTTGTCCTTGCCGGAGGACCCCCGTCGAGGCCGGGGCCATTGCCGAGGGTCGCCGTCGACTGGACGGTCAGGACCGACGCGCTGGGAGATGTGGGCCCCTCGCCGCCGGGCCTGAGGGCCGTGTTTTGGGCGCGGGAGTTGGCGCCGGCGGCCGCGGGGTGGTTCCTCGTCCGGTGAGACGTGTTGGCGGTGGATATGGTGGTGGCGAGGGATATGGGCATGAGGCAGAGCCCCTTGCCTTGCAGGTACTGCATGGCCGACCCCATGTCCTCCTCCATGAGCCTGGCCACCTGGTGCTCCGCCGCCGTCACGCCCTCGCCGGCCGGCGCCCCCTGGTTGCCGCCGCTACTGCCGTTCCGCCCCAGGGCCCCGCCGTTCGCGCCCGCTTGGATGCTGTCGCCGCCTCCCCCTAGGAAACCACCGTACGAATTCTTAATTTTATATTCAAAAAAACGGATCGCGCATTCAATTTAAATATAGATAATTGGAAAAAGGGAGGCACGCGTGCTGTTTCTGGGATTGTCGTTTTATGTTCGATTGACAACTGGCGACTTAATGATGTCCTTGTCGAATGCTCACGACCTGTTTTATCTCAGCAAGCAAAGGAAATCTGGTCTTACCCCCAATTAATTTAAATTTCCTTTTTATATTTCCTAATTTTCCGAATAATTTTCTTTTCTGTTGGGAAATATCGGGAGAGAAATAGAAATTTTTACCTCGGACATGGCGGCCATGAGCGGAGCCATCGCAGCTGCACCCCCAGCCGACTCATGCTCAGCACCTGCTCCCTCCCCCCAAAAAGAAAAAGAGAAAAAGAAGAAATTCATATTAAAAAGATATAAACTCCATTTCACTAATTCCAAAATTCAATCGAGATTGGAATTTTCTCAAAAAAAGAAAATGGAGAAAAAGAGAGAGAACCTTGACTTGGAGCTGCAAGAACTTCACGTAGTCTATGATCTCATCCAGCATCGAGGCCTTGTCCGTCTGTCGCCAATTACCATTTTACCAAAAAAATGGGCTCCAATTATCAACTCGAGAAATCAGTAATTAGTAGATAATAATTTATTAAGATCTAACTTTTTTGGGGCAACTAATTAATATCCGTCCGATCAATACGGCGACCGCAAGTGCACCCGGTGGGGCCCGCCTCTAATTTTCCGAACGCACGGAAAGACACGCAAAAGAAAAAAAACAGAGGCCGACTTGGCAGTGACCCGCCCCCGCGATCGACACGCGTCGTCCTAAGACGTGCCCTTGCGAATTCCCCATTTTGTCCTCGAGGCGTATATTTTCGCCAAACGGTGACGTCATAAATCGACGAAAGGTTTTAGAGGGGAAATGTTCTGACCTTGTTGCCGTTGGGGACCAGCTCCTGGAGAGATCTCATTCTCTCCGCGATTCGCTCTCTGCGTAGCTGCAACAAATTCCAAAGGGAGCAAATTAAAAAAAAAAATTAAATGAAATATATTGGATTTCGATTATAATAGAATTAGAAAGATGGGGAAAATGGGAAAATTTGGTGGAAAATTCAGTTCATTTTTCGGCGTGTGGTGGAAAATTTGGTTGACGAGAAAAAAAGGTGGAAAAAAAAACAAAAGAAAGAGGGAATGTGGGATTTTTACTCTTTCGGCGATACTGTGGGGATCCGTAGCCTGGCCCCTCCTAGCCCTCACCCTCTGCTGCTTCGGCTGGGCCGGGGCCGCGCCGCCGCCGCCCGTCGACGCGCTCGCCGCCGCCCCCGCCGCCGCCTGAGCGGTGAAATTCGGCGGGGCCTGTGTCGCCTCCCTGCGAGACGGTTGCAGAGGACGAACGGAGAGAAAAGATCAGACTTTTGGTCTCTGAAGAATTCAGTTGTTCAAGCAGAGAGAGAGAGAGAGAGAGAGAGAGAGAGAGAGAGGGAGATGCCTGAGGAGGGTGAAAGAGCTGAGCCGGGTTCGGAGCCTGGCCCGACGACGCGTGCAGCGGCCCGGCGAATCCGTTGTACAGAGACTGTACGGAGCCACCGCCGTGCCCTCCTCCACCCTGCAGAGTCGAAATCGAATCCCGTAAAGATGTGATTTTTCGACGTCGAATTTCGAAGACGACCCGATCGCGCCGAAGAAATCGAACTGAAGTTTCGTGGGTGAGCACGATTTTCGATCGACCGGAATCCTCCGGGATCAAAATCCCAACTTTTTCTTTGCTCTCGTGAAAACAGAGCAGAAAAACAACTAGTCAACGGAGGCGGCGAACCTACCTGACCCGAACCGTCGACGACGTCGTGGGGAGCCAGCAACATCTGGTGCTGCTGGTGCATCATCATCGCCGCCTTCGACCCGCCATTGCCGATCTGTTGGTGCCTCAGCCTGGAGGCCAGGATCGCCGCCGCCGGCTCGTCGAAGCGGGGGAACCCGAGGCCGGGGGCCCCGTGCTTGTGGGCCGCCGCCGCCTCCGCGTCGGCGGTCAGGTCGATGGGGTGGTGGTCGTCGGCATTCGCGGGGGCGAGGTCGGGCCACGGGGGGAGGGAGGAGGAGAGCATCACCTGGTCGAAGAAGTCGTCGCCGGCGGCGGCGTGGAGGTCGTGGAGGGAGATTTGGGAGGAGCCGAGGAGGGAGTTGAGGCCCTGAATCATCTCCCTGGAGGACGGCGGAGGAGGCTGCATCGTCGCGTGCTCTGAACGAAGGAGGAAGGAGGAAGGAGGAAGGAGGAAGGAGGTTGCGTTGGGTTGTGGGAGAGAGAGAAAGGAAGGAAGAAACGAGGGACGAACTTTCTCGGATTCGAATGTTTCTTCTTATGGGGCTGTTCCGTCGAGTCGTGTCCTCCCGGCCCGTGACGTCATCATTTTAGAAAAATGGATTTCATCTCACATGATAAATCTTTTTTTTTTTTGGGTACCAGCTGGATCGATTCTCGACTGGTTTTTTAGGGTGGCCCGTGATTTTATGTTTTATTCCTTCGTAAAAATGTGTTGTTAAATCGATAACACAATTGGTGAGTCCAATTGGATGGAGAATTAAATCATTTGGGATTGTTCTCTACTTTTTTTCCTTTGCTTTACGGATTCGCTTTTCGTCTGAAGTGGTTGGTTCTGTGCAGAATTGGTATAGGATGAAGAAAGCAAATGTGATTAAGGAAGTCTAAAAAGGGTCTAGTTATTCATGAAATGAATTGGTATGGAAGAATAATAACAAATGATAATTTAGGAAATCCAAAAGTGAAAGATAAGAGTGTTTTGACTTACATATTTAGATAAGGAATCAGTTCGAAGAATGAGCACAGCCTAATTAATTATTCAAAAGAAAATTATACAACTCAAAGTATATTTCTTTTGTGGAAAATGAGTGATTTAGAATATAACTTTTTAAAAATGATTTGCTTGCATCGTTTACAAAAATAAACAAATGAAAAATATATTCATCATTTACAAAAATATTTAGATATAAATTATTATCGATAATGAAAATATTTTCTATTGACTAATTAATTCAAGCAATACAAGTGATTATTTTTAAGAAAGCAATTTCCAAATTATTTATTTTTCGCGAAACAAAAAAACCTAAATGAAAAATTAGTCTAAAAGTTGATAGGGAATATGTATGTTTGTTCTCATTTCAAGAGCTAAAGCAACATGATATGATTGAATTTATGTTATATTTTAGGACTGATTATAACCATAAATCACACGTCAAGAAATCAATGAAACCCTCCCTCACAAAACATAATATGGACATGCATATTGACCTTATATATTTTTTTAAAAAAGGGAAAATACTAAAAACTTGCATAAGTTTCACTCCATGATGAAAAAACATACATGTATTTTCAAAATAATTAGTTACATACCTCATTTCGCAAAAATTGTCCACCTATTTACAACGTTACCATATCACTCTCCAACATACCCACACCATACAAGCATAGTGGGAAAAGTACAATAAAAATCCTAAATCTATTACATAAATACCGTTTCAATCATAAACCTTGAAATTGGATCAATTTAACTCTTGAACTTTTTATAGTTGCATCAATTGAGTTCATCTAATCAATTTTAACTTGAAATCGTTGACACTAGCAATAATCGTCCTAGTGGCACAACCAGCATTGACATTACCAACCAAAATGGATAAAAAAATTTTTTTTAAATTTGTCAACATCATTACTAGTTGAGTATGTAGAATGACCATCATCTATATTAGTAATTTCCAACCAAAACTGATTAGATGGACTCAATTAATACAAATGCAAAATGTTTAGAGTTAAATTGTTATATTAAAATGTTTAAAACTGAATTGATATTTACAATAGGTTTATGATTTTTTTAGTACTTTTTCCAAGCAAACCTTTATATATATCTCACTAGTGCCCCGGCTCTTTCTCTCTCGCTTTGTTTTCTACACCTCTCTATCTCTAATGTCTTTTCGATCTCCTTTGACCTCGAGCTCTTGTCGTGGATGTGCCATCTTTGAGGTCTCGTGGCTATGGTCACCCCAAGTCCGAGTTCCCAACCACGGTCCAAACCTTGGCATCTTGCAGCAGAGGCGTAGAGGGGAGTCGATTGTGGCAAAGGCCGTGGTGGGACTGGAGGTCGTGTGGTAGAGTTAGGGGCTCGGAATGTAGGCAAAGAATTGTAGGGGAGTTTGGTGGTTCGGGGTGTAATTTGGTCTTTTCAAAGTAGAGATTTTGTTTAGAGGTAGCAAATTGGTACCATTAAAAACTAATATTTTTTTCATTAGATAAAAAAAAAAATGAGGCATGTTTTTCCTATACAAGAAATCTCCAAGAAACCTAAAAATTGTTTTGGGGGGTGTGCTTGCATGTTGCTATTACTATCATCACTGCCTCAAATTCATCAAATCAAAAACCCTAGAATAGGCCCTCAAATCCTTCAAAATTTGCCTTCCCCATGCAAGTATTTTTTGCTTGTTTTAGGTCTATTTCAGAGCAATATCTTCTCACATTCTCAATCTCACCACATGAATGATTTTTTCTCCTTTTTATATGGGGAAAAATGGAATTAGAGACGGAAGCAAAAACCAAGGAGATGGCCAGGGAGATAACAAAGCATTGCACCTCCCATGCACGAGCGACCCAAATCAAATATCAATTCCATTCTCCACATGGACTCTTTAATGATGGCCTCCTAATTTCTAAAATAGATTGTATTCTTACATTATCTTTTTCCCCTGAAATGCCGGGTCTAAATTAAAGGTGTCATTAAATAAATGAAGAAAGAAAGAAAGTGAAGCCCTCCGGCTCGACCCTGACTTACAATTCTCAAAGAAAACCTGGGAGGTTTACAGGTCTGTCATCAGTTAATGTTTCAGAGAATCAAGATTGACTTTGTTTGCGTTGACTAACAAAAGGAAACAGTCAGGATTTTTCGTAATCCCATGATTAAATGTATGAAACCAACGAGTTGGTATTAAGTAGAGACACTGAGAGGTAAGTTTTACATAACTAGTGCTCTTATATAATTACTAAAAAAGTTTTGGATTTATTGTACTTATGCCAACTTAATCATAAACTTTTCAATTTGATCAATTTAATTCTAAACATTTTGATATTTTGATAATGAAATTATTATGGTCAATTTTTAAGGAAAATCACAAACATAAGTGCCGCTCATCTTACTTTGCATGGTTGGTACTGATGTAGAACTTTTTGCAAATTTTAAATAACTTTTATCAATTTTTTTTTCATTTTTTCTTCTTTTCTTTTGTTCTTTTTTTTTTCTTTGTTGTTAGTCAGAGAGGGAGAGGGGTTGGGCAAGGGCATCTCGACCCTCACCTGTAGCAACCACCGTCAAGGCTGCAAGCCAGTGGAGAGTAATAAAAACAACAAAAAAAGGAAAAAAATAAAATAAAGAAATTATGGAATTTTCTATGTTAGGGCTGGCCTTATCCTATAAGATAACTGGTATCCACGCTGGTGATTGCATACGGAAATTGATCTAGAGGACCACATTGATAAATTGTTAAAAAATTTATGACTAAATAGACTCAATTAAAATGTTTAGAACTGAATGTGCATATTTATTATAATTTTCCAATGTTTTTGGTAATTTTCTCCTTTTATACAATAACATGCGAACATGTTTAGACAAGAGAATTCTATGCGAAAGTCTCCTCCTTAAATTGACTCTAAATTGCAAAAAAGTTAACTAAAGACTTAACATATGAATTAAAATTTCCCTAAACATAGATAGAGTTCGATTATCTTTTAGAGGGTGTAGGTGTAGGTGTGTGTCTCCTTATCTTCTACCAATCACTATCACCACTTTTTCTTAGAGTCCCAATGTATCCTCTCACTCTCCCTTTACACATCATTCCACCCAATGGAGTCCACAACCTAAGTCAACATAAAAATCCAAAATTCATATTATATGATGCACGCGCAGGTAATAATTATCTTGTTTGCTCATTGTATGGTGTCCCAAGTCCTTGATGAAGCTTAGATATAGACACATGCATTCCACCCGTGACATAAAAATCAATCTCAAGCCCTACACTTAGCTTGGGAAATTGGTATGATTCTCTCTTGGAAAACTTGGCTGATTCATAGATAGACTCAATGACACGACAAAACGTTCCAATGATTAAGGGATTCCGTGTCCCTTCAAGAATTAGAAAAGCTCTAATAAGACAAGACAAATAGAAATATTTAGAAACCACAGTCCAATCAAATTTTTTTTTTTTTTGCTGTGGTTCTAGAATTATATGATGATCATCAATGGGAGTGCACCCACTCGATATGATTACAATGACTTCCATCTAAACAGTTACGGTCATGTTAGAGTTGAACATTACCTTGAATTGTTCGAAAGGTACGAGGTTGTTTGATAATGGTAGATAATATTATAATATCTTAACCTAGTTTACGAAATCATGCTTCACAAAACCCTTTCAACGATAGGATTTCGTTAATGAGTGCACTAAGAGCATTAGTTAATCGACTAAATAAAAAAAAGCTTGTATTGCACTATATTGGCTCGTACTGTGTGTGATCAATATCTTAAGAAATGAAATGTTTCTCGTATAGGATACTCACAATTGTCCGGAGAATCAATAAGGATCCTAGATAAAAATATATATGGTTTTGACTTTTTAGACAGCTGATGTGAAGTTTCGCTTCACAAAACTACATGCTATTGCAAGGATTTTTAATTGAGATTCCCTCTTTGACTTTTTATTTTTGAAGATAGTTTAGAAGTCATTCTCTGTTATTTGACTCTCAATTACATAAGACGAAAGGAACAGATTAAATCGCTTCAGCCAATGGCTATGCCCTAAAGTGCTGTCCTGCAAGCAGGGTTTCATTGAATAATCTGGTCGGCTTGGGACAGCAGATGAGACCGCCCCATCAACTCTGTTTTCAGTGTCACAAGCTGAGTACGAATTGCAGAGAGACAGAGAGGGATAGAGACAGCAAGCCATCGTTATATGTCAAACCTAATCCATCTGCTGCGTAATTAACAGCAGATAGGATTTGACCAAGTTTATAAATTCCCAAAGCTAAGTTCCAAAGTCAAAACGGGAGAATAGTATGGCGCACTTCGAAGGGGTATCAAAGCGCGTCCGCAACAGTTCACCAGCTCAACAGAAGCAATGTCTGTAGCAAAGGGTGAGGAGGGAGCTCTTTCTTGATGATTACAGTTCACGAGTCAGTTCTTGAACAATGTAAGATGAGATCCACGTCAGATCGCTGCGATAAAGAAGGAAATTTCTGTCCGTACTTGTAAAGATTTCATGTACTATGATTCACCATGCTTATCACATAACCACAGTATTGGTTAAATGAATCGATCCCGCATATCTTTTTTGCGCTTATATGGTCAACGGCTGCATTGGACCAAAAAGGAAGATGAAAAAGTTGATGGAAGGTTTTCTCTTTTTTCTTAGCCCAAGAGAGCCGGGTCTAAGTTATCAGAAAATATTAAGTGGACATCTTACATTGTGATCTAGTGATGATCATAATTCAAAGTTCATATTAGATCTGTTTGGTAGTAAGGGTTTTTTTTTTGTTTTTTTTTTATTAATAATGCTTATGTTCCTTCTGTTTTTTTTTTTTTTTTTTTTTTTTTTTTGGGTAAAACTTATGTTCCTTCTGTTACTAACATGATATTAACAAAATATTTAAAGCTTCCCGTTTTACGTTAGCTTTGTCCATTCTGGTCAAGTGGGATAATTTATAGCACACAACGATGTACTTTACGAGTTGGCTCAGGATTTCAACTCTGGAGCTCAGAATTTATCTTAAAAATCACATTTTATGTGCCAAGTTAAGAAGGGTTGACAAAAAATGATGGATTCATTCAAAGATGACATGAAGACACCGGTAGAAAAAGCATGTATGCCAAGCTTGCTGATTGGCTAATTCAAAGTTCCGTACGGATTTTATATAAATCCCACGAGATACAATGGTTCCGGATTCATTTTTATGCATATCAATCAACAAGATGTTGGTTTTGGATGGTAATACAGTTTTCTCCAAATGTTAAAGGTGATTAGTGGACTCGTCAAGTCGTGCGAAACACGTTGCCAAAACTCAAGCCAATAGTACAGATAAGCACATCGTCAAAACTCATAAGAATAATCACAGCACCTTGTAATCCTAATTTGGGTTGGTAAGACTTACTGTACCATTTTGAGTGCTCTAATTACCAAAATTTGTTAAAATCTTAGAAGAAAATTCCGAAAAAACACCCCAGGTTAGGCACCTTTTATTTATCGAATGACCTCCCAAGCCTGTCTTGAAAGTGGGTCACCGTGTTCCAAGTAAACCCACCACCTCGTTGCTGATGATAAGAAGGAACTCCCGACGAAGATGTGATGTGCATGCATGCATTGTTGGCTCACAGCCCGTGAATATTCAATACTGCACAAATATTACTTCTAGTTGAATTCGTCTAAAAGACTCCACGATAGCCAACTTGAAAGGCATACCGACTGAATCAAGCATCAAACGTAAAACACCTATCTGAAAGGATGGGATGCAGAGTTCTGAGCTTCCAAATCATATGGTTGTGAAGGGATCTTCATGAAAAATGGACTGAATTGGAAAATTTTTCAAACTTGATAATTTGATACATCCCTCACAGTTGAGCAGAAACTGGTCAAAAATAAGACATGGTTCAACTATAACCATCACAAAACCTCGGAGCATTCAACTAAGGAAAGCCTCTCTTCGACTAAAAGAGCTTTCATACTTCTCAGTGTGACTTCACATACTCCAAAACGACATGGCGAGCCTCGGTCTCTTCTCCAAAATCCTGCAGATTGATAAAATATTAATGAGGGCAGCTTGACCAAGATTATATGCAAACAGAAATTCGACACCACTATTAAGCATCGTAGATTAGGGGTGATCGATTCCTGGTTCAGTCCAATCCCCCTTAGGAACTGGGAATTGGACGGTCCAATGGAACCGGTGATAAATCGATTTCCCCTCACCTTTAAAATCAAGCATTTGTTCTTTACCCACAAAAAGATCAAAATGCTACAAAAATTGTGTGCACTTCACACAGCTAAACAAATCTTACACTGAATCTTAGCCAAAAGGCCAAGAAAGGCATGCTTTATTTGGAGCATGACTTGGCTTTTATGCACGACTCCTCTTAGGGCTTGTCTCTCTAGTCTCTTGTGGTATCCAGCCTTCCATGCAAAACGCCTTTAATGTGGGACTCTTAGCTTGCCATTATTATTGTGTCTAGCCTTCCATGCGAATGTCGAGAGTCCCACATAGAATGGGCACACAAAAATCATAAGAGGAGTTGTGCATAAAAGCCACCAAGCCATGCTCTAATTAAAGCATGCTTTTCTCAGCTTTGTCATTTGCATCTCAACAAGATTGAGAAAATTCGTCATAATTAAGAGTTAAAATTATTTCTTTAATAATTTTGAAGAAATAAAATTAATAGTTTCAAAAATAATCGATCTGGTCTGGTCCGGGCGATTCCATCCTAGGAACCGGAACAATTTCACTGTCTCCAATTTTAGGGATCTGAGAACTAGACCGGCGCCCATTGGGACTGTATTGGCCGGTCCGGTCAGTTCCTTTTGCTCACCCCTATCATAGATGACCACTTATCCATTCTAAACTTATGCTATACAAAAAATCTGGCAGAGATTGTGAAATATGTACCTTTAGAACAACGCAGGAGCAACCGACGACCTTCCTTGCCTTTCCTTCAGAATCAATCTTGCATAACTGCAGAAACAATTCTATTAGAGAACAAGATACTAAGACTGTACTAGACAGCTCAAACTTGGCGATTCATTCATCTGCAAAGCTGTATGAAGAGAAACATGTACGAAGTGAAAGTAGATTTATGACTTACCCCAGCCCACTCGCCAAGAGATTTAGCACTGGGCACATTGATCAAACTGACATTGTGCTCGTTGCAAAGTGCCTTTACAAGTTTAATATAATCAGGCTGATTGCAGTCCTCTGCTAATACGCAGAGCAATGCGGCATGCTTTTCAACTGCCTTGGCGCCTTCATGGAGACCACGTACAAGCCCACCGTGGGCCAATGACTTCCTCAGGACAATTTGTAAAGCGGTCATGAGGTCCATGGGCTCACCAGGAGCAGGAGCAGGTGCAGGGGTCTCAGCAACAGGCACAGCTTCTTCTCTGTACAATAGAAATGCGATGGGAAGTGCACGAGTTAGAAGATAGCACGCAGGAAAAATTGCAAACTTCGATAATGACAATAAAGGAATGCACCTACAGCCCTAAATCAACAAGAGAAACAGAGCAGCACTATCGCATAATTTGCATTGATATTTTAGTCCTTTCCCAAAATAAAAACCCTTAGTCTCATCCCTTCAAATATTCAAACTTCTGTAATATCGACCAACAAAACATGTTCAAAATCACACGTGAGTCCAATAGTGCCATAGAAAACGTCATATCCCTATCTCCGAAATAGAATAAACAGCTTGATGTGTTCAGATGCGCTTGGATACATCCATCCACATTTTGGAGGAGCAGCTATGGTGCTATAAATATCTACTCTTACCGCACACTATTATCAGCAGCAAACACCCATTTTCTGGACTTACATATTCTGAAAAGTAAGTCTGACTCTCTTTTCTAAGGAAGAAATTTCATTAATGCAACAAAGCTCAATGCCCAGGGAAACCATGTCTTCCTTTTAAAATCAAGCTAAACACAAACATGTGTCTAATCTTCTCAGTGAATTAACAATAGAATTCGGCATCACAATTTGCAACTTGCGATAGGTACATAGAAGCAACAAAAAATAGTAATGGAACATAGAGAATGGCTTTGTTTCCACTCACCCCGACATTTTTTGTGATTGATGATCAGGCTACACTTAGACTTTCCCTTCCTGTTACAAACAATATAGTGATGTGAAGCTCACATTAATGAAACCAGGAAAAAAAAAAGTGAAACGGGGGAGCAAGATCAGGATTCAAGATACACTATTGCAATCCAAACATGCCGACAACCTCACTAACTGCTTCTTTCATCTCAATCTAAAAGGGATAACCTCACCAAGTGGTTCTTCCAGGAACATAGAAAAGATAAATACACTATAAAGCAGAAGAGCTCAATCAATCCAATACTTGCAGGGTGGTTCTTCAATTCAGGACGTGGACAGAGAAATGCAAGAAACATGAGAACACGGAAAATGTCCCAAATTTAGCATTAAACCCACGAATTTCTATCGCCCAAAAGCTCAGTGGCTCTCACAAGCTCATGCCCAGAACACAGAGCGCCGCCAAAACCAATCAAGACCACCGACCCCCCCTCACGCCTCATCTTGAGCGGATTGCAAGATCAAACCTTTACACTCTAGTTCGACTCCTAGGCAGAAAAATGCATCGAATGCAGAAACTTCCAATCGAAACGTCACGAAAAATCGAGTTCAGAGACAAAGGAGGAGGCGCAAAAGGGAGCAAAGGAAGTGTTGCGGACCTTTGCTTTCGGTCGACGGCTGCTCGTTAGACTGCAGTCGTGTGAAGATGATGGCTTCACGGATTTTATAGTAGGGTTCTAAGACCCAAAACCCTAATTTGGGTGAATTACCGAATTGCCCTTTTAATTTTTTTTTGCTTGTTTACAAAGTTCTAGTTTGAAGGAAAAAATGAATCATAGATTAAAAAAGAATGTCTTATTTGTTCAGATGAATTTCCCAATCTAGATATGAGCGGTTGCTGAACTCTGGTTTATCTTTCGATTATTTAAAGCATCTCCATGGCGGTGTACTTAGTGCGTTTTGAATGGTAAATTTTGTACGAAACACATCTCTTGGTTGAAGAGCTTATGCTTTTTCTTAAATGGATCATGAATCCCCTCAATTATGATCTTAGTAGACTCTGTCAATCTTTTGCAAGGTGTGTTTCATTTAGTTTGCATTGATACGAAAGCAAACAATGAGAATTCACTTTACATGTAAAAGATTCATCACATTATTTAATTAAATGAGTGATCAATCAATGTAATTTAGACTTGATATGGAAAATCTTCCTGAAAATAAAATATTATTTGAAATAATTAATAAAAAATATTTTCATTGTCAATAACAATTTATATCTATTTTTTTACGGATAATAAAAATATTTGTTGTTTATTTAATTTTATTAATAATATAAACAATCATTTAAAAAAATATTTTTCAATTTTTTTTTAACAAAATAAACACACCTTTACATTTCACATATAAAGCCTGTCTAGAGTGATTCTACATTTTTTTACTTTTGACCTTTCGTAAGTTTTGTAAAACTCGCCGTTTTACTTTCATTAACCTCAAACACTCGAAACCTTTCAAAAATATTTAAATATTGGCATTTAAAATTGTTTGTTATATATATATATTTTATTATCTTTGGAAAATATGATAAATTCTTTCATTTCCAAACTTTGAAGGGAAAAACATAGATAGAAGTAAGAACAGGCATGAGGAGCATATATTGTTTTGAGAAACAAACAACTAGAATCAAAGGTCTTAACCGATATAGAAATGGTCGTTGCAAATTTACCTCACTCATCAGGCAACGATGTTGAATGCAAATAACAGCAGCCGATAGAGCAAGTTTGAACAATTTTCAGATGCGGCAAAAGCTCGCAGTAAACACCACACCATATTGACGACACGGTTTGGACCACTACCTCAAAGAAGCCCGGGTCATCGCATCATGATATCATTCAATACTATGGATCACGATCTCTCATATATATGACAAAATGATGATTACATGAAACAACCATATCTCATGTAAGGCAGACATACAAAAATCCCATTGAAATACAATAGTCAGCTTCAACATATCGTTACAGATGGCTTGCTGTCAGCGCTGACTGCCGAATACAAGAGCTGCGTTTGTATCATCACCAGTATTGCTTGAACATATACCCGATCCCATTTTGGAGCAACAACATGAATTGGAATGCTATAATTCAAATAATCGTGTCTGGGGTAAGACCGCCATTACTTATCACTCTAGATCTAATGCTCACTCACAAGTCAAGCTGGAAACAGTGTATATTGGAAATGACAGTGTGTCCAGCAAGTGAAAAGTACTTTGCAGCAGCCAACTTCTCCATCATGACCATATGAATTGAACCAAATTCGATGAAAGTAACGCAGGAATGTGCAAGGAACTCAACCCAGTCTCGCTTCTCTCCTAAGTACCTAGGAGATAAAAGTGAAGAAAAGTCAATTTGATATGAACACCAGTGTGCCATGAAAAGAGAGAGAAACATACTCCTCATAGGCATTGATAGAAAGCAAAATGAGTCATTTCTTGTTGACTCAACCATAAAGAGGCACGAAATAGAAAAACAACTCTCACTAGAACTCATGGCTTTAAAAACTTTCTGGAAGGAAAATATAGCTATTGAGTAGATAATTTGAGCAAGAAGCACTCATGATTAAATAAAGTTTAGAAGTGCTTGTCAACATTTAAATTGCATCATGAGACAAATGAGATGACATTGCATTTCGTGGAGGAAAACTCATGAGGGCGTTTATGGAGTCAGTAAAGAGAAGCGATGCAAAGGCTCATTCAAACATCACTTATATGAACAGAAAGGAGGGTAAAAGGCAAGAATAGGCAAACAAAAAGAATTTAACGAAATTCAAGATAAAACAGGCGAGTAGTTGGATAGAAACCTCTTCTGCAAACTTTATCAAGATTGTAGTCCGGGGTCTTTGTTGCCCCTCGACAGGAACAAAGTGTGCTGTTACAACAGCTGGAAATCCAGCACCATCCAGAACACCCTTCAATGAAACATAAAAAGTACTCATCAGAGCTCCAGATTGCCTAACTACCAGCTAACAAGGACAGAGCGATGTAGCACTAACCCTCACTATTCCAGCCACAAATGCCCCACAGTTAAAAGTCCCCATATCTTTAGGGATAGATATAAACCTACACATCCAATGGGGTTGGATATATCAGGTTCAGGGCATTAGCTAATAAAGAAACTTTAGCTGGTCCCTTGTGATTCTATAGACATCGTAAGCAATCATGGAATCATTACCGGTTTACAAGAAGCTCCTTCTCACTAATCATGTATTCATCTTCATGTTCAGTCCCCTTTTCAAGTGAATCAGCCACCTATAAGGTGAAAAAAGGAATCTTTTGAAGATTAGACACACTATGAAAATAACGTACACACTAAAAGAAGGCTAAGATCCATCAATTTTAAGGGAGAAAAGATTTGCAGGTTCCATGAACACAAGAACGTTTCGTTTCTTCAGCCATGAATAACAAGCCCCCAGTCAGATTCAGCCTAACAAGCCCACTACAAGAAACAAAGATGACTTAGAGTTTTATGCGATGTTTGGAAATGGTGGGAAATGAGAGGAATTTGGAGGGGAAAATATTCAACATTTTAAAATTTTGCAAGTAAGAAGAGGAGAGGAAGTTCAAAGTATGATGCATTTTCTTTCTATTTTCTTTACTCACTATGCTCCCAAACATAGCCTTAGGTTACCATGAATGATGAAGCAGAAAAAAGCTGTATGATTCACCTTGCCAAATAAAACCTTCCACACCGTGCTGTGTACAAAAGAAAGAATACCCAACAGACGGGTTTCCCTCCTATTTCCCTGTTGACAGAAGCAAACATAAGCAACAGATGATGAGCCAAAAATATCATACTCGCTGTTACCTCTCCTGTTGCATGACAGTCCAACATAAAAGGTGTTTATTCAGGAGTTATGACATGTAATTACATGACACAGCACCACAGGCGCCACAGATTTCTTAGGCCAATATTATATCGTCTTAAAAAGTTGTTTTCATGTCTCTTAAAATGTAGTGCCAAAAGAATAGTTCACCCAAAAAAATAAATAAATAAATAAATAAAATGATAGAACCTCAGCTAAAAGAGAACATGAGAAGAAACAATAAAAGATCTATGGGAATGGCCTAAGCCCCTGATGCAAGGATGATGACAATGATCAACCGTTGGAAAATGGAGGGTCACAAAGCAAAATGAGCGTGAAGAAATTTTTCAGTTGTTCGCTGGAAAATGTTCCAAAGAGAAGACCAGCTTCCGATTCAACAGTAAGAATCTATTTCAGCAATGAAAAGCATTACAAGAATTAGTTCAACAGGATCGCATTATGAAAAGACAAAACACCTGGCCACATTCTAACTTGAACTAGCTCACAGCAAATATAGAACGTTTGTTCTGGTGAAAGAATGCATCAGTGATTTGTAAAACATAATTGCAAAATATTGAGGAACCAATATGGTCTACACTACTGAGAATCTAAGGAAGAGCATGCCTACAAAATTTCCAGAAATCGCACAAAGTTGAAGAGCTTATACATGGTTTATTGATGTGCAATGTGATCTAATCCAATATCTTGCATGTGCAATCAGAGTATATCTCCCTACATGCAGAAAGATTTTATTTATAACACAAAAGAGCATATGAAATCCAGCTAGATGCAAACCCTAATCTTTCTGCTGCAGTGATGTATTGCAACCAACATAAAAAGATGCAGTACTTCAGATTGCACCAAAATGCTAAAGAAAAAGCCATTGATCTGAATAATACAACTTAAAAGTTTTTATTCACTAGACAGAACATAAGAGTCCTAACAGTAATTTCCAGCGCTGATTAGGGAAATCACATTGCACATCTTACCTTTTCTCTGTGGCAAAGAAGTTCCAAAACTCGAGCCCCTACGGAGTAGCCTGCATCCTCTAGCCTGGGTCATACAAGTGAGGATTATTAAAGGTGAAAAATAACATCTCTCAATTTGTATATTTCGGTGGCTGCTTCATGTTTAGTTCTATAATTGCACAAATGAGAGAGGACAAGAAAAATATATACCTGCGCTCTAACTCTGCGATATTATCAACCTGGGTCTGGTTATACTGAACAAGCTCCGAGAACAAGAAAGAAAAGGCGCTCAAACTGACCTGCACCCAGAGCAAAAACCCATGTTGATTAGTTCCGCCGAAGCACACATGATCCATCCCAAGATCCAAACAAAAAGTCCAACCATCCAACAATCCATCACAACACTCCCGACTATATATGGACAGCATAGAAGCAAAACGAATAAGAACAAACGGCTCTCGAAGTAACCTAACTGCAAGTATATCACAGTCCGACCTAATCCGAAAGAATAGGAAAGCCAAGCGAGCAGAAGCAAATCGAACCCATCCGGCTCCGGAATAAAGGATCTATTTTTCCGTCCCCCCTACGAAAATGGCGATTACCCTTTGCCGCGAATTCGGCCAAATAGCTGATCCATTTGCCAAGAACTGACCTAATTCTCCAATCACTAACCCCTCGAGAACCCAAGAAACGGCGCAAATGCAGCTCGAGACGAAGGAGCCGACCAGATCAGCAATTCGAGCCCTAGCTAAACAGCAAGAGCCCCAGACCAAGCATCGCATTCACGACGAAGCGACCAGATCAGCACTTCTTTCGCGCGCGCAGGGAGAGATAGATAGAGAGAGAGAGAGAGAGAGAAACCTCTTGCTTGCCCTTGCTGAGAGGCTTGTCGAGGACGTTGGAGTACTGCTTGGCCTTGCCGACTCCGATCATCGTCGCCGACGATGGTGGTGGTGACGATGATGGCGGTGGTGACGATGAAGAGCTTCTCTCGTCCTTCCTTCCTTCCTTCCACCGGCTTAGCTCTCTCTCTCTCTCTCTCTCTCTCTGCTTCGACTATTTAGCTCCTCCTTTTTACCATTTATTTTGAAATTAATTTGCTTTTTTCTCTCAAAATAACTAATTTCGTACTTCCACATCCTATAATAAAAAAATAAAAATTACCGAAATTACAATTGAATTCTACTTTTTTTCTAAAAATATAATCAAGTTAAAAAAATTGTCAAATTTGTGTAATTAAATCTTTTCATTGGCTTCGTCAATTTACTTAATGAAAATACCGATGTCACATTTTTTTAATTATTTTTCTCTCCATGTGGTGTTTTTATTACTTTCTTCCTTGAATTTAAGTTAGATTAAAAAAAATAGAAAAAATGATAGATTAAAAAGAAATGATGTTATAAAAAAGGTTAGCGGTTGCCTTTTGCCCCCATCCTTGAAAAGGGCTTGGGAGGTCATCAAGGTTTTGTCAATGGGCAGCGACCCTTGCTTAGATCTGGTTGACAATCAATGAGGCCCCTTGCTTAGATCTGGCTGACAATCAGTGAGGCCTTACTCAAGGTCGATGACCATTGTTGAGGCCTTATCGACCTTTGCCGGCCTTTTTTGGCGATAAGGTGTGACTACCCATTGACAAGGACCTATGAGGGGTTGCTAGCCTTTTTTCTTAGTTTGCGTTCTCTTAGGTTTTTATCTTTTTAATCAAATTTAGTTTGTCCTTCTTTTTAATTTTTTAACATAACACCTGCTTGGTGCTATAAATTACGTCAGCATTTTCTGCAAGCTAAATTAGACATAGTTAATAAAAAGAGTTGATTGCTCTAATTTAACAAGTTTTAGAACTTGGTTGAATTTAAAAAAAAAATTAATGCTCAATCACACTTACATGACAAGCTTTTGAATTTATAGCGGACGTCAACACATGAAGTTATATTAGTAAGACTTTGCTCATTTTGTTCTTATCAGTGTATAAATTATACTTTGACTTGGCAAAAAAATAATTAAGATGCATTCCACGTCTTATTATCTACTCAAAAGATTATATTATAATATGAGAGATAATAAAATTATCATGTTTTATTTTCTCCTAGAAGAGAAATACAAAAAAAGCAAACATTTTCTAGAAAAAGGGACTTGAACTTTAGGCTTTATTTGTTTGGAAGAAAACAACTTTCAACAAAAAAAAAATTCTAAATTTTTTACCATTTTTGAAGAAAATAGATTGGTTGAGGAAAATATTTTTAGTCACCTTTAAAATAAGGGGAAATGACTTTCTCTTTTAGAAGAATTCATTTTCCTCCTCTTACTCTCATTTCACTAGGTTCCCTCCTTGTTGGCTGTCTAGTTGGCTTCTTTAGGCTAAAAAATCAGACTGATTTCTCATTGATGGGGCAAAAGTGTTCTGTAGTCTTCATAATGGATTTGGCAGCTAACAGTATTCTGCAGTCTTCATAAGAGATTTGGCTACCCATAGAGCTTCACTTTAGCTTAATATGCACTTAACCATAAGTTATTCGATGATAAGTCAACTTTCATATAAGCTCTTGAACTTAATTCAGTTCGTGTGTCTTTTGTGTGCTTCAACCACGATAACGCCTTTCTCATCATTAGAGTTTCCACAACCATACTGTTGACACCTAAATTTTGACGATCCAATCATTTATTTATTGCATAGAAAATCCCTAAAAAAATATTAATTGCATATATATTCAAGTGCATTTATTTTTAATTTATGTTTTTTTGCATTTTATTGGATTAGTGGTGAATGGATTCGAATTAGTGATTCTAATATTTAATTTGGTAGGCCGGACTAAGCCCACGAAGCAAATAAATTGGTCCAAGCCCTGTTTTTTTTTAATGATAAAAATTACCTAAATGGATATTTGAAATGATATTACGGTGGATTTTTGGAATTTAAGAAAATCGAGTTGCAATCTTATCTTTAGGCGATAAAATTAGGAGATGTGAAAAATAAATAAAAAAAATGATATTACGTACAAAAAAGAAATTTTTGCGAATGCTGATTTGAAAAGGAAATTAAAACTCTAATCTTCAGCTTATAAAAAGGTTTTTCACGTACTAGGATTTACACGTATTGAATATAGGGCCACACAAGAGGGCTTTTCTCTCGGTTTTCGAAGCTTTTCCTTCGTTCTTCTAGAGAGAACAACACAAAAGAAAAAGGAAAACTTGCCTTGCCTTGCCTTAGGGTTTTCTTTTCGAGGTCAAGAGGAACAAAAAAAAAAAAAAGTCTTTCGGTTATTTGGGGGAAGGAGAAAAGTGTGCAGAGAAAAGAAAAAAAAGAAGAAGAAAAAATAAACAATTGAAAAGACCCCCTACTGTTCATCTTCTCCGAGGGTTCCTTTGCTGCACTGTCGGTCCCTGCATTGCCGGTCTCCGGGCTGCGCCGTCGGCCTCCGAGCAGCAACGCTGCCCCGCCTCCGTCGCCCCGCGCTGCTCCACCAGCCCGACGAAGCCACCGCTGTGCCGATCCGCGACGACGCTGCTTCCCTTGCTCTGTCCCCGACCTGCCCCCGACGCCGAGCCGCTCTGTTCTGTTACACGCCTCTTCTGCGAAGACGCCGCCGCAGCAGCAGCAACCCAAGCCGGTCGCCACACCCCTGCTGCTCGCTGCCGCCTTGTCGAGTTTTCCTCCGCTAGCCCGGTGTCGACGCCGACCGTCCCCCTGACGCCACAGCAACCCGCGAGCCCGCGCCTCCACCTGTAGAGCCCGCGAGCGTCGCTTCAGCCTGCCCGTCCGTCCGACGTCCCTGCGCGGCAGCCCGAGACCAGAAGACACCGCCGAGTCCCGCCTCACCAGAAGCTGCCGCTGACCCACGTCCGCCGCCCTGCTCACGCACGAGCGCTGCCCCGTCCCTGCAGCTAGATCCGACCACCGCGACCTCCGACCATTGACCCGACGCTGCAAACGCCGCTGATCCACCCAACGCCGCCCCTGTTCAGCCCGCGCTGACCCGCGACGATCCGGCGCCCCGACAGCTGCCATCGCCTCGCCTTGGACGCTCGCCAGCCTTGCTCCGAGCTTTTCTCCCGAGCTCCGCCACCTGCTGCCGCCGGAGTTTCCCTGCCGGACCTCCGATCCGCCGCCCCTCACCGGAGCCGGTGACCAGCAGCACGAGCACAAGCCCTGTTTCGGAAGAAGAAAAAAAAAACAAAAGGAAAAAAAGAAAAGCAAATTAGGTAGTTTTTCTTGCTATTAACTTTATTTCGTTTTATTTTATTTTTTAGTATCATTGTTCCTTAATGTAAAGATTGAAGCTCCCGACATGAAATTGCTCTGAAATTTGAGATTGATAGTCCGATTTTCGCGTCTGAAATCCGACCCGCAATTGCAATAACTTGAAAAATCGCCCATGGGGTCGATCTCCCACTCGAGATTCGATTCGTGATTTATTTAAAAATTGACCAATCCGATCTTATGCGTGAGATATGATTCGTTAATTTATAGATATTGATCCTGATTTGCTGTCATATTTGTTGAATCAGTTTTATTCTGTTAAAAGGAAAAATGCAAAAAATATTTGAGTTAGGATTATGTTTGTTTTAAAATATTTCTTGTTTTAAGATTATCTAGAATAGAGATTTTATTTCGAATTTTAAAAATCCAAAAAAATGCATTCATTTAGGATGTTAGATTTTTTTTTTCATTAATTTAGATTGCACATTTAATTATGTGTCAATTTTAATTTCAAATTTTATAAAAATGAGGAAAAAAATTAGAGCTATTGCATTTTTTGCACGTCATTGTATATTAGGATAAAATTGCTTGTTTAATTTTATTTTCTAATTAACTATAGGTTTAGATAATTTTTCCTAGATAGATTTCATCTTAGGATTATTTAGTTAGGATAACGTTCTAGTTTAAATTAGGATTTGGCTTAACCTAATTCCTAATACAAATTGGATGATATCTTAATCTAGCTAGATAATTTTTGCATTTTTCTTAATTTTGAATTTCATGGAAAATACCAAAAAATTGTCTTTAGAGTAAATCAATTTCATTCTTTAGGTCATGTTGCCATGTCATATTATTTCATGTCAGATTAGTAGCATGCATTGCATGATTCTCATTAATTAAGTGAAAAAAAAAGAAATTGCGTATTAATTAGAAATCATATATAGGACTGTTGATGTGAATTATGATATAACAGATACTTTCGTTGCTATGAGGTCCTGCAATTTATTCACTACTTTATCTGGGTATTAAATTGGTGGTTTGCGCACTCGCATGATCGCCTTACATGTTAGGGAAATAGTTTAAAATTAATTCAAGCTGCTTGTTAAACATTTTTCAAAATAAAAGAAAAAGGTACCAAAATGACGTTAGATAAATCTAGTGTAATCAAGACCTCGAACTCATAAATCTCTGGTTCGTAGGAGTAAAGTAAATCTCCGTTACTTTAGTTGGGTTTTTAATCGACCCACTAAAAATATATTAGTGGCGACCCATAATTAAAAAATCAATTGCATGTTAAGAACTTGAACCTAAAGTCGCGAATTGATATGGGCTTGTAAGAGCCGAGCTCAATTTAGGTTCAGTAATCCATTAACCAAACCCTAGGTTGTGCACCCAAAAATTTGGTTGCGACAAATACAGAAGGTGCACATATGGCTTTTGCAAATCAGTCGATGGGATTCCTCGATCATTTTTGCAGATCCCAATGATCAATCCTAACATGGTTGTGCTACACCATGAGCTAATTATGTTTATTTTCCAAGTATTGTGTTGCAATGAGCTTCATTTCTTCGGATTTGAGCTAGTTCTTACCTTTTGATTTGCCTTGTTCAAGTTCCATTTTTGGTGTAACTGAGTCATTGAGATAGCATCTTCAATAATAAAGCTTGGGTTAAGCTTATGAGCTTAGAAGACCATAGCATTCCTTGTTTTCTAGATTTGCCACAAAATTCTAGCAAATAAGGCTTTTACTTGCTAATTGGTTGTGGAGGTGCGGTTTTCTAGCATCCATTTGTCTATTTGGATAATTTTAATCAAGAAGGTGTTGACTATTGGCCTAGGATCTAACCAAACCTCCTCTGTCCAACCACACAACATGAAGAGGTGCTCCACTGTCTCTGGATTTTGGCCACACAGTGTGCAAATAGGTTCAATATAATCATCATCTTTAATTAATTTTCTTTGGTAGGCAAAGCATTATTGCATATGCTCCATATTAGGAATATGATTTTGGGACAAGTTTGTAGCTTCCAAATTTTATTCCATAAGGATTTCAAAGTTTGATATGACGTAGATGGTTGAGTTCCTAGTTGGCATCTGCCTTGATCTTGAATCCTGTTATAGCTACTCTTGACTTTATATTCTCAAGAATTGTTTGTTGTCCATAGTAACTTGTTAGGTCCTAAATTCAGATAGAGGAGTTGCTAGTATTTCTTTGACTACTCTATTCTCAAACGATAGCAATTTTCCATGCGTCCCAACTTTCTATAGTATGATCTATCAAATTAGTGACTAATTGAGGGTCATTTCAGTTTGAAGAGTCTCTAATCTTACCAAAGAGTAACCATGTATCTTCTCTAATTCTGACATTTTTCCCACTACATTTTTCCGACTCAATCACATCACAACCCACAGAAGACTTTGTCATCCCTAAGAAGGTCTATGGCATTTGTTTGCATTCCAGAAATCATTTCTAGGAAAATACAAACTTTTTAAAACTACATCCGAGGCTTGGATAAGCTTTTAGGCTTGTTTCCTTAACATAACCTTATTGAAATCAGCAAGATCTCTAAAGCTAGGGCCACCACAATTCTTCATTATTTTCAGCATGAACTTTTCTAGTCAACATCTTTCTTTGCTGGATTTTGTTTCCACCAAAATGTTGATATTCTTCGTTCAACTGCTCTACAAATAGAAATTGGGATTTTGAATATTGACATGACATATTATAATAGTGCTTAAACAACAGTTTATTATGATCTATTTTCCTACCTTTGATATCAACTTTTCTTTTCAACCCTCTAATTTTCTATCCACTTTAGCTAGAACTCAAGTGAACATTTGCTTTTTAGTTTGACCCCAATTTGAAGGTATGCCTAGATACTTCCCTGTTTTCTCCATACTTGGGACTTTCAATTTAGTCGCTAGATTTAACTTTAGGCTTTGAGGACAATCCTTAAGCAAAAAAGATAATTGACTTGTTGAGATTTATGGCTTGACCTAAAACAAAACAATATTGATTCAGGATATTGGCTAGGTTCTGAACTTCAATAATTGAACCATTTAAGAAGAAGATGGCATTGTTAGCAAATAGGAAGGGTGATAGTTTAGGGCAGGTTGAGTTCAATAAATGCCCTGAATGATCTTGTCTTCTGGTGCTTTCGTCATAAGGGAAGATAGAGCATTTGCCATAAGAATGAATAGATAGGGGAATAGTGGATCTCCTTGTTTGATGCCTCGAGATGGATAAAATGGAGCATAGGATTCTCCATTCACTCTTACATTGAAAAATACCGAAGAGATTACATTTTTTGATTAACAAGACTTACTTTTCACAAAAACTTAATTTTAGCATATATAGTCACACAAAAAATCATATTCAACCTTATCATAGGCCTCTTGCATATCAAGTTTTAGATTGTAAGGAATTTTCACTTCCTTTTCCAAACCCTTAGCTAGTGTGGTATCTATTAGACAATGAAAATATTGTCTAGAATTTGGTGATTACTCACAGAAGCACTTTCTTCTTGAGAGATAAGATTTGGGAGGAAGGGTTTTAGTTTATTTGCCATCACCTTAGCAATGGTTTTATAGTTGAAGTTATAAAGACTAATAGGCATATATTGAGTGATATCCTTAGAATTTGTAACTTTGGGAATAAGAGTACTATGAGTTGTTTATCTCAAGATCGAGGGTACTCTGGCTAAAGAAGGTGTCGACCATTTGGAATATGTCTTCATGAATCACTGGCCATTGACTTTGATAGAATAATCCATTCAGTCTGTCGATCCCCAAGCCTTCATGGAACCCATTTGATAGACTACAACTTTGACTTCTTCTCTTGAAATTGGCTTAATCAATCCCTCATTCATTTCATCATTGCCCATTTGCGCACATTGGTCAAATATAGGTTGATAGTTCTTGTGTACAACGATTGGTAGAATCTTCTTGGGATGGAGGGATCCCAACTCTAAGTGTTGTCATACAGCCGTAACATGGACATTTTGTTTCTCAGTCTTCTTTGAACTATCGTGGCATGAAAATTTTTTGTGTTTTAGTCGTCCCATTTCATCTAATTAATTCTTCTTGTCTCCACAAATGTTCAATGCGTTCAACAACTTTTCTATACTCCTTTTTATTTGATTCACCATCTTCACTATTAATCAACTCCATAAGTCTATTTCTCAATGGCTCAATTTATTGGGATGCATTTTGGATTCTTTTCCCACTCCATTTTCCTAATTTGGTTGCCACCCTCCTCGTTTTCCTTGCTATATTTGGAAGGTTGTTCTATTTTCACCCCAGGCATTTCAAATTACTTCCTTACATTCATTGTCTCTAGCTAATACGCCTCAAACCTAACATCATTTTCCTATTCATTGCATTTGGCTCTAAGGAGAGAAGTAAGGGGCAATGATCCGATCCTATCTTAAGTAATACAAAAGCTTCCGCATTTGGAAATTGTACCCTTTATGCTAGATTACAAAGGGCCCTATCTAGTCACTTCTTAACTAACTCATCTCCTGCTCAGTTTGTCCATGTGTATGCACAACCCTTGTTCTCAATATCCATTAAAGAACATGAGTCCAGAGGTTCTATAAATGGCACCATTTTATATTTATTCTCCTCCTGTCAATCAACTTTTTCCCATTGATATAGTACTTTATTGAAATCTCCTATGCAAAATCAAGGAAAATTGTTGAAAGAATTAATTGATTGCAAGTTTTGCCATAAGCATAGTCTTTCCTAAAAGGTGGTGGAAGCATGTAGAATTGATATCCTCATTAAGTTTCCATTGCTAAGTACTTTACTAGTAACGTCAATGAGCTCCCTTGAAATCCTTTTCATTACCATTTTAACTTCTTCATCCCACAGGAGGAGAAAATATTGCCTGCAGCTCTAATTCCAACGTTGACTAATCAGAGTCCACTCACATGTTGCCTAATGCCACGTTGGACCAAAGTTGATTTTGGAAAATAAAGAAGTTCTTTTTTCTCTCCTATTAGCCCATTGGAGACCCTTGTCCTGTCTCTTAATCAATTTGAAAAAGCGTAACGCCCCAGATCCGGTGAGGGCTTGCTAGCCCTTGCTGCAGGTCGGCCAAGGGTTGGCGATCTAGGCGAGGGCTCGCAAGCCCTCGCTGCCAGTTGGCCAGGGGCCGGCAATCCTAGCCGACCCTCCCCCCTCCGGCGGTAATGGCGAGGACTCGGCCCTCTCATTTGCCTCCCTTCGGCACCCCCATTTTTTAATTTTTTTAGTTTATTATTATTTTTAAATGTATTAAATAAATTTAGTTTAAATTTAATTTAATTAATTTTTGTATTAATTTTTTTATCATGTCGTGCAAAATGACATTATTTTGCATTTCTTTCGCCGGAAAATTGCCACATCGGCGTTTTAATTGGATTTTGGCTAGAGTAGCACTTAAGAGGGTGCATGACAATCACCTATTTTTGTTCTAAAAATAATTTTTCTATTCCATACTTATTTTTGGAATAGAAATTTGTTTGATAAACTTATTCCATTTTTTTATTTATGGAATAGATTTCTGTTCCAAAAATAGGTTTGGAATAGAAATCAGAAGTAGAAATTTTCTATTTCTGTGTTTCTGGAATAGAAATTAGAAATAATTTTTCCCACAAAACTCTCTAAACCCTAATTTCGGTGACTCCCTCATCTCCTTTACGACGTCTCTGCCTCCTCCTCCTCCTCTGCCTCTCCTCATCTCCTCGACGTCGTCTCCTTCACTAAACGCTCTCTGCCTCTCCTCATCTCATTGACGTTTGGTGTCAGCTGCTCACGAATCCGCCCCCTCACCACGACCCACTGTCCCCGCTTGTCGTTCGAGCACCCCTCGGCAGCAGATCTTGCGCCTGCACCCCATGCCACTCGTTCCCCTAATATGCCAGACTGCCTAGCATTTGAAACTTGGTCCCTGCTCCACCGCGTTAACACCACAAGCCCTTTGCAGTAGATCTCGAGTACCGACGCCTGAGCCGCTTTTGCTTTGCTCCATCTCACCAAAAGCTGCCACCGCCCCGAAACCTGACATTAGCAACACCGCATGACGCCCTCTCCTCATCTCCTTGACGTCGTCTCCTCCA
Source organism: Eucalyptus grandis (assembly GCF_016545825.1). Classification (NCBI taxonomy): domain Eukaryota; kingdom Viridiplantae; phylum Streptophyta; class Magnoliopsida; order Myrtales; family Myrtaceae; genus Eucalyptus; species Eucalyptus grandis. The sequence continues at coordinate 53,282,899 of NC_052612.1, forward strand.
CTAGTTAGCTCTACCTCTTCCCATCTCCTCGACGTTGCCTCTCCTCATCTCATCGATGTTTTCTCCTCCACTGGATAGCTTACGAATCTGTGACGAGCTGCTCGCGAATCCACCCCCTCGCCGCAACCCATTATCCCTGCTTGTCGTCCGAGCACCCCTTGGCAGCAGATCTTGTGCCTGCGCCCCCACTACTCATTCCCCTGCAATGCCAGACTGCCCATCATCTGAAGCTCAATCCCTGCTCCACCGCGCTGACCCTAGAACCTCTCTACAGCAAATCTCGAGCATCGACGCTTGAGCCGCTCCTGCTATACTCCATCTCACCAAAAGCTGCCACCGCCCTGCGACCTGACATCAGTAACACCGCGCGACGCCCTCTCCTCATCTCCTTGATGGTGTCTCCTCCACTAGTTAGCTCTGCCTCTCCCTCATTTGTAAATTCTAGGGGCCCTACTGGATTAAATGCTGTAGTTTTATATGAGTGTATGCATTACTCAACATCTTTGAACTAACAACGTATATTTGTGTAGGATTTTTCTTCTTTATTTCGTCAAACGAAACTTCTGTGTGACTGTTGTATTTTGTTATATTTGTGTGATGGATTATTTAACATCTCCATATTTCAAATTTGGCTCTTTAGAATGCCGATGATATAGGCGAATGAATTAATTTTTAGTGGGAATGTTCACTGTTGGTTATTATGAGCAAATAGCTGGGGCATTGGTTGGTGGGAATGTTCCTTTTGCTTGCAATATATGTGTGATGGCCCGAGCGGCGATGCGTGGGGAGGAGGGATGGCGGTGCATCCGCGCCTCGGTCCTCGGACGTGCGCAAAGAAGGGGTCCCTATCTCACATCGCCTAAGGAGAGAATCTTGGGCCAGTTTATAATGGCTTGGACCCCTTTAACCTGTGTGACGCGTTTCACGTATGCTTCCACTGCGCTGGAAACAAACCTGTGAGGGGCCCACTTTGGGGTCGCCAAAGCGGACAATATCGGTTTGGGGGAAAGGAATGGCCGAGTGCAATCTTGTCCCCAGGTGATGCATTTTAAAGCCCGTGAGCACTTAGTATCCAAAGTTGACAATATCACACAGTGGGGCTCGGGATGTTACAAATGGTATCAAAGTAGACTCCCGACCTCGTGTGAGGCCACAGCAAGGGTGTTGTGCTCCCAAGGAGGGGAGAGTGTGACGGCCTGAGCGGTGGTGCGTGGGGAGGAGGGATGGTGGTGCATCCGCACCTCGGTCCCCGGACGTGCGCAAGGAAGGGGTCCCTGTCTCACATCGCCTAGGGAGAGTCCTGAGCCAGTTTATAATGGCTTTGGCCCTTTTAACCTGTGTGACGCATTTCACATACCTTTCCGCTGCTCTGAAAACAAACCTGTGAGGGGCCCACTGTGGGGCTTCTAAAGCGGACAATATCGGTTTGGGGAAAGGAATGGTCGAGTGCAACCTTGTTCCCAGGTGATGCATTTTAAAGCCGTTAGGACTTAGTGTCCAAAGCGAATAATATCACACAGTAGGGCCCGGGATGTTACAATATGGTTACTTGTAAAATCTTATATAAGGATGATTCTCCTTTAATTTTTTTGTGCATTTTGTTTTATTGATAGTCATAGAACATTATATTAATGTGATATCAACATCAAAGTCTATGCGCTTGAACTGGTACACCAATTAATATGGCTCATTTGATGCTCAACTAGTTAAGGTTAAATGACTTCCCATAAAGAGGTTTGTATGGAAAAATAGATTGAGCCTTTGATCAATAAGCTTGTAAGTTTATTGGTAACAAAGGTAAAAAAAAGGAATAACATACATGCTGAATTCAATAAACGGATGGGACTCCACTTTAGTATAGTTCAATTGAAGAAAATGGTCACCAAACTGAAGAGACAGTATAGCAGTTTCAAGAAAATTTTGTCACAATCTATATTTGGATGGGATAATATAAACAATAAGATTGCTGTGGAGGATCAAAGTGTGTGGGAGTCTCACATCAAGGTATCAATTTACCTAGGTCATTTTGTTTATATTGTATTACAAGCTTTGCTTATGTTGCTGACATTTGTTATTATTGTATAAATTCCAGAATAAAAACGAATAGGCTAAATTAAAAAATGATGGGTTTTCTCAGTATCCTGATTTATGTATCGTGTTTGGTGGATACATATGCTATTAGGGAGTATGCAGCAGGAAATACAAAAGAAGTGATAGTATCCTCGGAGAGAGATGACAATGGTGGTGACGATGGTGATGGTGGTAGTGGTTATGTAGTGGGTGATCTAGAGGAATTTGATGAACAGCTTATTGATGAGGAAGTCTTCATACCTGATATTAGGGGTGAGCGGTTTTAGGTTCCGGTTCGGTTCCGTCCGGAACCTGGAACCTACCCTCAGGTACATGTTCCTCAAAATGAGGAACCTGGAACCTATCCGTGGGAACCGAGAACCTGGAACCTACCCCCGTCACGGGTTCAAGGGTCGGTTCCCGGGTTCCAACAGGTTCCTTTTTTTTTTTTTTTGTTATTTTCATATTTGAACTATAACATATGCGCACGTTACCCAAAAAATCTATAACGTACGCGCACATTACAAAAAAAAAAAAAAAAACTATAACATATGCGCACGTTACCAAAAAAAAAAAATATAACGTATGCGCACGTTACCAAAAAAAAATTATAACATGCACGCACGTTACTAAAAAAAAATATAACGTATGCGCACGTTACCAAAAAAATATAATGTACGTGTATACTACACGGTAACTTTCCATTGACATGTTATCTTGATACATTAACTTTGCACTGAACAACAATAATAGAATATAATTAGAAATTTCAAAACAAATAACAAACTAGAAAGTAGAAATAAAACACCACTAGAACAAGAATGTCTAGAGGTACAAGTTTTGAAAACAATTTCGATTAAACCCTTAAATGAACTCACAAAATTTGGACACATTGTATTTAAGACCTAGAGGTACAAGTTTCATGAAGAAATCATAGTCCAATTCGTTCTGGATTAAAAGATAAAATCGATTTACTTTTCCTATTCTCTACTTGCACAGTTTTTGAAACATTTTTGGTTAAATAGGCAAATGAACTACAAAAATTACGAAATTTAAATATGTTGTAGGGAAGACATGAAGAGAGATATTTCATGCAGAACACATTTCAAAAGAACCTCATACAAAATGATATAGTCCACGCATTGCAACTTACAAGATCCGAACACATCAGATTGCACAGTTTTAGAAACATTTCCGATTAAATACCCAAATGACCTTCAAAAATTATGAAATTAGATTATGAGATAGCCAAGATCATAAGGTAGATACTTCATGAAAACATTGAAGTCAAATTCGTCCTAGATAATTAAATATGGACGGTTAAAATCCCTGTTCGTAGTACCGTAATTCCAGATCTAACCATCTCCAAAGGACCACGATTTCACCTACCTATTCTTGTTTTTTTTCTCTAAATTTTTGATATGGTGTACCTCAGGATGTCCTTTACAACTTTTGTTAAGAAACTGAAGTGAAATTTCGACAAAAAGGTTGCCTTACAGTCCATGCATTCATCAAGGGTCGGTCCCAAAATCTCCAGATCCAGTCTTTCCAAAGAATAACGATTTCACCCACTTATACTTGTTTGTTTCATCCCAAATTTTAGTATGTTATACTCCAAAAAGTCCTTTACAACTTTCATTTAGAGGCTGAAGCCAAAATTCAACTAGAACATCACATACAAGTCACTAGAACATCCACGGTCGAGCTTTTTCTGCCCTAAGTAACCGGTTCCGGGACCGGTTCCGAAACAGGTTCCGATTCCTAGAAAAAAGGAACCAGGAACCACGCTCAGCCCTACCTGATATGACTACTACCTCAAATCGTAAGAAAGACAAGCAAGATAGGACTCCAAATCCTAAGAGGAGGAGGAAGAGTAACATAAATGATGTTAGTGACATATGCAAAGTCATTCAAGAAATGACTAAAATCAGGATTGGTCAATCAACAAGTGGCTCTGTGACCTCAAATGCCCCATCAACTGTAGACCCCTACTCCATATCGACCATGGTTGCCATCCTATATGGCATGCTTGATTTAGAGCAGAATCTTTACAACAAAATTGTGAACCAATCATGCCTTAATGTCACTTAGAGAGAGGCTTTCATCATATCGCTACTTGAAAGGAGACGTTGACTTCTTGAATCTTTTAAACAAATGTTGAACAATACTCTATAGATTTATATATTTTGTTTAATTTCACTCTATAACTTATGTATTTGAGATACTTTGGTTTTTTTATGATGCAATTATGAAAATTTTGTGGCTATTGTTGATTATTATTATATTCATTACTTATATATTGTGTTTATCTTTTTTTTTTATGTGATGGCATAGGTAATATGGAGAGGGATGAAAGTAGCATATATAGTGATCAAGTAGCATCAGGTGAATTGGTTGAACTAGATTTTGATGATTTTGATAGCGATATTGTGATAGCATGGTTGTGCATGGTTATGGTGTATATGTCTATGCACTCGAGAGAACCTATTAGGGATAGCATATTGTCAGGACTTGAATATATGAGGGAGATTCTTCAAGGATATTCAGATAGAATATATGAATATTTTATAATGGAAAGACACGTCTTTCTCAACCTTTTGTGATTTGATGAAGACAAGAGGTTGGCTGGAAGATAGTTGATATATAAAGGTAGATGAACAAATTGGGATATTCTTATTTATGATTTGTCACAAGAACTCGAATACAAATTCATGCGAAAGATTTCAACGTTTGGGACAAACTATTAGTAAATACTTCACTATAGTGTTGAAAACAGTTCTTATACTTGCAAAAGATATTATCGTACCACATTCCTTTGATGTGGTCCCAAATGAGATTCTTATAGATCCCAATCATAAATTTTACTTTAATGTAGGATTTTCATACATTCATTTACAATATCGGTTTCATTTTGTTGCTAATTTTATACAACACTAGTTTTTGATAAAACGACAGGATTGTGTGGGCGCTATTGATAGTACTCATGTTCATGCTTCTATACCTGTGTCGAAGCAAATTCCATTTAGAGGCAGAAAATGAATTACCACTCAAAATGTGATGTGTGTATGTTCATTTAATATGAAATTTACTTTTGTGTGCTAGTTAGGAAGGATATGCCAATGATTACCGGGTGCTATCAGCAACACTCGAGACTCCTCGCTTGGAATTTTCTCGACCACCACTAATATCAATTTTCTTTAAGATTGTATTTTATTTACAAATCACGACTAATATATGAATACCTTCTTATAAGCAAATGGTATGTTGTATATTCTGGTTATGCATCAATTCTGGGATTCTTAATTCCTTTTAGACGTGAACGGTATTATCTAAATGATTATAGGGGTAGAGTAAGACGACCAAGAACAGTAAGAAAGTTGTTCAACTATAGGCGTTCTTCACTAAGGAATGTCATTGAGAGATCATTTGTGGCATTAAAGAATCACTTCTTTATTTTGAAACACATGCCTGTATTTGCAATTCGAAAGCAAGCACATGTTGTAATTGCATGTTATGCTATCCATAATTATATCTGTGATCAAGATAGGAGGGATAGAAACTTTTCCTTATATGAAGATCCAGTGTACTCATTTGAACCTACACAATACAAGGTTATAGGCGATACATTGACCAATGAGGAAACTAATATGAATATGCTTAGAAAAAGTATTGCCAATAAGATGGTAATGGATCATAATATGCGGGAGATTCCATGAAATCGTTTTTTCAACTTTTGTAATGTATGTCTATTATTTTGTGTTTGGGGATTTCCAATCTTTGCTTTTGTAATGTGATACTGTATTTGATGATTCATATCTCAATTCTTATAATGTGATATTGTACTTGAGGATTTCCCTTATATGTAGTGGTCATTTATGACAAGCTCTATTACACTTCGTAAAATTCGCCGATTTTGTAAAATTTGCCTCAAATTGCCTAATACACTTTTTGTATTTCTTTCTAAAATGATTGCTCGATATCGTAAACCATGGCGGCAATCGATGTGACACGCTAGCATGAAGGGGATTAGAATATTTGCATGAGAAGGTTCAACCTTCTATAATACATAGAGATTTTAGGTCTATTAATGTGCTTATTTTTTAAAAATTCAAAGCTAAAATTCAGGCACCTAACATGGTTGCCCACCTTGATTCTACTAGAGTTTTGAGAACTTTCTATCATACTCAAGAGTAATGCATATTGATATCTTTTTTCTATTGTATGGAGATTATTGATAAGTATATTGTTTGACCATAATTGCGTATCTAGGTGGATACAAAAGAATTTTGTGTGAAAATTTAGAAAATTTGATATAACAACTCTTACTTTGTATTATTTTTTTTTTCAAAAAAGGGAGACTTTACACAAAAAAAAAGAATCTTACTTTGTTTTTAGGTCAATGGGTTCATAAGCATATGAAATTTGTAAGAATGGACATCTCATTTGCTCCAAAAGAAAAATTTTGTTTAAAAAATAGAAATTTTATATTATTTTCAAACGAATTTCTATTTCTAAAACAGAAATTTTGTATCGTTATCAAACAGTTTATTTTGCTTAGAATTCGTCCAGAAATAGAAATAGAATAATCTATTTCTCTTCCAGAAATCAATTTCTGGCCAGAATGGTTATCATTTATGCCCTAAACAACTAAATCAATGGAGCTCTTTTCTAATAAGGATTAACACACTTATGCTTTTTTGCCACTGGTATTTTGTGTCCATTCTTAATTTTCTTTAGCATGACATTCCCCTTATCCTAGTCATTTGAGGTAAGAAGCATTGTTTGAGATTGCTGTACTCGTTTCCCTCTATTTGGAGATACATATTTAGCCATCTTTACGGCTTCCTCAAGTTATTTTTCTTGAATTTTGGGAATAATCAACGCTAAAGTCTTTGACCCTGGATGTTCCTCCCTCATAGCTTCCTCTGCAGACAAAATAGGGGTGTCGGGCACTATTTCCTCCTCCTTTCGTAGTTATTTGACTTTGCCATAAAAGGTCTTTCAGAATGGACTGAACTCTCTTACTTCCGCTTTCAGCCATGAGCCATATCTTCCTAGTTTTTCTTAGGTTAGACCTATCTCCTCATAAGGTATTTTTTGACAAAAGCTAGCATAATGCTCAGTGTGTCTGCAAGAGTAACAAAAATGCAATAATCTCTTATACATAAAGTCTAGCCATCATTTCTTACCTCCAAAATCCACCACAATACCTATTTTCAAGGGGCTTGAACAATTCAAGCTCACCTTTGCCTCGTCGATCTTGCGCAAACTATTGTTCCTTGCTTCTAGTTTCACCTTCTCCACATTGCCCGGTTTTGAGGCAATATTCCAGATAAAGTCTTCATTGATTAGAGCTCTAGGAAGCCTCAAGATATGCACCTAGAATGCATTGTGTGTGAACTCATAACAATGCTTCGGCACGTCTTGATCTCCTTCTATCAAAGCAAGGAAGTTGCTTGTGAATGACCATGGAACAATCTCTTTAACTCTTTTTTTATCCTCCACTGAATCAAACATAAAGGAGAAAAACCCCTGTTTTGTAATCTCGCACTTTATTGCTTCTACTTTTCATGCTTTTCTCATTGTACTAATAAATGCTTGCAAATTGACATTTGGTTTAGAAAAAAGCTTTCCATAGAGGATGAGTTCATTTTTCTGTTTTTCTTTCTTAGGGATGTTTGTCTCCAGTTTCATAACATCCTCTTCAAACCAGAGATCTCCCATGCTTTTGCATAATGCCGCCAACCTAAGTTGATTCTCTTGGGTTTTCTCCATCCCGAAACAGGTTCTTCTTTGTGCTTGGGTTTTGTTGAAGGTATGGGTTTTAGTATGATTAAAAGGAATGAATAGTGGAGTGAAGGGAGCTCTATGGATTTTGGGACACGAGCCTTGCAGTTACCGGGTTCTGGTTTGTATGGATATAGATGGGTGGTGTGCTAGGGTTTTAGTAAATTTATGAAGGGGGTCGGCTACCAAAGGAATGGGGCATTTGGGTTTAGGTCAGAACATGACTTCGCTTTGTATACAACATTGTTGTGATCTGGTTCCTCGGCTTGAGCAAGGGGATGAAGGAGACTTAGAGATCAAATGAGCCAAGTGGGTTTGTATGATGGTTGAAGCCAACAAAAATGGAGAACCCTCATACAGGTTAATTTGATGGGAAGGGTTTTGAGGTGGCCACTGGAGTGATGTTAGGGTTTTGGATTGGGATTTTAGGGTTTCAAATATGAAAAACTATCACCATGGGATAGAGAAGAACTCAAACCGGCGTTGAGAGAAATTTTTCCACACAAACTTTAACAAGTTCAAACTAATATTCCCACTTTATGATGAATTTTTTGGACCACCTTATTATCGAAAGTTACACAAATAATATGATATATCTTTATTCAGATTTAATTCATGGTAATATATTATAAGGAGCAATTGCATATTATCATTTTTTAATCTTAAACATGCATATCAAATCATCCAAATGATGGCTAGTCACTTAAAAGCATTAAGGATAATAATATATAACTCACATGAATGAAATCACTTGCATAATCATGATCAGGCTACATTGTTGCTCAAAAATATAAAATTAGTACATAATAAAATAAGAAACTAAAATATAAATTAAACCCAATATCTTGAATTAGAGAATAATAATTCTATCACCACTTTTATCCTCTCTTCAAAATACTTAAAAAACTCTCAAAATAATGAAAACCATCTAAAATTAAAAACTTGATTGTCTCTCGTAACTCTCAATGTTATCTTATTTATAAGATATATTCAAGAATCCTAACACAAGGCAATTGCTTATTTTTTCCCACATAAAATCAGGAAATAAATTGCAATTATCCTCATTTGATATCCATTTTCCAACGCTTCTGATTTGACTTACTGAATCCAGGAATCTTTCTTTATTTCCTTTTGCCATTTTTTTCTTCATTTTCTTCATATCTCATTATGTTACATAAAGAAGGAAAATTTGAATAAATAAAAGAAATCTAAATATTTTCTCATAGGTATTGCCTTATTTATTGTCTAAAATAGGTAAAATAACTCTATTTTTATGTAGTTATCATATTTTGCCTCACATGGTCAGATATATTCCAAAGAGCTTTGCTTGTCTCTACCAATATGTTCTTAGCCCATATGAAGTTAGACACAAAAACCATGTGTTTGTCCAGTTTGTTTGAAATTCAAAACCATAAATTATATTCTTTTGTTGAAAATGACCATATTTTTGTTATCGAAAATTTATTTGATCAATTTATTACTATGATTCTGTCATCAGATTGGGTCTTGTTAAGCGATTATTGTGGGAGCTTGAACACCAGGCTCCCACAGCTCAGTCGTCGGTGTTGGAGCCCAAGTCCATGAGACCAAACCTAAGTACTCAACGCCCATGCTCAAATCCCTAGTGGTTGGGTCCAAGACAACCAAACCTTTATGATCAAGAGCCCAAAACCTGGGCTTGTGAATCTAGGCGATTAGCCAAAGTCCCTTAAGGTCAGGGCCAATCCCGAACACTCAACCAACAGGTAGATATAGTATTGGCATCATTTGTATTACACGAATAGCACAAAGTCTTTTTTCGGAAAATAAAAGTAAGTTTTTCTTACAAAACGATGCCAAAAAAGTAAGTTGATTGGGTCTTCTTGGAGAGAGTTTTGTTGGCGTTTGATTTCCTATTTTTATCACTCAGCTTTTTATGACTTGTGTTTGCACTCCCAAATTCTCTATTGCCCTAAATGGGGAGCTCCATGGGTTCTTTGCGAGCGGTTGTGGTCTTTGCCAAGGTGATCACATCTCTCTCTATTTATTTACTTTGGTTATGGAGGTCCTTTCAGGGATCCTTCTTAGATGCTCATTGAAACTGGAGTTTAAGTTTTTTTGGAGATGCAGACCAATAAGTCTTTCGCACTTATTTTTTGTGGATAATGTCTTCTTGTTTTGTGAGGCTGATATCTCTATTATAGCTCTCCTCAAAGAAGGCCTCCAAACCTTCTTATGTTGGAGTGGTTTACTTATTAATCCAAGCAAAAGTGAGATTTTCCTGGCTGGAGGTTCGTCTTCTTTCAGGAATCAAATTGTCCTTGACCTTGGCTTTCAAGAAGGTAACTTGTCGGTGCGTCATTTGGAACCAGGTTTCAATTATTACTTCAAGGTTCAGTAAGGCGGATTATTGCACTCTTGTCAGCCACATAACAACTCAATTTTGGACACACCGCTTCCTCTCCTTTGCTAGTCGTCTTTAGTTTATCAAGTCAGTCCTTCATGCTATCCAAGCCTACTGGGTGAGTGTATTTATTTTACCTACAATTGTGTTAGACCAGATTGAGAAAATCCTTAGGCAATTTATGTGGAAAGGCTTGGATTTGGGGAGGGGAGGTGCCAAGGTAGCTTGGGATAGATATTTGCCTCCCAAAAGTGGAGGGAGGTCTTAGTATTAGGAGGCTTCGAGATTGCAATAAGGCTTCCATGCTGAAGCACATTTGATTCCTATTTACAGATAAGGAGGAATTGTGGTGTAGGTGGGTTCATTCCACATTTTAAAAAAATAGGAACTTTTGGGTGGCTAAAAAACCCACCTTCTGTTCTTGAGCATGGAAGAAGATCTTAAGTTTCAGGAGGGAGGTTCGGAACACCTTCTATTGGAGGACTAGGGATGGCCAATCGGTATTGCTTTGGTTTGATAATTGGCATCCTAAGGGTCCTCTAAGGGTCCTTTAAACTTACTTTTTTCAGATTCACTTATTTATAGCTCTAGGCTCTTTAGGAATGGCTACAGTGGCTGATTTTTTTTTTTTTTGAAGCGGGGCAATCTATCTTGGAGGTGTTATAGTCGTGGGGGGAACCCCTCCCGAATCTTTCTCAAGATCCAGACTACTTTAGCTAGAGGGAGGACTTGGTGGGTCGGTTCTCGGTGGCGTTGGCATGGGAGGCCATTAGGCGGAAGAGGAGTCGTGTCATTTGGCATACGTTCATCTGGAATAATGCAATCATTCCTCGGTATCAGTTAAACCTCTGGATTATGGCTAAGATCAGACTTCCCACTCAAGCTCTCTTATTGTCGTATGACAAAATTGACAGTGATTCATGTGCTTTTTGCAATGAGATGCTTGATTCCATGGACCATCTATTTTTCGGATGTCGTCATGGCTGGTATTGCTTTCTTTTAAGCGGTTAGATGCAATTTGCCTTGGCGCAATAGGTCTTGGAGGGAGAATCTCCGTTGGGCCACCACCTTTTTCATGGGTAAGGATTTCTACAAGTGCATTGCTTGCTTATCCTTTGGCGCGTTACGTCACATTATCTGGAGGAACATGAACAACATCCTTTTTAAGGACCAGCCTTTTACTGTTCCGGCTATACAGAACCATCGGTTCAAAGTGGTCAAAGATAAAGCTATCACATTTAGGAACGTTGATGATAATTTAGGAACAGAATTATGCAACGGAGCTGAGGCCTTGACCCGATTATTTTCTCTGGGGATCCTTAACCCTTCCGTGCCATTGCTTGGAGTTTTCTTCTAAGTTGCGGTGGTCTCCCTCCTCCTTTGAGGAGTTTGTGTTCTGGTAGCCGATTGTTCATGCCGTGCTCATCTCTTGTTAGCTTGGCTTCCTTATTCCGATTGCCTTGTCTCGTTGTTTTTACATCTTGACATCCGTCCAATCATTATGTCCTTTCATTTTGAAGGTATGTTTTCGATGCCGTGATCTTTTGTACTTTTGGTCATTTCCTTTTATATTTATTACCATTTACCAAAGAAAAGAAAATGATCATTAGAAAATCACTCTCTCGAAAATGATTTTTCGGGAACGCGACATTTTTAGCCAAAGGAACGAAAACCCTAAATGAAAACAAAAGTGGAGGTTCCCGGCACTGACCATTTCGAGGGGAGAGAACAACACAAAGCCAGGGAATGGAACTGATGATGGAGTACTATATAAAGTTATAAACTCACTCACGAAAAACCAACAACTCACAGTTTCCTGCCTCAAAGCCACCTCCCCGTCTCCCTCCCTGCTCTCTCTCTCTCTCTCTCTCTCTCTCTCTCTAGAGCAGTCCTCAAAACCCTCCTCCCTCCTCCCTCCTCCTCCTCCTCTCTCCTCCGATGGACGACGACGACGAGTTCGGAGATCTCTACACCGACGTCCTCAAGCCCTTCGCCCCCTCCTCCGCCGCCGCCGCCGCCGAACCCCCGCTCCCCCTCGCCGCCCCATCGATCTCAACCTTAAAACCGCCGCCGCCGCCGCCGCCGCTGGCGTCGATGCCGGGGAGGACGAGGACGATGACGACGCCGCGAGCCTCTTCGGAGCTCGGCGCCGCGACGATCCTCCTCCTCCTCCTCCTCCCCCTAATAAAGCCCTATTTCTCAGCCTCAATTCCGTCAGGAACGAATCGGCCGGGAGTGGCGATTCGGATCTGCCGGCTAGGGTTTTGGATCCCCCGGGGGAGAAATTGGACGCACAGAGAGGGGCGGGCGGTGGGAAGGAGAGCGGGGATTTGGATTCGGTGGATGCGGACGTTAAGTTCGATATCGAGGAGAACCACGAGCACGGGATGGACCTGGTGATTCCTGGGCTGTCGGGGCCGCGGGAGCCGAGCGGAGGTCGGGATGGCAACGGGGGCGATGATTGGGACAGCGACAGCGAGGATGATTTGCAGATAGTGTTGAACGATAACGCGGCGCATCATGGTCCCGTGGGAGTCATTGGCGATGCAGGCGGGGAGGAGGACGATGACGAAGATGGGGATCCGCTCGTTATCGTGGCCGACGGAGACCCGAGCCAGCCGCTGGTCGAGCAGGAATGGGGCGAAGACACGGCTGAGGCAGGGCCTGAGGGAGAGAGGAAGGAAGGCGGCGGCAGCAGTGAGCTAGCGAAGGCGAATGGAGGAGTGGGCGTGGCGCCCAAAATTGGGTACAGCAATCTGGGTTATCATCCATTTCATTCTCAGTTTAAGGTCAGTGGTGTTATATGTGGAAGTCTATGCAGTAATTGTATATGGGGGGTTGTGTTTGTGCTGAACCCCTCTGTGAGAATTTCATGCAGTTTCTTCTTTTGTAACTGTTACGAACTGCAAATATTGCTCTATTCAGCTAATGAAATTGGAATTTTCTTTCTTTGCTTGGGTTTTTAGTTCTACCTATGTATGCTAGTTGTCTCTTTTCTCTTTGGCAACATTTGACGCAGTTTAAGAACAAATGTGCGAAAGCAGCTAGCTGCGAGGATTGAGTGCCTGATGATCCTTTGAAGTGCTTGCAAAATGCTGGAGGTAGTTCCAAAGGACAATGGAGACAGTTGCTCTGAGATCATCTAAATGATTTGTCTGGCATCAACGCTAAAAGTTTTCCTAAGCTTCTTGAACGTGAAACATTCAATGACGTGGACCTTTCTCTTTGCCCAATTTCTTGCAGCCCACTTTAAATTTGAAATAAAGAAGCTTTGCGGTAGTTGTTATATTACTGCTAGATCAGTATCAAACTGGTGACGAAGCTCTGGTAACTTGTTTCTGAATAAGCGATCTTTTTTAAAAGTTAACTCCAAAACGCTCAGTCATTAAAACTTCTTTCTCATGCAGCCTACCTCAGGCTCTATACACTAGGCAAAGAATTTTTGATCAATCCAGAACCTGTTGTGGATGAGAATAATTTTCAGCAAAGACGCTAGTAACGTTTTGCTGTTGTCATTATCATCCTCGCGTGGCACCTGCGAGTTTACCAAGCATTTTCAGATTATTCAGTATGCGCATATAGGATCATTAAAACTCTTTCTGGATTTAACAATTAGTGCGTTTAAACTACCATATCCTGATTTTGGGTTGTAGGATAAGAAGATGAAAAGATGATGCAAAATTCTAATGGTAGGTTTCATTTAGGGTAAAAACTTGTGCATGGGGTAAGAGTCTTAAGCACCATACCTGGTACCTGAAAATGTAGTACCAAGAATGCTCTCAATCTTTCATGACTGGACAACTTGGTCTCTGTAACCTTTATGGTTTTCTTACTTGGTAACTTTCCTCTTCCACCGTCAAATATGCAGTGAGGTCTAGATAAAAAAATTTGGAAGCCACTTTCCAGTAGATATTCTGCATCACTGAGAAAAATCTCATCTTTTTGGGAGAAATGATACAAGTTATTGGTTGAAAGTTGGGAACTTTAACAGATAATAGCATGTCATTCGAGTTGCATGAGAGGTCCTGGTTAACTTACTAAGTCTGAATTGAAAACTCAATTTCCCTATAACCCAGTAGAGCATGTATCGCATTATGCATTTAACCTTTTTGAGCAATTGTTCTGCTGAGCGTTGTTAGATTCAATGTGGTTCAGTTCCTAATTGCCATCAGAAATATTTCATATATAGGTTCCTGCGGATTTTTAGCTGGACAGACTTTTTTTTTTCTATTTTCCGCTCTTTTGCTTTAACTCGAGCCTTATGGTAAGCTGTTGCTTCTCCACAATAACTATCTGGATGCCATGATGGCTGGCCTCCTGTCCAACTAGTAAGGACTGATAATTTATATTCAAGTGAAAATACTGTTTAGATTAGAGGTTCTATGAAAACATGGCACATGGAAATAGTACATGGTTGCTGTTAGATCTGTCTTTGGGGTGGTTGAACCTGTTTGTTGTCATCTTTGTCAGACTAATCTTTTTTCACAGTTTACATATCAAGCTTGTGTGCTGGATCATAGAATTCAGTCGTTTAGTACTTTTCATTCTTCCTTCTATTCTACACAAGGTTGAATTCATGCTGGCTGATGAACTTCTATGATGTCTTGCCTGGTCAACATGACTGGAGAATTAGCAATTATATTTGTCATATTAATGTTTTTTATGATTCTCCTAGCATGATGTTGACGGGATGTATATAGCAGTCTGCCTTCATCTTTGTCAATTATATTGTGCCATATCAGTGTTGTTGTTCTTTGGTTTCTTGGCCTTTTGTGCTTTCTGGGGGAGTGTTACTTAAAGTCATTCACTCATGCGCTAGCCCTTTTCTTCGGGTTTGGTGCTTGTTCATTGACCTCATTCTCTGTTTCTGTGTACTTGTAGTATGTCAGACCCGGTGCTTCACCTATGCCTGGATCAAGTGTTGCTGCTCCAGTTGGAGCACCAGGTCAAGTTCGTCCACCTGTCAACATGGGTCCTTTAGCTGGTCGTGGTAGAGGTGATTGGCGACTTGCGGGGATGAAGGGTGCTTCATCCTTGCAGAAAAATTTTCACCCAGGATCGACTCCTTGGGGTTCTGGACGAGGTTATGGGGGTGGACTGGAATTTTCACTTCCATCACACAAGTAATCTCTCTTCTCCAGTATCGATACCTGCAAATGATTCTAGTAGCTATTATACAGGCTTTTTCCATATGTTGTTCCTATTCTCTTCTTATGCCTTTTTTTTCATATTATGTTACCTATGAAAGTTAAAGTTGTCAGTGGATGTATCACAGAGTAATATATTATATTTTGCAATAATTTTTCAATGGAGGTGGCATTTTTGATTTTGCAAAATGTTTGCTTTCTTATGTGCAGCCTTTGATCTGTGATGTGTTCCTTCTCTATTAACATGCTTGTTAGAGAACTAGACTAATAAGTCCTGCAACAATTTTCTTCCCCTTGTTCATCCCCTAATGGTGATTCCTAATTGGTTCTTGCATTTATGGAGGTCCCTGATTTAATACCAGGTGCTTGAATTTTGTGCATACCAGCTTCTGCTTTCCTTTGATGCTTTACTTAGTGCCTGTGCATTACTTGCATCATTATAAAGCAAAAGTGCTACTATGTGCCAACTGTGTGCCAACCATTCCAATTCACGCTAACATACTCATATTTTTGTTTTCCAAGTTTTTGGGCAATTTGACTTTATTGCTGGATGTACTCCTTTCAAGATTTATGACTATAGAATACAAACTTGTGTTCCTGTATGGCAAGATTGCTTGAATTCTTATTGAACTCATAAAGCTCTTCTCAACCCTGTGAACAACTTCAGGACTATTTTTGAGGTCGATATTGATAGTTTTGAGGAAAAACCGTGGAGGTACCCTGGTGTTGATAGTACAGACTTTTTCAACTTTGGTCTGAATGAGGAGAGCTGGAAGGAATATTGCAAGCAGCTGGTAAATATGAACCTTGAATCAGTTGTGAGTAGATGAATGGATTTATGACTCTAGTTAAATATTATGTAGGAGACTCTGCGACTTGAATCTACCATGCAAAGCAAAATTCATGTTTATGAGAGCGGTCGAAAAAAGCAGGTAATGCAGGGTTTGTAAATCTTCTTACTGGGTAATTTTGCAATTTTAAAAAAGTTTCATCGCAATGATCTGCCTTTGTATATACATAGTTCGAATGCATTTGGAAACTGGATCTTCATAAATTTTGCTCTTTACCTTTATAGGAGTTTGATCCCGATTTGCCTCCAGAACTGGCAGCAGCATCAGGAATTGATATTACAGCTGAAAATGCGACTAATGGGAAGTTGGATGCTGGACAAAGAGATATTAAAGCATCTGCTCATGTGCGGCCACCATTAGTATGTCTCTGCTTTTGAACTTATTCTTAAGCTTGCATTCTTTTAGGCCATCATCTTATTGCTGAACTTTCTGGCTCCAGGAGTCATGAGAACTCTCGATCTTGATTTCCATTGTACTTCAGAAATCAGCACAGTCTAGTTTGGAGATCCCACTACCTCAATTAACCTTTTTTTAACCCCACTGCATCTTTACTCTCACTTTCATCAATGGCGCATTTGTTTACTTATACAAATGAATTATAAGAGTCGTAGAGTCCTTTTCTCGATTGAGGCCTTATTCTATTGGAGCAGTCATGATAGGAAGTAAAAAAGATATTTTAATGCATGAAGCCTTAGCGCTTGAACAAGTTAATCTTAACTAATGAGTTATCAGATATCCTTCACATCCTTCACAACTATCCTACCTTCTAGATTCTTTGTCTTGTAACTAAGCTCTTTTCTCGGATCTTGAGCTCCTTTCATATGTGGGTTTTGCACCCCCTTTTGTCCTATCTCATTCTGCAATATGTTTGTTGCTGGATATCCTCAGGTGAAATTAGCTTTTATCGTTGATTAGGTATTCAATGTCTGTATTTGAGATGTATAATGTTATTAAAGCTGATCAAATATAATAAATAACTGAATTTCTTGTTAATGCCGCCATCAACACTACCTAATGACCATGCTCTTGAACTTAACTTATTTCTCATCCAGCCAACTGGGCGAGCAATTCAGGTCGAAAGTGGTTACGGTGAACGCCTTCCGTCCATTGATACCCGACCTCCACGAATTCGTGATTCCGATGCAATTATTGAGGTACAAATATCTGTTGGTGAAGTTTTATGTTGATCTTGCTCATACATAGTCCTCATATTTTTTATCGGTTCTTTCATGAATTTGGATATACAGATTGTGTGCCAGGATTCTGTCGATGATGATTCCTCTACTGAAAATGGGCTCGCAGACAAAGTGGATAATAATGATCCTACAAGTGAGGAGCTTAGAGTAGCAGAAAAGGCAGAGGACCGTGTTGCTCAGGAAGAAGCTGAATCTTTTGACCGTTTCTCTGAAACTTATAGCGACCAAAATAGAGAGGTGGTCGAAAAAGCTCAATTGGTTGAATCTGGTCAGGATGATCTTCCTGAAGGAGAAGAAAGTTCACCCTCACGTCGCGAAGGATCAATTCAACATCATCCATCTTCTAAAGAACAGACTTCTGGATATACCAGTAGGAAGGCTGCCATCACTCATAATGATCGGTATAAATCTTTTATGATATTCAAGATAAGAATTAATTGACCTTCGTTACTATTATACACAAAATGGAAACTGGTGAACTGACAAACTTAGTCAAATTGCCTGAAACAAAAAATTTCAAGTCAGTGGAATTTTGGACTGTGGAAGAATAAATAGTTGGGCCCAAATCAACACTGGATTTTCAGTTCAGTTTGAACCATGGAGGCAAGAAATGGGGCAGGCTCAAATAGAATTATATTGCATATGTTTAAATATAACTTGTTTACCACTCCTCTTTTAGGCGATTAGGAGGAGGGAGAAGGTGAGCTTTGAACTTTGGACCTTGTGTCTTTGGGAGTGGACCATCATTGGTGCTTATTAGTTTCTAAGGCGTGTTTGTTTATGATTGATCAAAAGCGAAAGGCAACTTTTATCTTTCCCACAAAAGAACAAAAGTATTGTTCAAATTTCAAAAAATTACAAAAAGCATGTGAATACGCGTCAATAGTTGTATGTTGCGAAAGCTTAAGGTATCTAGTGTTAAGAAAGATCAAAGTACATGCCCTATAATATTTAGATTAACTAAAAAGTAAAAAGGAGAAGTGAATCCATATGAAGCCCTAATTTTTCTTGAGCATGAAATCAGAAATTATAATATTTCCTGTAAGTAATGACACTCTAGGCCTATGCTTTTGATATTCTGAGCGTATACAGTCGTGTATACAAGTATGCATGAGGAGGAATGAGGATGTGAATTATGCCTGTGACTCTGTAATGTTTTACCAGCTTCTCTATAAACTTTTTGCTAGAGTATGTTGTGTGAACAGGTTACATTGCTGTTTGATCAAAGATTCTATTGTTCTTACACTTGACCAATTTAGCAGCAGTTTATCACCCAATTTATACATACAAATCTTTCTTTGTTTATACAGGCATACACGCGACCAGTCCCCAAATGTGTCTCCTAATCACAGTACAGAGGAGGAGAAAAAGACATTTGACAATCAGGGGCCACAGATGGTTGATAGTGTGGAGAGTCAAGATGCCCTTAATGTGTCCAGCATGGATCACAAAGATGCACTTGCGGGTAAGTCCTTGCCTGGTGATAGAAGCTCTGAGCCGGAGAGAAATGAAGTACCTTCAGATGCGAGCAAGGCCGGTGAAAAGTTGCTTCATCCTAGAAGGAAAGACAAATTTAATTCGAGGGGTGAGCAAGTTGCTCTCGATGAATTTGATGAAGGGGAGGATTTTAGAGCTGCAAGAAGTAGTGAAAATAGCAAAGCAAGATCAGGAAGCAGCAGAGATAGTCAGAAGTGGCGTGATAGTACAGAGGAGGAAGTTGTGCAAGCTGGTCTTCCCACCCATATGGGAGATTCAAGGAGGCACCTTGATGAAAATGAGCACAAGTTTCGAAGAAAAGATCATGATAGGAGACAAGAAACAGAAAAAAGCCGAACAGTTGTAAAAGATAAAGTGGATCCTTATAGAGATAGGGATCCTAGTTCGGTTCATAATTTGCCCGTGAAGTCTGATAATTTTGACAGGCGAAAGGAGAGGGAGTACTCTGATGGAGCAAGGAGACTGAGAGATGATGAGCCTAGTTCCAGAAGGCTCAGACTTGAAGATTCCAGAAAGAGGGAGCGTAGTGATGAAGTAGGTTCCAGACACAGGAGCAGGGGTCGAGAAACTGAGAGGAACGACAAAGAGGAATATCACTCATCCAAAAAACAGCTGGACAATGGCATGCACAAAGTTAACTATGACAAGGAAGTAGCTTTACGAGGCAGGGAAAGAGATGATTCTTTAAGGAGCAGATATGAAGCTGCAGATGAGTACCGTGGCAAGAGGAAAAAGGCAGATGAATATTTTCTGCGAGAGCGGGACCACATTGACAAAGAAGAAATACTGCGTGAGCAAAGAGATAATTCTGGTCGCCGAAAGCGAGACAGGGATGACAACAATGATCAGAGGCAGAGAGAGGACCAGTCTAGAGTTAGAGATAGTGTGGATGACCACCACTCTTCTAGACATAAGGATGAGAGCTGGTCACATAGGGAAAAGATTGAGAAGCCGAGGGGTAGAGAAGAATGGCATAAAGCCAAGCAAGGTCATGAAGAAAACCGTTTAAAAAGGGAAAGAGAAGAAGAAAGGGCTACTATAAGGGGTGGACGTGGAGGAGAGGAGAAAACATGGGCTGGCCAAGATAGGCCGAGGGATGATCGTAGAGCTTCGGGTAGAGATTACCAGTTTAAAGACACAGCTCGACAGAATGAAGATGCTAAGAGGAGGGAACATCAAGAAGATGAAAGTTTCTTGCAGTATCGTGGTCATGAGGAGATCCATGCACGTGGTAATCAGAACAAGAATGAAGAAAAACGATCCAGATTTGAGAAATCAAGCACTCGAAATGAAAAACCTGCCAATGTTTCAGATAATCAAAGGATGCATGAGAAAAAACACAGCCATAGGAAGAACAAGGAACCTGAGGGAGGCGATCACCATACTTCCAAGAGAAATCAGGACGATCATGTTAGTAAAATGGTATGTTCTAGATTCTAGACAGTCTTAACTCAGATTAGGGATTGTACAATCTCAATTATCAAGGGTGACTTTTCTGCCTAATAATAACTAAATGATACTAGTTCTTTTCAGTTTTCACTCGATATTGTTGGTGGCTCTGCTGGTATGGAGTTTTGAACCTCAGACCTATGACATATCCCCATTCCACCTGACTCCTTAGCTGTTACTTAGGGTCTGCATGAGCTTGAGGGCTCCTCAATGAATGCATCATGGGTAGACTCTATGAAGAGGGAGATGTTTCCTGGAGAGCATATGATGTCTTTCAGAGGATTTCTCATCTTTTCCGTAGTCTAATTCTTTGTCACCATCATCCTTTTCTTTCTCTGGGGGAGTGGGCTGCTGCTTCTGTTCTTAGTTCCCACAGATGTTTAAGTTTTTCTGTATATAAAAAGTCGATGTGTACATATTTTTCTTATATATATATATATATGCATATATGCATACATACCCGCGTGGGGAGGGGGGAGGACGTGGACTGGTTTTTAACATTTTCCAACAATCCTTCTTCTGCCTGTTCTTCCTTTCTCTTTCTATATTTTCTTCTTATTCCTTTCCTTTCTGTTGGAAATGTATCCCTGAGAAGTGAAAATTGTCACCTAAATAATCAAATGCCACCTAGCTGGGCTCGGCACCTTATAAATCAACGGGATATAAAGAAACAGTCAGCTTAATGTAATGATATGGTGTCACTTCAGGTATCCACTAGTTGTGAAGAAGATCAAAATCAAGGAAACATGTAATTATATTGTAAAACTCGATATCTAGATGAGTTTCATGTGAAAGAAATTTATCCATTGCTTCCTTTTGTTCTCCTACTCTGTTTTTCTTGTCATTATGCACCTTGTCTTGCCGTTAACATGTTGAGTGTCTTAAGTAATTTTCTGTATTCTATCAGCTGCCAAATGCTTTGGGGTACTAAAGATAGAATATTGTCACTCTGCAAATGTAATTTTGTCTTTACAAATAGATTGTGGGTTTATGACTTATACCCTGGTAAACTCAGATTACTGCTTTGTTGGTGTATCTTGTAAATCCTGCATGATTCTCTTTCTTATTGATACTTGATTACTTCTAAGTGTGTTCATAATCATGGATGAAAGTTCATTCTAACCTGTAAGAAGTCGCAAAGATTTGGGTATCAGTTCAGCTGCAATTGGTTCTTCTGTTCCTTGTTCCACCTGACTGGTTGATCATTAGCAGACCCTGGTAAAAGTCGAGCTCGGTTTTCATGATTGTCATTCCTTCATTTAGGGCTCTAAGGGTTTGGCTGAGCAGGGCACTGCTGATCCTGGAAATGTGCGACAGTTTCATCCTTCAAGAGAAATGAGAGAAGATATGTCGTCGGAGGATGAACAATCAGAATCCAGAAGAGGACGCTCCAAGTTGGAACGCTGGACAAGCCATACGGAGAGGGATTACAGTATCAATAGCAAGTCATCGTCTTCCTTGAGATTTAAGGAGGTTGGAAGGAGCAACAACAATATTGTATCTTCTGAGGCCAGCAAACTTCCTGAATCTGTTAAGGCTTCTGAGGAAGTTGGCAAGCACCATTTCGTGGCCGAGGATAAAGATTCAGGTGATGTGGAGAAGAAGGATGCTGATACAAAGCCATTAAATGATCGTCATTTAGATACAGTGGAGAAGTTGAAGAAGCGCAGTGAGCGATTCAAGCTTCCTATGCCCAGTGGAAAAGAAGCCTTGCCAATAAAGAAGACGGAGAGTGAAGCACCACTCTCCACCAAAGGTGAGACTCCTGTGGATCCAGAGATCAAGCAAGAGCGCCCAGCTCGCAAGAGGAGGTGGACCAGTAACTAAATTTGTTAAGAGAGAGATTCCGCATATTTATGCGTACTGCCTTTCTTGTTGCGGGGGAAGTACTGCTTTGCCTGATTCTTTGTTATAAGACCCTGAAGGTCATAGCATCCCTTGCAGCAATAAATTGGCTTCTCCATGACTTCTAGGGTAGCTGTGCTCCATTTATCTACTCTTATAACCATGCCAGCCATCATATACATTTAGTTTGTTGTATATACAGAGAATGTAACATTGAAACTATATATGATGGTGGCATGTAATTGCTATGCTTCTAGAAGCATCTTGCGTCTCTTATTGAGGACGACGAGGATGTTGCGGGCCTCATTGACAATGCCTCGTGGTGACCCATATGGAGTTGGATGCAGCTGCCACTGGTTGTGTTGGAGGAAAGAAACTGACTTATCGGTGGCATCTGGAAAATGTGTTGTCTTGGAGCAACTGAAGGCAATGAAGCTATCTTGCAGCAAACACAGATCAAGGTAGAAATCTTCAGATCACACCAGCATGGGAGTAGACGATTCATGCAGATGGATGTCGGCCAATCATACACTTTTTCTATTATAGTTCGTGTATCGTTATGAGCATATTAAACATTTTCCCTCCCCTTTCTTTGAGTTGTCTAGGATTGCGAAAGAAATGAATTTTGAGAAGTGAGAGATCGACAAGTTCATTGTTAGCAGAGTTCCTCCATGTTCTTGTTGATCTAAATGTTAGCGGAAGCTGACAGCAGGATAAATGTTGGCTGTCTCTTGCTCAAGAAAGGGAGGGTTGCATTCCCTGTGTCTTGCTTTTTGGAATTGAAAATACGATTCCGCTTTGGCCCCTTCCACATTTGTGTTCTTGGTACTTCTATGAAAGCTAGTAAAATTAGGATGACTTTTGGCTGCAATTTCTTCATGCCGAGTTATGACTGATCCATTTTACTAGTCTTCAGCACATGGGTTAGTTTGTCTCTGGTACAATGAGCACCATACATCAGGTAAGTGATGGATCTTGTCCAATTCCATCCTGACTTCTAAAGATTGAAGGTCTCTTCCATAATGAAATTGAGCAGGATTTCCTCTGAAAGGCTCGAGGCACTTTTCTTCCGGAGTGTCGATCGAGCGCTGAACACTCTTAAAAAAGCAGCCCTTTGAGGGTAAAGGCTCGATGTGGATATAGAAGCCATGACCAAATGAGGACATCCTTAAGTTTCGCATCTTGGCAAAACCCATGTTGAGCAGAACTGTCTGCTTTTGAAGACATCTACAAATTGTACACCTCTAATGTGAAAAATGAAGATTGCATTTGACAATCAGGATAAAATTCAGAATAAAATTTATTTTATCTTACGTTTGATATCTACTTAAGACAGTATAAAATCGAATATAAGGAGGAGATATAAATCAAATAAAATTATTTTATAAGATAGATGGGATAAATATAAGTAGGATTTTTAACATCCATAATAGAAAAATTATTTCTCTTGAATGACAATATTCTTAAATTAACAAAACTTAAAATTATATTTCAATATAAATAATATTTGAATACAAAAATTTAAAATGACAATTTAGTTATTTTAATTTAATTTTATTTATATATATTCAAATTTAATTTAATTTTATAATATAACTTCAATATATAAAAAAAACATATATTTATATTTATTATGTATTTTACGGATATTAGTATAGTTTACTATTTAATAAAATTTTATTAGAGAATGATGGAAGGCAAAGAAAAAATAAAAAGAAATTTATTTAAAAAGATAAAAAAAAAATAAAGTAGGTAAAAGTGTCTCAAAAGGATTTTTATCATCTTCATTTATAAATTTTTTGTTTATTTATATTAATATATTTTTTATGCCAAATAATATACATGATATGATATAAATATATTAAATTTTATTAGGGTCTCATGGTCCCTAATATATAAACATAAGTGTTTGGAATATTAGAGGTCTCATGGCCCCCCGTTAAACAAGCTGAGATTAGAAGCTTTGTTAGTACCATTAACATCTATTGTGTCGGTATTTTGGAAACTAAAGTTCTTGAGTCTCGTTTCCTCTCCATCTTGACGAGTCTATTGGCGGGTTAGAATTGGATTTCGAACTATGAATACTCCCCTAGGGGGAGGATATGGGTTGATTGGAATCCATGTTTGGTGAGCTTTGATGTTTCCTCCTCTAATGCTCAAGCGATTCATGGAAAACTTAGATTCATAAACTCAGGATTTGATCTCTGTTTATCCATTATTTATGGGGAGTACACTTTTGTTTCTCGGCGGCCGCTTTGGGAAGAGCTTATTATCTCAGTTCCAGCTGGTTGGATTGTCCTTGGGTGGTGGCCGGGGATTTTAACGCCACTCGGGACCCCTCGGATCGCGTAAAAAGCTCAAATACCTGGCTCCCTTCTTTTGATGATTTGGGCATTGCTTAGCCTAGGCAGAGTTAGAAGACTTGAGGTATGTGGGCTATTGCTACACTTGGTCTTCGTCTTCAGGTGCCAATCGGAAGTTGAGGAAAATAGATAGGGTGCTAGTTAATACAAAATGGTGCCAAGTATTCTCTTACTCGGAAGCGTCTTTCCTAGCTCCGGGAATTTCAGACCATAGTCTTATGGTGGTTAGAGTTGTAGCTCCCTTGTCTTCTAGAAAGCCATTTAAGTTCTTCAACTTTTGGATGAAGCACTTGAAATTCCGTGATATTCTTGCTCAAGTGTGGGACATCCCAGGAGTGGGCACACTCATGTTTAAGTTTTGCTGCAAGCTTCGAACTCTTAAAGGCCGCCTTAAGTAGCTTAATAGGGAATCATTCTCGGATATTTCCTTTAGAACGGCAAATGCAAGGCAAGCATTACGGCTCACTCAGGATGCTTTAATGCATGATCCCAGCAACCTTTTGCTTGCTGATTTGGAAAGGAGTCAACTCAGGATCTTCTTGAATCTTAGGATGCAAGAGGAGTCCTTCTACTGAGAAAAGTCTAAAGTCAGATGGTTGAAGGAGGTTGATCAAAAGGCACTTGAGGAATACAATTCTCTCAATCTCGGACATGTCAGGCAATCTTGTGAATGATCCTGGTGCTGTGCAACAGGTAATTGTCTCGTATTTTTAGAATCTCTTGGCCTCTTTGGACTCTCCTTCTTGCTCAGCTATCCAGGAGATTCAAGGGATTTTGCGGTAGCCGTTGAGTGAGGAGTAGGTTAGCTTCCTTTCCCGGCCTGTTTCAGAGATGGAAATACATGACAACCTCTTCTCCTTAGGGCAAGGCTGGTCCTGATGGTTTCAATGTTGAATTTTTCAAACTTAATCGGGATGTAATTGGGCCATCCGTGTTGGAGGCGGTTAAGGACTTCTTTACTTTCAGGAATCTTTTGCATGAGGTAAACAATACTATTGTAGCCATTGTGCCTAAGACTCCAAATGCATCGTCATTTTTTGACTTTAGACCAATTGTTTGTTGTAACACTATATACATATATATTTTCAAGATCATAGCTAGCAGATTGGCGGCCGTCTTACTGTCTATGATTAGTATTTCTCAGAATGCATTTGTTAAAGGCCGAAGAATTAGTGATAACATCCTCCTCGCTCAAGAGCTATTTAGTGGTTTCCACGTTGATCCTTACTTGCTGAAGTGTGCTATTAAGGTAGACTTTCGGAAAGCCTATGACACCATCGATTGGGCCTTCTTGGAAGTAACTCTCCAAGCTTTTGGCTTTCCTTATCATTTGATTAGGCTGATTATGACATGGGTCCAGACTCCAAAGTTCTCCATCTCAATCAACAGGGAGCTCCATGGTTCTTTCCTAGTGGACGGGGCCTTTGCCAAGGAGATCCTATGTCGCCTTATTTGTTTACTTTAGCGATGGAGGTATTCTCTAGGATTTTTTATCAGCAATCTAGATAGTAGGGTTTCAAATATTTCTGGAGGTACAAGCCCACATGCCTTTCCCACTTATTTTTTTTTGCTAATGATGTATTCCTCTTTTGTGAAGCGGATATGGCTTCTGTTTCTTTTCTTAAAGATGGACTTCTCACGTTCTCCTCTTGGAGTGGATTAACACCGAACCTGAACAAAAGCGAAGTTTTTCTTGCGGGGGGGTACACTCCATTCTCGTTCCTTAATTCTCTAGACTCTCGACTTTAGGGAAGGCGTCCTCCCGGTCTGCTACCTTGGAGTTCCCATCATATCATCTCTGTTGAGCAAGTCTCACTACAATGCCTTGGTAAACCTTATAACATCAAGCGTACAATCCTGGGCACAATGCTTTCTCTCTTTTGCAGGCCGACTTCAACTAATTAGGTCAATTGTTCATTCTATGCAAGTGTATTGGGCCAACATCTTATGTTAACTAGAGCGGTGTTAGATCATATTGAGCAAATTCTTCGACAATTTCTTTGGAAGAGCCCACCTTGGCCTTGGGTCAGGGGGTGCGAAAGTAGCTTGGGAAGATGTTTGTCTCCCAAAACAAGAGGGAGGACTTGGCATTCGTAATCTCCGTGATTGTAATACATCAGCAATGTCGAAACATATATAGATCCTATTTACAGATAATGAATCTCTTTGGTGTAAATTGATCCATTTTACCTTTTGAAAAAAGAACTTTTGGATAGTAAAAAAGCCTACTTTTTGTTCTTGGGCGTGGAGGAAATTGTTGGATCTCAGAAGGGACTTCCAACAACATTTTAAATGGTGAGTGGGTGATGGCCGTTCCATTTCTCTTTGGTTCGATCCATGGCATCCCTGTGGACCTCTAAACTTGTTTGTTATGGACTCCTTTATCTATAAGTCAAGGCTTCCCAAGCATGCTAAGTTAGCAGACTTATTCTCCGCCTTAGGCCAAGCGACCAAAGATTTCCTCCAATCTTGGATGCATCCCCTACCTATTCTCAACCAAACTCCTGACAGGCTAATATGGCTACAACACTCTTCAGGTATCTTTTCTATCTCTTCAGCTTGGGAAACCATTCGCCGGAAGAACAATTTGGTGCCTTGGTCCTCATTTGTTTGGAATAGAAAGCTTATCCCCCGGTATCGATTCCACCTTTGGCTCATCTCGAGGAATCGGTTACCCATCCAGGTTTTGCTCCTTTCCTATGGTAGAATTGTCAATGTGTCTTGTGCCTTTTGCAATTATGTATCGGACTCTAAAGACCACTTATTTTTTGGGTGCCATATTTCTACTATTTTTGCTACTTTTTGGGCTTCAAGATGCAAACCTCCCATGGCAAAATAGGTCATGGGTGGAGAATTTACAATGGGCCATTAAATTCCTTCTATCAAGCTAGTGCTCGTTTTTCCTTTGCCGCTCTTTGTCATATAATATGGAAGGCTAGGAACAATATACTGTTCTGTGGGCAGGCTTTGTTTGTTCCGGCTTTGAAACAACACCTCTCCAAAGTCGTCAAGGACAAGGCTCTCACTTTCAAATAGGTTGCGAACACTCCAAGAAACATAATGATACAAAGAAGTTGGGGACTGGATCCCTCTCTTTTCTCTTTATAGGTGTCAGATTTTCTTTAGATCTTGCTTGAGGGCGGTCGCTGTTTTGGTGTCTCCTCCTCCTTTTTTACTCTTGGCATCCTTCCACTCTTAGTAACTTGTTTGTTATCGTGAGTGTATAAGTTTTTTGGTGTCGAGACTTACTTTTTGTAAAATTTCGTTAGTAAAAGTCTATATATATCTTATCTTACCAAAAAATATATCCGATTTTATTATTATAATTACAAACAATAATTTTATATTTTAATTTTTTTTCAATTTTACACAAAAGGCATTAGTTGGGTTTTACAAGTAGAGACGATCAGGGTGTCACATAAAGGACCGCCGGAGATCAGAAGTTGGTCGTTGAATGAATACCCAATTAATTAAAAAGGCCCCAGAGGTCCAAACCTTTTGATGTTCAGATAGCTTCACCACCGGTAAATTTCTCTCTCTTGAAAATTTCTGCGCTTGTTAATGGCGTCATCGGGTTAAAGTTAGGACCTTTGACCCCATTCTTCTTCTCTTTTCTCTTTCCACCGTAGAGGAGAGGATACAATTCTATGCAAGATGATCCTATAACGTCCTAGATTTGCAGGTCATTCTCTTTTCCTCTTCTTCTTTTTCTTCTCGGTGTTGACTTCTTGTACTCTGCGAAAGCTTTCGTTTTTCTTCGTTAAATTACAACTTGTTTCCTCATGAGCAAAATATTAGTTAAAGGGTCTCTACGAGGACACCTTTTCTCAGACCTAGTGCTCCCGGGATGAGTTTTGCGAATTATGCGCACCAGCTGTTTGTGAGTTTGTCAGAACCAGAGTAGGACGTGAAGGTCCCTTTTTTGAGCAATTGGGTATCATTTGTATGGCTCTTTGGTTTTTACTTTTTTTGTCTTTTACGTCTTCATAGTTGCCCGAGACAAGGTTAACGTGGTGTTGTGTGTCGGTGGTACATTTTGGAAGCTCAGGAGCATGTGTTGCATTGCATGTGTATGACAGCCAATAAATTTTGTTGATTTCAAATTCATGCGCAAAGGGCATATTGCTGCTTCTTCAATTCCACATTTGTAACTCATGGGTAATTTTTTTTTTATTTCACTCTGATTGTTCATCATTCGAGAATATTGATTGTTATTTAAAGTCGACAAAGATAATTTCTCCTTTGATCTGTATATTGGACGATGCTTTTTTGTACCTCATCGGTAGCTGAACCCCTTTTCTTTAAATGTGAAGGTTTGGACCCGGAATTCTAAATTGTAGTATGTCCTTGGAGATCGTTATGCATTTGTTTACTTGGTTACTGATTTCTTTGGCGGATGTTTCCAGATGCAGGAGTTGCACTGTTGACATATGTTCAAAGACTTGTTGTGTTCTCGCCGATAGTCATTTAACATCTCGCACAGGTGCTTATCTGAATAAAGATTTAGGTGGTTCTTCAACTTCTGCAAGTTCCAAGCCTCATTGGCTGGTCCACATACTTCAATGACCCTCCGAAGACCTCCATTGCCTCGTCTCCTTCTTGACAATGTTTCTTGCATGAGAAATGCGCAACAGATCTTGCGTCATGTGAATGTCTCTCTTCATGATGGTGGAGCTCTTGTGCTGAGTGGAACCAATGGCTCGGGCAAAAGCACGTTCCTGCGTATGTTAGCAGGGTTTTCTCGTCCTTCTGCTGGTCAGATCCTCTGGAATGGCCACGATGTCACCCAGTCTGGCATTTTCCAACAATACAAGTTGCAGCTCAATTGGCTTTCTCTGAAAGATGCTGTAAAAGAGAAATTTACTGTCCTTGACAATGTTCAGTGGTTTGAATTGCTTGAAGGCAAGCAAGGAAAGTCTCTGCCGGCCCTGGAGCTTATGGGGCTTGGAAGATTGGCAAAAGATAAAGCGAGAATGCTTTCAATGGGTCAAAGGAAGAAGCTGCAGCTGGCCAGGCTGCTTGCTATTGACCGTCCTATCTGGTTACTTGATGAGCCCTCTGTTGCGTTAGATGATGATGGTGTGAAGTTGCTGGAGTATATAATTGCAGAGCACCGGAAGAAGGGTGGGATAGTAATTGTGGCTACACATCTACCAATTCAGATTGAGGATGCCATGGTCTTGAGGCTGCCTCCCAGGTTCCCTAGGCGGATGACGTCAGTAGATCTGCTTGGCCGAGCAGATATTTTGTAGTCCTTGTGAAAAAAAGCTATTCATGGATTAGATGATATTGATGGTATTGATCTTTGGCCTTTGGCATCCAGTATAGCTTTTTGTCAGGATCTTGTTCACATCTGAGATGAACATCATAAGCCTGTTTGTGGTCCCTATAAGTGCAAAAATGCACTCTTCGCGGGATTATGGTTTTATAGTTCTATTCTAAGTATTGCCCAGTATGGATTCTACTCGGGGAAATGTGACAACTTCCTTGGGGTCATTCCTTGGGTATTAATTCGACATGAGTTTGATTGAATGTGAGACATGTCGGGAAATGATCATTGTTTCTCTTTGAGCATAGGAAATGCATGGTCAGTTGAGTTTGCTTATTCACTAATCCTTGAAGGCTTTTCTGAAATGTTGAATTCTTTGAATGGAGCATTCTTAATTTTAGATTACTCTTTGAGCTTTTATATGAGAGTAATTATGTGTCGACTGGGTCTTGAGGCATGTAATGAATTGGAGGAGAAAGCAGCACGGGAAGCAAAGTTTACTTGCACTTTCACTCACTCGCGGAGTCACAGTTCCTCAAAACCCCTCAGAGTCCCATTCACTCACTGATCTTGGATGGTCATTCAATTTTGCATTCACATCTATTTATGAAGCACTTTAGTTACTTTATATGAGCACAATCATAGCTGCTGATCTGGTGAACAATCTGTCGGAAGTCCTTGCCCTGGGAATGCCCTACAGTGTATTCTACATTATCTATAGAATGGAATGTGGCAGATAGAAACAAGAACAACATGCCCTGACCTCAAACAAGATAATGCTTTGAACTCGCAAGCAATAAATTTTTTTATATTCCGTTATTTGGAAGGGAAAGGCATCACCTTTATCCAGAAAGGCATTGCCTTTTCGACAGGCTTAAGACAGTGCAGCACATGATCATGTCCGAGTGGGGACAAACTCAAACTTTCTTCAGTCCCTGCACATTGGTTCTGTTTGCACGCCGTTGTTTTGTGTACTTGCGTATTATTAAACGAAAAAAATAACTCATGCCCTTTTTCCCTTAATAACTTAAACTTTCAGAATAAATTGTTGAGCGAACTTTCAGAATAAATTGTTGCTCGCTCAATTTTTCAGCATGTACTAACGAGGGAGATCAATGGTTCCTTTTTTCAAATTTCCTTTCATTAGAGGTTTTGAAAAGTATATATGCAAATATAGAAACCGTCAATCTTCAATAATTCACATTTTTAAAACAGTCATTTCTATGAGGTTCAAATTTCGCTGTCATAAAACTGACCGCCGGCAATTTCCACAGTGCATGTCGCCGTTTCTTTGTGTGATAATGATCAAAATTTGGTGCCAGCTGTTTTAGATGTTGACAAGGATATGATTTCATGCAATGGATTCATGGAGTATGTGTCCATCATCATGTGCATCAAGACAAATGCGTTTCCAACTCTTACCATTAAGGACTTTTCCTTGATCACGCCGTGCTTTTGGTGCCATTCAAATCAGCTTGAGAATAGGGAACTAAAGTTCTATTTTTTTTTATTAGACTTGAGATCGAGACACTGTAGTTTAGGAGGAATCATTATCTCTCACATCAAGAATATTGAAAGTTTAAAACTATCCTCCCGTCACTAGGATTTTTACTTCTTTTGTTTTGAAAACGTCGGAAGTCACAAAAGTGTAATTGAGTCTCAAAACTTACAAAAAATGTAATCAAATTCTAAAATTAATCAATTTAGTATAATAGAATCCTTCACCCCTGTCTAATTATACTAACAGAAAATGCTAATTAGATTTTTTTTTTTTATTTTCTCTTTTCTATGCAGCACTGACCACACTAAAACATGAAAAATCATACTACAACAACATTATTTTAGCCCAAATCATAATGATTTAACCAAAATTAGTTAAAAATTTTAAAAATATTTTTTTTCAATTAAAACACAAAAAAGAAAATAAAGGCAAGGGCAAGGGTAATGGCAAGGACCACCCCCACCGTAGATAGATTAGGGTCAACGAGGGTCGCCAAGTCAAGCCTTAACCCACGACAAGCAAGGGTCAGCAGGCCTCTCATTAAGGCTCCAGCGATCCTTCCGGGCATCGTTAGGCCCGCACCAACGTGTTCATGTGACGGTGGGTGGCGGCAACAAGGGCCCTTGCCCATGCTCTTTTTTCCCCTTGTTATATGTTTTCTTAAGATACCTTTCTTTTTATATATCTTTTAATTTAATTTAATTAAGATCTAGGTTAAAAGATCATATTTGGACCAAAACAACATTGTTTTAGCCCTATCTTCATGTTTTAGCCACATTAGCTCCACTTAAGAAAGAGAGAAATAATAAAACCCGCGTAAGCGTTTTCCATTAATCAAGTTGGACGGAGTTTGCAAAATTACTCGATTGCACCAATTCGATAAGTTTTAGAATTTGATTACGCTTTTTATATGTTTTATGACTAAATTATATTTTTATAACAAGTTTTAGTATACTTGTCTCTTATATTTTTCAAAATGCAAAACTTTTAGTCCTCTAATAAGCTTGACAATTAGAGGACCGCAAAGCCATTGTCCTACATAATTCTTCAAGTTCAAAGCTCACTTGCACCTTAAATAATATAAGGATACCTGAGATTGATTTTTACTTTTTACTTAATCTAGAATTTTGGATACATGTGCTTTGATTTGTTTTAACGGAAAAAGCCATTGAAAACCTCAAACTATACTCACTATGACATATTTACTCTCCATCAATCTTCCGTGAATGAGCTTACATTAATCATTTGCTTATATATACGACGGAAGGCAAACAATGTTAATATGATCCTTGCATGTCTTAAATGAAATAAATATGATGTCATTTTGATTGGAAAATTATTTAATTGAAACTTGATGGAAGGCAAATGTGCCACGGGATATAAGTTTGAGATTTTTTATGTCATAAGAAAAAATTTAGGATAAATGTGTCATACTTTGCATAACTTACGATTTTTTAGGATTAATGTGTCATATAGTAGATATAATTTGAAATTTTTTGTGGCTTTTGTCTTTGTTTCAATCCAAAACAATTGAGATTTTCACATAGGAAAATTGACACGAGTTTTCTTTATGATATTTTGAAATGTAAATTATTCTTTTGAATGTAAAGAAAACAGAGAAGGCACCTTTTATTTGCTTGCATATACTTAAATATAGGCAGACACGCCACGGGCAATGGTTCTGCTTGATCTCGTCCCAACAAAAGCATGCTGTCAAATGAACCCAAAAAAAAAGAAGTTGTTCCATTTTTTTACAGCCAAAGAACCAATGTAACACCTACAGCGCAGCTCAATAATGCTCATGAAACGTGCAAGAAAGGGGGACCTCTGCTCTCCGAGGGCGAAACGGACAAAAACCCACCATCAAGATGGCGATTTTTTGGTCCTAGGCCTGACAGGAAAGTCTCTCCAGCATTTTCTTGATTCCCCGACATGCACATCATGTGCAGACTTTTCACCGTGAAGGCCTTCCTCTTCGCCTTTCACATTTCAGATGCGCTCCCCAGATCTGTTGTCTGGAGTCAAAGCGCAGGGCGTCGGCAGAGCGGAAACAGGGGCGAGCTTGGATTGACACTGTCCCGCCCCACCTGAGAGGAAAATAATTGTTCTTTTCATTCCTTTGGGCGTGATTATGGGGAAGAGATCTTGGGTATGCACCGTTTTTACCCAGGTGTGTCTCTGCATCGCTCTCTATGTGGCCTTGAACTTGGGCCAGCCTCAGGAGCACAGGGATTATAGGAAGAGTGTCATCAGAAGCAGTGGTAGATTTCTTGATTCTTACTTTGTTACCGTCCGAGGTGGATTTAGAGCTTTAAACGAACAGACGCGGCTCTTGAAGCTGGTAAATTTTCTGACTTTGATGTTAGTGAACCATTCGATGCTATTGGAAAGATGTTATTTTGGGAGGTTGATCCAGCAGTGTGTCCTTATCTTTTAAATTGTGGAACTGGATGTTATCACTGAGGTTCCACATTTTAACGTTTTGTTTGTAGGGCTCTCAGGGATCACTACAGTGCGTTCTTGGTTCCTTTT
The DNA here is from genome assembly GCF_016545825.1 of Eucalyptus grandis. Lineage (NCBI taxonomy): Eukaryota > Viridiplantae > Streptophyta > Magnoliopsida > Myrtales > Myrtaceae > Eucalyptus > Eucalyptus grandis. Next base: position 53,316,789 of record NC_052612.1, read on the forward strand.
GCATCTGTAAATTGGTTTCTGCAATCTTTCCCAATAATTGTTATCTCTCTCTCAATCCCATACTTACAGTTAGACAGTACAAATATTGATATTAAGAACTAGACTTGCAAATTATACTCTGTGTGCATTCTCTAGGTAGGGATAGAGAGATCAGGAATCGATGGTGGCTCTTGCTTTATCTCTGTGAATGGGGGCTTACTGACCCTGTGTTTTATTGGGGTTTTAATGAAGATTGAGAAGGTGTCAAGGACATATGGCGCAGCGTTTGTTGTCAACATCAGCGAACTTGGCGCAGATGACCCGCTTATGCAGAATGTAAGAGTATGAATCAATTCTATCTCCTGTTTGAAACTTAAGAGCTCCCTCTTGCTTAATGTATACAATTTCAGTTCTTTTTTCGCTTGAAAAGCTTTAAATTGAATTCACCATACACATATCCACATGGAAAAGCTGGCTGGCTTAGAGTTTGACGTTAGAAGGGTTATCTTACTAGTTGAAAAAGCTTTTAATTTTTTGTCCTTTAGAAGAAAGATAGCAGTGGAACAGTTACGCTTTGCTATTGTTAAACTTTGAAGTATTATTTGTGGCACATACACTTTTAGTTTCTCCAGATTGATTTTATGTTTGTCAGGAGTAAGATTCCACAACCATTAATGGAAATTTAACATTCTCTTTTGGCAGGCTACACAAAGATACCAATCACTGAAAATTCCATGGTATACCATTTTCTTCCTATTTGCTGTCTTTGGGATTGAATATGTATAATATTTCTGGGACATTTTAGATCCTGATATTATATTTGGGTCTTGATTGGTTTTTTATTCAGCCAAATTGTTAGGTAATCCAGAATAGTGACACTGTAGGTACACCACTAAAGCTTCAAAAGGAGGAAGAAGTTATTTCAGAGAGCAGATGAAATTTCATCATGGGAAAACCTTGGACTTAATTGGTCTAGATACTGGCCTTTTTAAGGTATGTTGTCATATGTCTAAAGACACCTCTTGATATCTGCTTTTTCTCTATGGCTATATGCATTCTTTTTCTTATCCTACTTCTTTTAGAGAGAAATACGTCAATGAGCTTGTTATCTGTATTGTGGCTGTGTCAGCATGCATTTACTGTGTAAGGTAGGAAACCTCTTTTACTCTCAAATATGGTTGTATGTTTGGTGTTTGGATGTGGGGGTTTTGGTTTTCTGTAATGCAAACTGATAAAAGGAGTCTTGAAAAAGGGACTAATGGCTGATGAGCAAAGGTGTCTTGTTTTGAATTTCTGGAGTGGTAGAACCCATTTTCTGTCGCCTGACGCTACCCTAGATCTTAGAAGTCAAAATACGAAGGATGAATCTTTAATCGGTATACCTCCATGGGAGCCACGCTCACACTCATGGAGGGTTCTTTTGACTCAGTTTGACCTTCCATCTTTGCTTTCCTACCTGGGAACTCCATCGCTTAAGCTTATTATCTGATGGAGCAATATATGCATCAATACCAAACTTATACTCCTCCCATCGACCTAGATATACTCCCACTCTAGGGCATCGTGTTGTATGCCAAATTGCCTACTTTCATGTATATCCACCTGTTTTTGCTCTACTGGTGATGTAGCTGGAGCACAAATGGCAACCAGATGAAGTAAACCTTATGTCCTGAATCTCCAGGGTTCTGTGATGATGGGATCATTAGAGGGGCTTGGAGAGGAGCAACTTAAATGGCTCACGAGCATCCTAGAGGAAACAACTGGCGAATGGTAAGTTTGAAGAATTCAACTTCTGGTGTCCTTTATTTTCCTTTGTGCAAGTATAACGGTTGGCATTGTACCAAGTCAGAGTGTTTATGTTTCAAGAATTCATGCAAGTTCCTTTGTCTAACAAATTATGACTTCTCTGATCTTTTCTGAATACTGTTGCCTTGGGATAGCTCAGCTGTAAATTGTTTGTGAATTCTTGTGTTTGTATTACTTGATAGTTTGTGTGGACCTACCTCATTTATCCACCAGTTGTGGCTTGTCTGTCAAAAGAATGAAAGTATTTCCCTTATAACCAGGTGACTTTTTGCTCTCTGTGAACTCAGGCGCATAATCGCAGGATTTCTTCCACTGATTTCCTGCCAAGAAAGTGAGGATCCACCTGAGGCAAAGACAGACCTTGACCCTTTGAGTAGCATCTTTTCCACTTATGGAGTGGTAATCTCTCTCGTTTTTTCTTGCCTCCTCATGAATGAACTATGAATCCCATGAATCCTTCTTGAATGAAGAAGTTGAATCAGACATGTCTTCCCAGAATGCATACTTAAGTGGAGGGGCTGGCATGCATCATGTACACCAAGGTGGTGTTACCTACATTGGCGACCCTGGCCAATTATGTAAAAAATCTAATTCTTCTTCATCTCATGGAACATCATCAGTCTTTTGCAGGTATCTCCTTTTGTCTCTGTTCTGAATTTCCCAACTATTTTTGTCCCACCTATAATCTGGTATGAATTCTGTCTGTGATTTCTCCAGAGAACTTCCTGAAGGGTTCCTTCTTCACAGAGTCACCCCCCTTGAAATAGTGAGTAATCAAATCTTTTCTCTAATCCAGTCTTATGAATAACATCTTTGAATTAGTGCAGAATGCTGGAATAAGTTGATATTTTCACCTGTTTGGTTTTTGAAAATAGACCACTTTAATGGGGATTTTGGTGATGGAACATCATGGAATTTTCCGTGTGATTGATTACCCCATCTAGCTTCCTGATTTCCATGCGAAAACACCAACTAATACACATAGCTGTCGGCAGGTAACTTATTTCATTAACTCATCCGGGGAAGCTGTCTACAAAACTGTGCTCCGGCACCACGGAAAGGAGGTCATGTGAGTTCACAAGTAGCCAGAAATTGCAATTTCATTGATTGGACGGAATTCTCATAAATGAGCCATCTTTTCGATATACTTGTCTTCATTTGTCAGCCCTGCGCTCATCGAGCAATTCTTGTGAGGTTGCTTCCGCTTGTCCTGGGAGCCTCTTAGCCATTTTTTGATAGCAGAGTTGAGGATGTATTTTGTTCTCTTTCTTGCATATATGAGTACTTCATTGAGGTTTGTCTGCAATTGTAAATTAGAAAGCATAGTGCTGATCGAATGAAGTCATGATCTTTCTTTATCCACTGTCGTATCCAGTAAATTTAAGCTTGCAGCTGATTGCTACAAAGGCAAGCCTAGCTTTCCCTGGAATGCAATCTTGCAAAGCTTGTAGTATGAGTGTACCAGCTTGCATTTTCGCAGGTTTGATCTCTTGACAAGTGCCAATCCATTTAACTTTGGTGTAAAAATTAACTTCGGTGTTTTTACACCTATATTGTTGAATTTTTGGAGAAGATTTCTTTAAGTGATAAGCGTTATTTTTTCCTCTTCCGTTAGAATTAGACTATCTTCTCTTTAGGAAATTGTTGATGAACGTTATTTTTTCCTCTCCGGTTAGAATTAGACTATTTTCGGCTTTATGAAATTGTTGAAGAATTACAAGCAATCAACCAGCCAACAATTTGGGTATTCCGAAAGTTGCGTGCACTTGAACTAAAAGATTTTATCAGGTGCATTATTGATGTGAGAAATTATTTTCATACTTATTAATGATGAAAATTATGATTTCTACACTACTGGCCGCGGTAGCTCCGCTGGATAAGAACTACGATGACCCTTAAGCAAAGATGAGGAGTTCGAAACTCAGGGGATGCGCTAGGTGTCTTAAGTGTGACGTCGGGGGTGGTGGGTAACTATTCCTACTCTACTCACACTGCGGCTGCCTGCGTGGAGGTGGGTGTGAGTCGCAAACCCACTCTGACGTCGGGGGTGGTGGGTCCTCTCTTACCTCGTCACCCCCGGTGGGGTTTATGCACCGCTGTCGGCTAGTGCGGTTCCTCCATCATCAAAAAAAAAAAAAAAAAAAAAAAAAGCCAAATCAAAATGATTTCTTTCCCCAAAGAAAGGAAAATATATGTTATAGACGGTCTTCTTGCATTGGCAAAATTCCAGAATAAAATGCGAAGATGAGATTTTAGGGAAAGATCAGTTTTCCTAGCAAATTACTTTGTTTTCCTAGCAAATTACTTTGTGGTTGTTTTGGCTGTTGAAAATAAGGGTGAGCATGGTTTCAACTTTCAACATACATTTTGAGTTTCAAACAATGAGAAATCCGTTTTGATGGATAGGTTTTAAATTCCTAATTAAAAAGGATACGAAATCCAAAACTTGTAACTTGTAACTTGTAACTTGAAACTTGGAATCCGTTACCTGGAACAAGTTTTAAAGTTATTCTTGATCCATATCTTCACGTGATCCTATGATATTCGATCTTTGTTCGATGATGAGTGTATAATATAATTTGAATTTCTATTTTATGATTGAGATTTTTATTTTATCAATATTCAATTTTTCGTTTGTCTAAATATAAATTATGATTAGTGAATTATAGCAATAAACAATGGTTGTTAAAGGTTTTAATTCATTGCAATCTTTCAATTAATTATATAGGTGGGGTTTGAATAGATCCTGAAATCAATCTTGAAATCTATGATGTGATAAGTTTTAAGTTATGAGATATGATAAGGTAAATTACTTGTTATGAGGAATGTAGGATATGTTTCGAATTCAAAAAATAAGTACCACGTTCCAAAGATTTAGGAAGCATCGAGACTCTTCAAGAGTCTTCATATTATGTCGGACACTTCAACATGTGTTCGACACTCTTCGAATATTCGATTAATATGTGTTGGAAAATCGGACACTTAGTCAATTTTTTTAACACTTTTCGACATTTGAGTTGGAATTCGACATAACATGTAAGGTAAATTTTAAAAAATTTCAATAAATGAATGATCGAAATATATATGTGAAAAGAATAAAAATTAATAATGAAAATAAGAAATTAGGAAAGAAGAAAAATCTAATATTTTCTTTTCTTCTTTTTTGACTCTCACTTTTTATAATACACAATTTACTCTCAAGTTTTTCCTTTTTTTTCATTCGACATCTTTAATATACAAGTCTAGAATGTGAATTACATTTTTTTTTTCTTTTCAACTTTTAAGGATTTATTAAAATGGAGTTGAATTTATCAAATTGAAATGACGAATAATATTAATAAATGATAAATTAATATGTTTAGTATAAATTTATTTTAGAATTTTATTATTAATTATTTATTTATGAATTTGAATCAGACTAATAAAATTGAAATAATCATAGAATTAAGAATATAATATCCAACGTGTCGAGTGTCGTGTCGACCTTGGTGCTAATTACAAAGATCCTAAGCAAAACCTGTACTTGGAGTCGCTCACCCCCGGTCGGAAAGAATCGAGTATAAATGGAGACTTTCGGACGGAGGCTTGCGCAGGTTCTTGCAGCAGCCTCTGCTGAGGCCTCCCTCTCCTCCTCCTTGTTATTATTATTATTATTATTGCTAAGGCGATGGCGATGGCGATGGCGACGATGATGATGATGATGATGATGATCGTGGTGGTGGTGGTGGTAGTGGTGGTGATGATGAGAATGGTGATCTGGGTTGACGAGATTCATGCCCCGTGTCCTGGAAAGTTCATTGCTTGGTCTGTGCTGCACACTAGAAAGGCTGTGATGATGCATTTACTCGGGAAAAATGTGAGAAAGGCGAGGCCTTTTGAGGAAACTACCCACCAATTTTCATGGCGTGGCGACTCCGATCGGAGGGCTTCTGAAAGTTCCCATCTTTGGGCCTTTCACGAGCAACCGCTGTTTCGCAGCCACGGATTGGTGTAGAGTGGTAATTTTCTCATTGTTCTTGCTTTGCATGAACGATATAGAACTTCTCGAGTAATGTTCTGAGTCTCTCTCTCTCTCTCTCTCTCTAAACGATGAAGTGGTGGATAATGTTGAGAGATAGAGCTGGTGGGTGCCTCATGTTATTGGGTTTTTTCTTTTTAGCTTTTCAAAGATTGTTCCGGTTTCGATTTGAGGCAGTGTATATCTTGTTCTCTCTTTCATGCTTAATTTGTTTGCGTTGTCAGTTTGTCACATTTCATGATCTAGCCTCTTTTTCTTTCCCATTTCTGTCTGTGAAAAGCAGGGATTTTCACTTGCTCTGTTTGCTGACAATTTTTTCCCCTCCGTTGCTCTTCGATTGTTTGCTTGGTTTTAAAGAGGAAGCTGATTAGATGTCTTTGTTTAAACGAATACTTGTTCAACAATCTATAGTTTTTAGCGTTAGAAAATAAGTTGAATAACTGTTGTGGATTCTATTGACGTTTCTCTTTACTAGTCAACCATTTATCTCGAACTTGGAATCGTCATGACCAAAAGACTTGCCGAATCCATTTACCAAATCTTTGTTGTGGGGGGTCAAAATCGCCAACAATTAGATTGTCATTGAGGTTTTGTGGATCCAAAATGGTCATCATACACCACTTAACACAACTCACTTCTGATAATAGTCAATGTCAGATTTCTTTTCTATATTACAAACCGAAATGAATCAAGAGAAAGAGAGTAAGCTAAGTGAAACTTGAGAGAGGAAAGATGACCTGCAGATCCATTGGACAGCTCCTCGTGTTAATGTCCCTAAAATAGTAAACCGAGTGCCACGATAACTGCTAGAGATAGACCCAAATTAGCAACTTCTTTTAGTGCACTGGAGTGCTTGGCATCAGGTGCAGGTGCAGGTGGTGAGTTCGAAGATACATTGGCAACTACAGGAGGTAGAGGTGGGTCAACGATGTCTGAGACTTCAAGGACTGGAGCGGGAGCTTCTGCCGGTGGCTCAGCTCCTTGGATAATGCCAATAAGAGAACCAGGTTGAACTGGTAAGATGGCTTCCTTGGCATTCAAATCAAAACATGGACTTCCTGCAATAACAAATGGAACGGTGAGCAATTCATTCTTGTTTTCCTCTTGCCTGTGGTTTAGGGACCATATATTGTTTCAAGCATGGAGTGCGATCAGGCTGGTCTAACTGTCAAAGGCCCAAAAGAAATTCTGAATGTCAAATCACCTACTTTTTTTGTGTAAGCGAGCACTCTTGCACTTGTGTGTAGACACGTACACTTTAAAAAATGGTGTGGTTGACTGGACCTATAAAGGAATTTAACTCATGCAGTGCTTACTCATGTATTTGTTGGCTGTTGCCGGGTATTCAGTGATGATCCCATCAACTCCAAATCCTGCTACATAAGTAGCCAACTCCAGAATAGGATCCGCAAAATAATCGAATGCGAGTGAAATGTACTCGTTCCTCAAAACAGAGACATATACTGAGATATTTGCTGCATGCATTTCGTCAATAACACTTGTATTGCTCAAAAGGAAGCTCTCTGAAATTGGCATGATGGTGGGCCTCGTGACAGTGACTGCATCAGCATACTTTTTTATCTCTTCTACTGGCTGCTTTGGTGCATCGCTTATTTTCTCTTCAATTGTCAACACTCTTTTGTAGGTCGAAACATTCTTGAACTGTGATAATACGGAGCTGTCATCGGATTGGATCAAGACTTGTTGTGTGGATTGTTTGTCGAATGTGGCATTGCTTAAGGCTTTGGAAACAGTGTCTACTATGCCAAGACCCTTCTTCGACGCTAGGTAAGCAGCATTCTGATAAGGGATGAGAAAACTTGGTCATGCTTGTGAAAAGGGCTCCTAATCAAAATAAGGAAGAAACTAAAGCCATTTTTACCTCTATGTTTATCAGAACACCTGATACTGCCTTTGACTTTGCAAGCTCCAGAAATTCTGAAAGAGTGACAAATTTGCCTTTGTTCTTATTTGCTGGATCTCTCTGGAAGCCAGCATCACTACCAAAAGGGCTGACAAGTTGAGCTGAAACAAGGAAGCTTGTTGGTGAGCAATTTCATCAGACATTAACCTGCAGGCAATATCAATATGCATGGAAAAGATTATGGGGCAACATTACGCTTCAAACTCTGGATTTCACTCCATGTAAGATCAAAGGAAAAGATTCCACTGTTCTGCTGGATCTCGGGGATAACGGTCGATTGAGACATGAAAGTGGGCATTGCAGTGGTATCTCCTGATAGGTCTGCAGAATCCAAGCAGAAGGCTACTCCATCTTTCGACATTTGCACTGAGCAGTCGATGATGTCAGAACCATCATCTATTGCTTGCTGGTATGCTAGATCAGTGCACCCTGGATAATTTCCACTTGCTCCATTGTGAGATATGATTAAAGCTTTCCCTGCACAGGGACACTTTGGTAAAGTAGAAGTTGGTTGAATGACGATATGTCAGAATGATTTAGATTAACACGTTACCTTTGATGGGCTTGCTACTATTGTTGTTCTGAGTAAAACATACTGCAAGAAAAGGGCAACTTTGAGTTTCAGAGGACATTTCTATCAGGTTTATTGCTCGCAGAACTAATGCATTTACAAAACCTACAGTTATATGGTAAGTAAAGATACAAAGTTGACAGTTATTTTCCCATTACCGATGGTTTCTGAAGCTGTTGGAGGGAAATCCGTAAGCAACCCATCAACAGAAAACTCAGAGTTATCGATGAACTGCAGGTATTCCGATGTTGGGTCGTAGCTATAGTTGAAACTTGCTGGATTGTCATTTGCAAAACCAGAAGCGTATACTTCAAGGCCCTGTTTATGAGCATCCGCCACAAGGCTGGTGGGGGCTCCCAGATACTTGTCTGTACCAACTGGGTATATGTACTCCTTTGGAACAAGTATCCCAGATGCGAAGGCCTTGATCGATTCAAGGTTTTTGAGTATTGAACCGTATGTTTGATTGGTGGATGGTTCAACTGCATCCTCGGCCAGAAATCGGAATATGAGCTTTGTCCTTGCTTTATTGACTTTTCCTTTCATAGCCTTCAAGAAACCAATCTCTGGAGATGATAAGTAATCAACAGGGTAGTACCTCACAACTTTCTGCACATAGGTTGCTGGACTGTGTTTGTGTTCATTGTAGAATCCATCATACTGTAGCAAGGAACGGATGTATCACCACGCCAATCAACAAGTTGTGAAAAGAAGAAAGCTGCTTCAGAGAGAGAGAGAGAGAGAGAGAGAGACCTGAACATTTAGCCAAAGTAGGTTAACAGTTTTGCGTCCAACTATATCATCGACGGCTTGAACCGACATTGCGCCATCAAACAAACTTGGCCTGGACAGGACATTCTGAACCACTGCAGGGAAGGAAAGGAGAACGATACAATGGCAAAATAGAGAAATTAGTTTCTTTGTTTTTTTCAAGCGCAAATAATTTCTCGAACAGCCTTTTCGCTATACTTTTTGCCTCCTTTGAACTTCGTAATGCACTAATTTCAATGCATATGGTATAGCTTCTATCTTTGTTGGATTGAGTTCACAAATTTTTTAATTCATTTATATGATGTTGACAATTTATGAATATACCGACTGAATGATATCCCAAAAAACCATGTGCTAACTTACACGAGAACCTGAATGGTTGATTAAGACAATGGAACTACCAGAGAAGAAATCTAATGAGCGAAGTGCCAACTTAAATTTCTGAAGTCATGTTATATCTGCCATTACTGATCGTGCTAAGCAGGCGCAAGGGAAAGGCAAGGTAGAACACAGGGTGGCTGGTGATCCTGTTATAGTAGTGATATTCGTGTTGTCTTCTTTTCCATCTTCAATTCACCCTCCTCTATTGGTAACTCTCGGTGTTCTTGAATATCGCATTGATACTAAATGAAGACTTAAACTTACACGTGACGTTGTTGAAAAGCTCGTCGGACGTGTAATCCACGGCGAACCATCCCTTCAAATCTTGTCCGTTCACAGTGTAGGTCTTCTCTCCTTTCGGGAACACCATTGCAATGTCGGTTGTATTGTCGAGCTTGATGTCAGGTTGGCATATCCCTATACCATCCTTTGTGAGCTGCAGATCGCAGTACAAGACCACATCACCCATGCTCGAGGTTGTTGCCATGTCCACGGCGAACTCGCTTGAATCGGGAAAGATCCCAGAGAACCCGCCCCGAGCTATAACAACGGGCTTGTCGCCTGCGGGTAAGGCACACATACTCGCTGTTACTACGCTCAGAATTTTGAGGTCATCCCCACATAGGGAGCAGGCCATGATCCAAGCAATTTCCGGAACTAAACCGGACTACAAATTCCCATTTTGTCTTTCTCAAATCTCTGTAATCAACTACAAAATCTCTTTTGTTCTTGAGGAAATTGTTTTTATCCTTCAAGTAAAGTTTTGGGGCCCAAGCATGAATGCAATTAGGAGAGAGAGTCAGAATACCATTAAGGGTCTTCCATTTCGTTGGTGGTGAAGTCCCTGAACCCCTGAAGACTTCTGGGCTAAGCTTGAATGGATAAGCAAGGAAAAGAAAAGCAGACACCTAAACATCTCTCCAAACCTGTCACATGTCAAGAGAATGTACATATTTCACCAAATGAACGCTGCGATTAACAACAAATCCGAAAATGTGGGAATCGTCACGGTTTTTTCTCCCCCTTCTGAGAGTTCTCATTACTATAAGATATTGCCAACTCCAATGGCGTAAACCCTTCCATAACTTGATCAAGTGTTGCATGACATGAAGCCCCATTAAAACAAAAGCAGCGAACACCAATCAGAAGCACAAAAAGAAGACAAAGCAAAATAAAGAAAGGAAACTCACTTCATTGTCAAAACGTTCAGATGGAGAAAGCAAACATTCCCTCTCAAGTTCCAGGAGGAAACAAGAAAAGAAAAGATCAAAGAAACTCTCAAGGGAATGTAATGGAAGGAAGAGAAGAGAGAAGGAGAAAATAGAGAGAGAGAGAGAGAGAGAGAGAGAAGAGAGAGAGGGTGACCAGAATTTACTCCAAAGAGAGGTTTTTCTCAATAACCTCCCGACACATTTCTCGCATTAATAGCTGGTCAGGATTTATTTACTTTTAACGGAACACCAGTTTCATCAGGACCTTCTTCTTCTCCCCTGTTCCTTTTGACTGGTGTGTGTGTGCATTGCGTAGGAGCATTGGCTCCGACAGCTCAAACCTCTCTAACGGCTCAACCGTTTTTCGAACATTGAGAATGTTCTGTCGTGAGGCCTCGTCGAGGTTATTATAGCTGCCTCGTGTTGTGTTGCTGATGCAGGAAACGAGGGACACAGCAACATGTTAAAGCTTCTCTCTCTAGTTTTTTCCAATGCAATGAGGGAAAAAAATAAATAAATTCTCCTCTCCATCTATCTAAAGTATTCCTAATGCGATTTACATAGGATGGAAAGATAAACGAAACATGGACTAATTAAGTTGATGATGCCGGTTAGTACCTATATTAAGAAAACAAAAACTATCCACCTGTCTGGTGCGTAATTAGATTGAGCTTGTGCTGCATAAATTTGACGCGGCCGTTATTTTCTCTTAAACCATGTCAAGAGTTCGGGTGGACCAAATGCCATGCGATCACAACTTTAACAAGATCAACACGGGAAAAAAAAAAAACATACTTTACATTTTCAAAGTACACAGTTCGCAGTATGGCAAAAAAAAAGTATGCCAATTGCAATTTAACTTATGTTATAAGGACACTCATTGACAAGATCCATAATCGACTAAAATGATAATATTATCCACCCTATGTGCGTGCAAAAATTCCCGTACATTCATTATTGTGTATGGGCATACTAAATCATTGTAACGAATTAGGGAAAATTGTCTACAAAGTCTTAAAACGTATTGTACGGTGGTCAATTTATTTCTAAATTTTTCAATTTGGTCAACTTAATTATATATCTTTTGACGATTTACTCATGTGGTCATTCTATCTAAATTTCATAAGAAATTCCAATTATCACTAACTGCTTATGTGCACGTCTAGTGATGCTAATATGGATAATTTTCATATATTTAAAATTTCTTTTCTTTTCTTTTGCTTTTCTTTTTCACTATTGCCTTTTGTTGGCAGCCGTAATAAATAAAATAAAATAAAATAATAAATGGTTAAAAGAGGAAAAAAATAAAAATTACAAAAATTATCTACATTAGTCTGGCCATGTCACGTAGGATGAATGGCGTTTGTGTTAATGATTTTCAGGTAAAATTGATTGAAAGGATTATATTGGCAAATTGTCAAAATGTTTTAACTTAATTGGTTAAATTGAAAATATTAGGACTAATTGATTGTAATATAATAAATTTAATATTTCTTTTTAAGGATAATAAATTTAATATTTTTTTTTTGGACAGTTATCCTAGAGAACCTATGCCACCGACAACATGATAAAAATGTCTCTTAACTAAAAAGAAAAAAAAAGGACAAAAATGCCATATATTCCTTCTCTCTCTTTTCTTTATGTACTCTCCCCTATCTTGTGTCCCCAAAATATAAGCCAAAGGAGCAAGAGGAGCACCCACTACTTCCACTTTCTTGGTGGAAAGGAATAGCACAATCATCTTTCTTAATTCTGGCCCATTTTTTTATAAGTTATCTTGTTGCTATTTTTAATTGAGACCTCAATTCGAATCTATCTTTTGAAATAAAAGTTTGCGAAACCTGATCGATGACATTTGTTGCATCCGTTGCATGAGATACTCTTTTGAAAATTTGAAATTCAAATAACAATAAGTTTTTATAAAAAGAAAAGAAAAGGAAAGAAATTTCATACTCATATATGTATTAAGAGATATAGCAAAAAGCACACATACATGCTCTAATAATCATTCACACAAATTAAAATATTTAATCACTTGTACATGACTACTAAATAAAAATATTTAATTGTTTATGAAATGTTTAAATACAAATTATTATTGCTAATTAAAATATTTTTCACTTACTAATTATTTTAAACTATCATAAAAAAAATGACTAGTATTACGAAAAACTCCAAATTAAAACATTTGTAATAAATTTACACTTAATTAGTTTGGTCAAATTATCAATTAGATGGCAATTGACGGATGTATTAGTTTATAGTTTTATCATTTATTTGCTATAAGTGTATTAATTTATGATTACTTGTTATATGAAAGCTAAATTCATTAGACTTTTTCGTGATTAAAAGATTAATTCGATAGGAATTTTTCATGATATTAATTTAATACGAAAAAGCGCCAGCCGTTCAACTCCACCATATATTCGGAACAAAACCAAAGGAAACTCCAGAGTCCTGCAACCTCCCACACCAGATCATTACCTCCCACCCCAACCTCTCGGATCCCTAAATCGACACAAGATCATCATCCTCCTCCTCAAAAGCACCAAAATTTGCAGGAATTCCCATTTCCATTTCGATTTAGAATTCGAATTCGAATTCGAATACCCTTCTGAGATTTCGAGTCCGTCGATCCATCGATCGATCGAACGAGGGAGAGGGACCATGAAGATCACATCCTTGCTGGTGCTGAAGATCAACCCGGACGGATCCGACCCGATCATCCTCGCCAACGCCGCCGACGTCAGCCACTTCGGCTACTTCCAGCGCTCCAGCGTCAAGGAATTCATCGTCTTCGTGGGTCGGACCGTCGCGAAGCGCACCCCTCCCGGTCAGCGACAGTCCGTCCAACACGAAGGTCCGTTCTTTCTTTCTTTCTTTCTTTGTTTTCCCCCTTCTTCTTCATGCGGTCTAGGATTTGTAGGACTTACGTTCAAGAAAGGGGTCAGAATTCAGAAATCTGGGTTCTGTTTTTTTCTTTCTTTACCGCTGATTGGTTGATGAAAGGTCGGAAATTGGGTTGATGGGTGTCGGTTTATTCTTGCGGAGTATCTTGGGTCGAGATTTGAAGTTTCTGTAGGGACGGTCTTTGTCTTGATTTGTTGAATACGAGTGGATGAGCTTGAAACCAAGTATTGGGAATCATTATAGTTTCAACACAATGGCAATTAATTTATGTGGTAGTGTAGTTATAAGCTCGGTCGTGTGAGCCTTGTGAACTTTTTCTGGTCTTCATGCGAGTATATCATTAAAGCCTGCAAATTTTGCTGTTTACATGAATTGTTCTTGTCCCGGGTAAGTTGTTTGTTCATTTATGTCATTGAAAGTTGGTTTATGGAGTTTTGCAGAGTACAAAGTGCACTCGTACAATAGAAATGGACTCTGCGTGGTGGGTTTCATGGACGATCATTATCCAGTCCGAAGTGCATTTTCCGTTCTAAACCAGGTGAAAAGACTGTTCTTTGTTGCATGTTGCATCAGTAATCTATGGATTTTGGATGCTCAGCTGATAATACAAATTTATGAAGTTATGTGGTGCTCGGAGGGGTATATCATTTCCTCAATTGTCATGCACGGTACTTAACTGGGCAGGGGGGGAGGTCCGTTAGGTCATGTCAGTAAATTATTTAGGAATTTCAAGAGCCAAACAAGGTACCGTTCTTAATTAAAGTGATCTCTGGTAGATGGAATGTTTGATGTGTGAGCATCAGCGTGACTTTATGATGAATTTTGCTGAGATGAAGAAAGATTGAGTTAGGTATGGTGAAAGGAGCTGGAGTTACCTTACTCTAGTGGAAGGATAGACGAGGGAAACTCAGTAGAGGTGCTTTGGACAGTTCTAGTGGGATATAATTTATTGTAGAAGAGCAGGTCAATGGGCCGAGGGTTTGGGAGTTACTTGAGAGGATTGGGAGAAAGCCCCAAAGATGAATCTTGGGACTATGGATTTTGTGGTGGAAATTTTTCTTGACACAATGCAGTGACATGAGAGTCCACGTAGCCTATTCCACATAGTAGACAAAGAAATTTGTTTCATTGTATATATGGAAATGAAGTTTTCAACAGCTAGAAATTGATTTTGTTGCAGAGCACTATACCTGTTGATCTTAGCTATCTTGCTTCCTTCATAGAATCTAGCATAAAGGCACACTTGTATGCGTGTGCATTAAAAAAAAAATGAAAAAGAAGAAGAAGAAGAGGGAAATGGGGTGATTGGTTGTGAAAGGGGGAGTATTGGAAAAGTGTGTGAGTGGAACGAGTGCCTTGTGAGGGCTGATAGATGAAATTTTATGGACAAATATGATGACTGAAAATTGTTGCAATTTTTTCTAATTGATGGAAGATGAGTGGCCTTACATTTCTGTGGAATTTCTAAATGGGTGATCTTTTGGCATTTTCAGTAGCATGCTAATTAAGGTGTCGTAATTACAAGTGAGCACATTCTTTAAAATGAATGTTGGTGCTTATATGCTAGTTGGCAAATGAGCATCCTATACTTATGATGATTCTTTATTTCAAGTGTACTTGTTGTGTTGACATGACCCTCTGACATGGCATGAGAATTTTGAATTTATTTATCTATCTCCCTGGGGCAGGTGCTGGATGAGTATCAGAAAAATTTTGGTGATTCTTGGCGAAGTGTGAGTGCTGATGGTGCTCAACCGTGGCCCTATCTAAATGAAGCTCTTACCAAGTTTCAGGTGAGAAAGATATTGTTGGTTTTTATATTTGAGATTATTGTTATCTAATGGACTGAGATCTCAGTTCTGTTTCCTTTCTTTTCTTTACGTCAGGATCCTGCAGAGGCTGATAAATTGTTGAAAATTCAGAGGGAGTTGGATGAAACAAAAATTATTCTTGTAAGTGTTGAATGGTTCCTTCCCCTTCCCCCAACCCAAAAAACAATGATAATAAATAGAGAGAAGAAACACATAATATCCTTCTGTTTTTGACCAAGGACATTTTTACCAAGACAATTTGAATTGCCTGCCACGCTTGTATTTTTGCATCTTTTGTTAAAAGCTGATGTAAGTAAGAGTCTTAGTTACTTGGCGATATGTAATGTGCTCAGTTGTCTAGTTGTTGGTTGGAGGCCAACTTCATTTATTGAGTTATATTCCACTGAACAGTGCACACTTTCATTTTTCAAGGCTATACCATCCTGAATAGTTATTTACTCCTCATTCACGACATTAGCAATTGCTTAGGAAACTTTTCAGAAATTAATTGAGGATAACAACTTGATGACAATTGGTTGTCGCCCTTCTTACTTTATTTCTTTGACACAGCACAAAACTATTGATAGCGTGCTTGCCCGTGGTGAGAAGCTGGATAGTCTTGTCGAAAAGAGTTCAGACCTCAGTGCAGCATCACAGGTACCCACGAGGCATGACTTCTTAGTTAGTATTGTTACTACATGGCATTATGGTTAGGTCCCTCCAAATAAAATTGCCTAGATGGCTGCAACACAGCCTTTGTTCTTGTTACGGGTATTATTTTCTTAATCTGTGACTGTCCTGCCTGGCTGAACTATTAGATTGCGGGCCAAAAATGTTATTCACACAAAAGTTGATGAGGAGGGCAACAGCATTGCTATTCTATCTTCTTTTCTTTGGGATGATTTTATCTCTATGATCTGGTCAATCATTTATTGGTCTTGTCCTTCATTTTATTCACAGCATAAAGATTTAGCTTTGTGCATAGAATCATCTACAAATTTTATTCGTTGTATATCAAGTCATCATGCGGGCTGCACTTATTTAAGTAAGAAGTCGATCATATGTATTCTGACTATACACTAGCATTTACATTTAAGGGGTGACATTGGCATAGTGTCTTCTTCCTTTCCCTTTCCTGGACAGAACTCGATTTATTGCTGATATTGGAATCATTGGTGGTTGAAACAGATGTTTTACAAGCAGGCGAAGAAAACCAACCAGTGTTGTACCATCCTGTAAGGTTTATGAGGTGTCGATCTATCTTGTAATGACAAAAATACCTTGTTCATGATGGATGAAAGAGTAGTGATTCTTAAAATGTCCATATATCATTTATCAATTGTTTGCATGGTTGAAATTGTGTGTGGATTTCCACTCTCTAAATTACTGCCGCATTCTCGAGTAATGTGGGCAAATGTTATTGAACATATATTCTTATTATCTATGTTTGTTCAATAGTAAAGGTTCTCCATTGTTTCCATGTTCGCCTTGAATAATTTGAATGTTTCTAAAATACTGGATCACGAAAATGCGAGGATGATAAATAGCTAGAGCTGTTTCTGGCTATATCGGAAGATCTTCATTACAAAAGCAAGAAATTGCTGCCTATAAACTCTATTTAGTCCCGTCTCTTCTCGGAGCTGCTGCATGCAAAATCTATCTTGTCTCTGACCTTCAGAAATTGAATGTCTGGTTGGTTGGTGATCGATGGCTGCGTCTTCACTTTCGACTGACCTTTAGGAATAACAGTTAAATGCATCATAGTGCGTTGGCTAGAGTTCGAACTCTATGTACGCTATCTCCAGGTTCGTGTCCCACTGTCAGCAGCTCCCTTCGGTAGTGGATATGTAAATTTGCTTTAAGGCCTTTTATGTCTATGGTATGCCTTGAACTTGGTATGGGGTAACCTCCCCTTCTAAACTTGGACTTCAGTTTGTTTCGTCATGGAGGACGTCGTACATGTTAATGAACGAGTTCTAAAAGAAATCTTCTTGGCAATGAAACCAGGATCTCTCGTTTGTGATTCCTATGTCATGATATCACTGCAAAATACCCATGGGAAGCAGTGATATCTCCATAATCCACTACTAAGGAAACGACCTAGGGGACAAGATAAGGTTTGGTGGACGGTTCAAGCATATGTCACTCTCGGCTTCAATCAGTCGCACATTTACTGGCAGTCTCAATCAAACAAAAGGCAATCCAAGAGGGGTCTGACAATCGAACAGCTCTGAGTCACCGACAATAACTCATCGCTATCACAATGTACCCACATAGCAGAAGGAAAATGTACCGGATGTATAAAAGCAAGTTGGATCATATGCTGTTTATTCTGAAACTCATGTTCACTCAAGGTCCCACCATCTTCATCAATCTGCTATAAATTAAAGTTTACCTATACTACTAGAATGGATGATCCCCTCAAATGTCTATGGCGTCCTTTGGTCCTCATTTACGGGGAGTGTCGCTCTGCGGAGTCTTGCGGATTTTGCTCACGTCATACCCTACTTCTTCAGCCTTCTGAACCAGCTGATTGTAGATTCCATCGTCTAGATGGCTCTGCCTGCTCAGTATCTGAAAAGCAAAAATCTCACCAATTAGCCGACTAAAAATGACGGAAATCAAGAAAAGAATCATAACACGACTCCCAAGTAAGGACAAAAGCCCAGGAGTTCTCAAGTCTCTGACCAACAACATGGGCCAAAAGAAAAAAGGGGAACTTGAAAAGAAAGTCGCATACCCAGAGATAGTTCCTACTGGGCTGACCCACGAGAGCATACTGATAATCAGCATCGAGGTGCAGGACCCAGTAGTCCCCAACCACAGGGACGATGGGCAAGAACGGGGGCACGTAGAACTTCACTTTGAGTTTGGCCTCGTTGCTGCTGGGGTCGACCTTGTAGGCGGTGCCCTCGATGGAGCCCCTCTTACCATTGGCCCACGTCTCGTTCAGCACGCGCACTGTCCCGTCCTCCTTCAGAGCGTACGTGGCCCTCGTGTCCACGCCGTTCTTGGGCTGGAACCTCGACGGGAAGGTGGCTATCTCGTACCAGCGCCCCATGTACCTACGCAGATCGAGCCCCTTCACAACTTCCATCTCTTTCTTCGCCATTCTTCCCCTCTTTCCTCGTTCTTGGGTCGCGAGGCAGTGAGGAGGAGAAGGGACCGTCACGTGGTTTTATGGGAAAAGGCGAGATTTTTCTCTCTCCTTTTGGTTTTCCTGTTGCACTTTTGGGCTTCCCTTCTTAGGATGAACTTGAAAACTAGGGAATGACATTTTGGGGAGTGTGACGAGGACGATTCAAGACCTTGCGTGCGTGGGGGGTACCGAGGTGGAAAGTTCCAGCTGTATCCAGAAGGTTCTTGGGTGTTTCTGTTCGGGAGTTCTTTCTTTTTGTTGAAATAATCTTGTCACGGTTATCTTGTAATGACACAGATGCTCTGTTCATGATGGATGAAGGATTAGTGATTATTAGGAAGTCCATATCATCATTTATCAATGGTTTGCCTAGTTGAAATCGTGTGAATTCTGACCATATGAAATCCTTACGTCACGAATGATGTAAATTCATATGTTCTTACCATTTATGTTTGTCTAAGAGTCAAGAGGTTTTTTTTTTTTTAATAGAAAATTCCTAATAATAAGATAAAGTGTCATCATTTTCTAAAATAAGAGCTTGAAGTGATTAGGTTAGTATCATATAAGGACATAAAGTGATTTCAAATAAGGATTTAAAGGTGACTAGCCGAATATTCTGGCCAATCAAGTTTGTTTTCGTCCAAAAACAATTTTAATTTTTTATTATTTTCTTGTTTTTTTCTTTCTTTTCAACAAGGGTTGCCAAGAGGCCGGCAGCCTCACTGAACAAAGGGCGAGGACCTCCTTACCTAGATCTAGTAAGGGCTAGCCTCACTTGTGGCTTTTGAGGGTGGCTTTGCCTATGGTCGGCGAGGGCCTTGGGTAGGTGAGGCCAGCCTGACCTAAGGCAATGGTTGTCCTGCCCAAGCAAGGGTGGCCCAAGCAGGGGTGGCTTTCGCTAAATTGGTCCCAACTCTCTCTAAGTATTGCCAATGGTTGGACATCACTTGAGATTGGTCACTGGTGAAGAAGAAAGCAAAAATAAAAAGAAAGGGAAATAGAAAGAAAAAGGGAAAAAATCAAAAAAGGTAAAAGACTAAAGAAAGTTATGCCATTATTTGAAATTAACATAATCATTTTAAATCCAATTATTTGAAATTAACATAATCATTTTAAATCCCTATATGAAATAAGTCCACTTCAAACCCTCGTTTAAGAAAACGCGTGCACTTTATATTTTATTTAAAATAAAATTCACTTCAAGTTTTTATTTAAGAAAATAAAAACATTCCATACCTATGGTATTTGGAATTTTCCTATGTTTTTATGTTCTCCTTTATAACTTGAGATTATAAAACATAAGATCTTGAAAATGTGAGTGATCATCGCTACATCGACAATTTTCATTGCAAAAAGCAAGAGGGTGGCTACCTATCAACTCCATTAAATCACATCTCTTCTATGAACTATTGCACACAAAATCTATCTTATCTCTATGATGGGTTTGATTCAACTTTGCAAATAGACTTTCGATGTAATGAATACTAAAAGCCAAAACCTTTTTTGGGAAAATGCAAATTGCATGTTTTTTTTTTCTTTTTTTCAAGAGACTTTGATTGCATTTTTCCGGCAAAGGATTTTTGGCTACCGATAAGCCAGATTTGGTATTGGTGGCTATCGACTCGAGTGACCTCCAACCAAGGTCGCATGAGACCCAATCAAGGGCTACTTGAGATTACCTATCCCCTAACGCCCCTTGCCCGAGTCACACAACATCAACTACCCCTTGACAAGATTTGGTCTCTCGACCCTTGCCAATCACCCTCACTTGAAGAAGATAAACAGTTATAAAAAAGAGCAATATCAGAAAATTAATGAATTGGTACTGATAATTTTGGAAGAAAATAAATATTTTAATCCTAATTTCAATATCTCTATCCCGTAAGTGTTATTTCAAAAGGATGAATAAGAGTAATACCAGACCTTCAGCATTCTCAAAGCCAACATGTGATCAAAAGTTATTTAAATATGCTTATAAAACATCCCAATATTTCCCCAGAAGTTGAAAAACCTCTTGAAAAAGCTAAATCAAATCAAACGCACCCAACGTTGGTATCACCTGGGTTGGGTGGCCAAAGGCTGCCTCCTTCGCTCCTCAACTGGCATTTTCATCAACCCCGACATGAAGGGCATGGAAGTTTCGGTTTGTTTCTTTGATGGACGACCTTGTCCAAGTTTTTCTGAACCTGATCATCTGTTCCAGCTATTTCCCACAATGATTATTTGCATAATTCACTACTAGGAAAACGACCCACACGACAAGATAAGGTTTGGTGGACAGTTCAAGCATCACCCCCTTCAGCATCAATCAATCACACACATAGTGACTAGCAGGGAAATTTGCCACTAACCCCCGCTCCGTCAAGCGGAAAGGAATCCCAGATGGATCTCATAATTGAACAGCTCCTATTCATTGCCAATATCTCATCACTGACACAATCACCCCCACACAGCAGAAGCAAAATATGTATTAAACAAAACGAACGCATGGTAGTCTCCAGACTAAAAGATTTCAATCTGACTTAAAACAGAGGTACATCATTTGCTTGATTATTTATGAACACTCATATGTTCTCAGAACTCCATGAAGCCTCTGCTGCATCATCTTCATCAAGCTGGCTGTGAAATCGAGTTCCCCCTATCTTCCTAGAATGGACTTGATCCACCAAACGCCTTTGGTGTCCTTGGGTCCTTCTTCTTCCGGTGGAGTGTCGCTTTGTGGAGTCTTGTGCAGCTTGCTCACATCATACCCTTCTTCTTCAGCCTTCCGAACCAGCCGATTGTAAGTTTCTTCGTCCATCCGGCTCTGTCTGCTCAGTATCTGCAAAACGGAAAACCCACCAATCAGCCAACGACAATGCAAAAAGAAAGAATCAAGAATCAGAACCCAACTCGCAATCCCCACAAACAGCCCCATGAACATAACTCACAGAACAAAAAAATCCACCAATCCAATCGTCTCCGACCATCAATTTGGGGTAAAAGAGGGGAAAAAAGGAAGCCCGACAAGAAAGTTGCGATTGCATACCCAGAGATACTTCCTGCTGGGCTGACCAATCAGAGCATACTGATAATCAGCATCGATGTACAAGACCCAGTAGTCCCCCACCACAGGGATGATGGGCAAGAACGGGGGCACGTAGAACTTCACTTTGAGTTTGGCCTCGTCGCTGCCGGGGTCGGCCTTGTAGGCGGTGCCCTCAATGTAGCCGCGCTTGCCGTCGGTCCAGGTCTCGTTCAAGACGCGCACGATCCCGTCCTCCTGCAGGGTGTACGTGGCCCTCGTGTCCGCGCCGTTCTTGGGCTGGAACCTCGAGGGGAACGAGGCGATCTCGTACCAGCGGCCCATGTACCGCTGCAGGTCGAGCCCCTTCACCACCTCCATCTCTTTCTTCGCCATCTTTTCCTCTCTTTCCTCGCTCGCGGGTCTCGAGTTCGTGAGAGGAAGAAGGGATTGTCTCAGGATTTTTATGAGTGAAAAGGTTGAATCTTTTTTTCCTCCCTTGTCCGTCGGGTTAACCCTGTTTCTCCTTGCCTTCTTGCTGCAGTTTCTTTATAAAGATAACGTAAAATCGGAAAAAATGGGGAAAGAGATTTTCTGGCATGACGTGGAGGATCCAGGACCTTGCATTTGTGGGGCGCCGAGGTTCAAACTGCCAGATGTATCCCTAAGATTCTAGAGGGTTCGTCGTAGTTTTCTTGGAGGATAAGAACAACGTGATAGGAAGTCTTAGATTATGCACCGTGTAATCTTGAGAATATATATTGTCAAAAAAAAAAAATCTTGAGGATATATATATATTATATTTGTTAACATGATAATATTTTAGGAACTAATCGGTAATAATATGACAGATTCTGGGTTTAGCTTCGCATATTTAAGAATATGATTAATATTACAAAGAATTTCAAATTGAAATAATTACAATAAATTTACAAAAACTAACACACTGTTGACAAATTTACTTATTTTTAATTTCCGTTAAATTTATTTTTAAATCATTAAGTTGAATGACACGTGATAGTTGATTATATATTATTTGAGATTCTATTTTCCGTTTGTTATTGTTGTACTAATTTTATATTTTTTTGGTATTAATCTAATTTAATGGATGGTATATTTGTATATTGATTTTGGATTTTTAGTGGTAAAAAATTAATTAATAGTAAATTTATCAAAAAACTACTGATTTAAGGTTTTTTGTGATCATTTGAACTAAATTTCTTTGGAATTTTTTTTGGTTAGAAAATTAATTCATGGTAAATAGATATATCAATTTGAGATTATTTGTGATGTTAACCATTAGGAATAATAGATTTCGTCTATTATATCCGTTCGATTTCAAATTTTCTTTTGGATGGACGCTAAATTTTCTTTTGGATGGACGCTACATTAATGTCCAGTGGAGATGCAAAATTCCAGTTTGAATTACAGTGGAGATGCAAAATTCCAGTTTGAATTCGACGAGCTAGGAAACTTGGGAGGGAAGAAATTTCTCATGTGTCGACATCATGGGAAACATCAGGGGAGGACCAAATACGTCGGGCGCGAAGTTATCTTCGACGCTAAGGAAACAGGAAATGTCCAGGACGAGGTTTGCACAAAACTGGGTGCTCCGATGTGAACGCCAGACGGATTGCGCTCGTGACTGACGGCGAGAAAGGATGGATAAGAGTGGAAATGCTGGTGCAATGGCAATGGTAACCCAAGCTTTTAATGGACGGCATCGTCTTGTTGTCTAGTGAGAGATTCGACTCGAGAACGATAAAGACTGCAGATCACGCGCATCGATTCATCTTACTTAGTCATCGAATAGAGCTTGGAGAAAAAGGAGAGATCGCTCACTTAAGATATATATCGAGTACTCTCCCAACATTTCACTGTTTTCCTTGATGTTTTGAAATTCTTGATTAGACCGGGTGAATGGGACGATGCTAATTTTAAATTTAGACTTGTTGCCTCATTGCCAGGCCACTTCAACTTTGTCTCTTGTAATGATTTTTCCATTCAGCAAATCCATTTGATTATTCTTGAGAATGCCACACTAGGGAATTTTAGCTATCTAATGCATTACTATTCGAGCTTATTTGAACTGGGCTTAATATATTTTCTTTTCCAACCTCGAAAACAGACATAGCTTCTGCTGTGTTTTTGCAGCATAGATACTATGGAGAGTCGATGCCACTTGGGAAAGACTTATAATTCTTCAGAGACGGTGAGATTGCTTTAAATTCACAGCAAAAGCTTTGGCTGACTATGCCGATCTTACAGGGAGCTCGAAGCAGAATCACTCTTCTGAAGCTTCCCTTGTTGCGTTCGGGGTTCTTATGAAGGAAGTAAGCATTCTTATCTTCCACTCATTTTCTTTACTTTTCGCTAAAATGATATTTTCTGAAAATATGTGTTTTTTTCTTGATGTCTCCCAATACAGCATGCATCCCTATATCTTGATTTTCTATTTATGAGATGATAAATATGGCAAAATGCCTGTCATGTAAAAGTACACTTAGGATACCAAAGAGAGTCGATCTTCAAGCTAGTTTCAATAATATCATTGTAACTATTACAGATATATGGGGTTGGGTAATTTCTTGATGATACTTGTGGATTCAATGGTACAAGAAGGGGACGCCGTGTGCTACTCGAACCACAGTAGAAAATGCTATTCGGACGGTAGCAGATAAAAAATTGGGTCATTGCTTCCAAAGGTCAGCAACAAATGAGCCCTTCTTTCGCAATAAATGAATGTCGAGGTCCTTTCTAAATGATGGGCTATCAATGCACCTTGTAAAGTTTAAGGTTGTCCACATTTTATGAGACTGGTGCTAGCCACCCCACAAAGAAAAAGGCTGACATATTAATTTCAAAGAGAGATGTTCTACTTCAATGGTAGCAGCCTGGTTCAAATTGAAATACCTATATCTTGTAATTGAAATCTCACCTTGAATGTGTTATCAAACTTATGGAAGAAAAGAGAAGAGAAGAAGAGAGAATGTTGTGAAGAAGAGAGAGTTACAAAAAAAAAAGGTTGTTATATGAGAAAGCTGTTATAAACCATGTGTGATTTGGTCATATCCATAGACGACTTAACAACATATCTCTTAAGAATATGTATTTTATTGGAACCATCTTTGCCTTTCACGATCAATCATTATTTCTCTTCATGTCAACAATCACTTATTTTCATATCCAATTCAATCTATTTTTTCCAATTATTTATAGAATAATAATCTATTTCAAAAATCTTACAAAAAAAAAAAAAAAAACAATCTATTTCAACAATCTTCCACTTGTTTTGTTATCTGTACTCATTTACATAATTTCATAAATACAATATAAAATCTAGTAATATATGAATCTTTAATTAGTGCAAATAATTCCATTAACAAAATAAGTGGTAGAAAATTTTTTAAATCATGTTTCCATTTGTTAATTGAATTACCACACATATGAATTTATACATATTCAGTTAGAAATTTCCTATGCCTTAGCGCTCTTCTTATAGCCTTGTGCTTTCTTATGGATTCATGAACATTTACAAATGTTCATTTAACTTATGTTTGAAGTAGCACAACTTCTTTTGTTCATCTAGTTGAAGTTCATAACTTGTTACTTTAGCTAGAGGTGATCAGTTCCCAGGAGGATTGATCCCCAAAATTGGAAATCAAGAACCAAACCGATTGGTCCTAGCGTCGAGAATCAAACTAGACCGATGGTTCAGTTGGGTCCATGGAACTAGTCAAATTTCAAAGACGGAAGAGAGTGGCGAGTTTGACAAGAGAGAGAGAGAGAGAGAGAGAGAGAGAGAGCAGTGTGGGTCTCACTTCTAGTTTTCATAGCATTTATTTTACTTCCTTACAAGTCTCTATTGCATTAAAGGCATTTACTTTCATTCAGTCTCTCTCTCTCCTTTATGCAAACCCACTTCCCCTCCATTTTCTCCAAAAACCACCGTGACTAGTTCTTCATTTTAGAGAGACGACGAAGACACCTCCAATTTGCTCCTAGCTCGCTCTCGAGCCCTCATGGATCCTCGTGTCTGTGGTGTCTCCCCCCTCCTATCTCCTCCACGTTGCCCCATCGGCCCGCGAAACTCCCTGGGGTCAGATCAACTCCAGCTCCATCCTTGTCGCCCTCCTCGACTTAGCTCCCACCACACCGAACTCGTCGAGGAGGCCCTCCTCCTCCAGACCTTGGAGGATGTTATGCCTACCATGGAGAGAGGGAAAGAGGCATGAGAGTCGAGGGCGAAGAGCAAGCATGAGGGGCTACTGTTCTTTTAAGAACTTTAAGAAATAAAAGAAGAAGAAGAAGACTCGGTCCGGTCTAATCCGAGTGATTCCACCACTGGAACTGAAAATCCAATCGAAAATCATTGGTTTCATTTTTATGGAACCAGGAACCAAACCAGCCCTTTCGAGAACTGTCCAGAATCGGCCGGTTCGGTCCGGTCCAGACGATTTTCAATTCGAGCAGTCTTTGTTGTTCACCCCTAACCTTAGCCTTACCTTGATAAAACCCAAACTTCACTAAGAATGTTTTCTTACACTTGCTCTTTTAATTTTCCATGAGTACTAACTTTGCGCCCTTATTCATTGACAAGATATAATAGCTTACTGTTACCCATTGAACTTTGTCAATTTTGTTAGAAATTGTAATGTTAGGTTTTTTATACTTGACTATTATCAATTGGTCTAACACCATTCCATTGGCATTATTGTTGAATAAACCTCTCAAGAGTCTCTTAGTGAATGGATCGGTCAAGCTTTTATTTGTCCAAACATAAATTACTAAAAAAATTATATTAGTAATTAATTATTGAACATACTCATGTTGCAAACTATTATGTTTAAAGCTTGCTAAGATAATTCTGCACCAGTCTAGCTAAAAAATCTCCAAAAGTTTTCTTATAATGCAATATATTAAAGCTTATAATGTCCCTACTGTGTTCATACCTGCAAAATTTTCTTTCAACAATATGATACATTCTTCCAGGTGCATAAAGTCTCCTTGGGTCTCTGAGCTTCCTACCCTTAGGTATAAAGGTGTCCCTCAGGCAGACTGCAAACAGTAAGCATGGCAAGCTGTCCAAAGCACCAAGGCCTGGATTAAGAAATGATGATGACAACTCGCTCCGAGAGGTCTTTAGGAGCACACAAAAGGAAAGAAAATTGAGCCATAACATAAAACGTAATGCAACTCACCAGAAAATTGACTTGAAAATATCCTCCAAAGGGGTAGAAGTTCGTGGTAAAAAATCATCCTGTACAAAAAAGATGATAACAGGATCATTTACCCAAAAAGAAGCTCAGTAACTACAGGAGACCATTGCCTTTCTTCAAATGCCTATAGAGGAAAAGCACATTAACTGGCTTTGACATTCCTCTGATTTTAAAGGTCTCCTTCCTGTGCCAATTGCCTTTCTTCAAATGCCTATAGAGGAATCCCACATCGTACTACTTAGGATGCGATAGAATATTTGTAGGTGGTCTATAGGAAATTCTTGAGAATTGAAATCAACAACCTACTTGTGTCTAAAAAGAACAGACTGTATACCTGCCACCTATGTAGTTGGGTTCGGGGATGACCAGAGCCACTAGACAACGAAAAAACATATCACTTTATTAGCTCCTGAGTTTTCTCAAGGGACTCATCGCTGCGTTCTAGTTTAGGCTGAAAATACCACTGAGTTGCCAGAAAAATCGCCTACGCTGTCTATTCACGAAGATATAAACAAGAGCTTTTTAACTTGCAAATCCTAATATTATTGCCATTTCTCATGATACCCAAAGTTAGAGTTGGACCACCAGAAACTGCATCCTCAAATAAAAGAGTGAACAACAACAACAACAGAACTCCAGAATGAATTGGCTAAAGACATAACAGCAAGAGCCACCTAAAGTCAACAGCCGAACTGAGTCAGTGCTTTTGACCAAAAATAAAAATAAAAAAGAACTGAGTCAGAGCTACGCCGCTAAGTGAAGTTTCCAACAGTTCAAGAAACATTAGCTTATTGCACAGTCAACCGAAAACCAAAGCCATTAGAAGTTTGAACCAGCCAATTACCTGCAAGATTATAGAGCGAATCACGTTAGCATACTTGACCACCAAATTAAGCGAGATACACCTTGCCGGAGCCACCGTGTAACACCGCAGTTTACTCCGCGGAACTCCGCCCAGCTGATCCCCATGGTTCGCCACGATCTTTGCCAAGAGCGAAGCCACGCCAGACCCAAGCGAGTGGCCCGCAAAAATGATGTGGTACTTCGACCCATTCTCGACCCACAGCCTCTTCAACGTCTCCGATTCCTCATCCAACAGCCAGTCGCCGACTTCGTCAGCCCACGGTGGACGTAACCCCCGTCAAACATCTGCATGCCGCGCCGATTGTCCAGCAGGAGCTCGTAGTCGCTCTCCTTGGCAAGGTTGAGGCCGCGGATCGCGAGGACAATCTCCCGGTGGTCATGGTCGACGTAGATGATGTAGGGCGGGGCATGGCCAAGGGTCTGCTCGTAGGTGACACGCTTGACGAGCCAGTCGGGGTTCAGGGGGTAGCCGCCGGAGGGCAGGAACTTGGGGTGGCGGAGGTCAGGCTCGTTGACGGCGAGGATGAGGCGGCAGACACGGGGGACGAGCTCGAACTCATCGGGGGTGGCGGTGGGCCACGTGGTGCTGTCGTCGGAGCCGACGTAGGTGCAGCGCTTCCAGACCCAGCGGGAGCAGCCGAGGATCGCCACGCAGTCCAAGCCGCAACAGAGCGTCATGGCAGGTCCAGGATATTCCTGCTTTGTTGATTTCTTTCAGTTGCTGTGATTGAAGAAGAAGAAGATGGTGCCGCTGTCTGCGAGTTTTGACGTCAGGGCAATGAGGGATGAAGGTGGCGGTGGCTGTGGGCGTCGAGGAAATGAATAGATGCATCTCTTCATGTTCAAGTGGAGTGGCAATGGTGCCTTCTTTGCTTCTTGAAACGAAAATGCTAAGGGACTGAACAAAGGAATCACGAGTCGCCTGGAACTGAACAAGACCAGTCGGAATTGGCAATTCCCATAGGATCGATCTAGCTTCCCATTTCAATTTAATAGAACTGATGAGTATCGGTTTGGTACCCAATTGCGTTCCCACCTAGACTAGACCGGTGTATATAAATATATTTAAAAAAATTACAACTCAATTACTTAATTATTTTATAGTTTTTTAACCTCTATATTTTTAGTATTGGACATTATTAACTAATTTTATCTCTCCAAAGTGTAATAAGATTAATCATCTACTTTTTGTTCATTCTAATAATTCATGAGGTAAGTTCACCAGAAATCTTAAAATTTGTTACGAAAGTATAATTAAGTCTTAAAACTTTCAAAAAGTGCAATTAAATCCTAAAACTTATTAAGAAAGTGCAGTTAAACTCTAAAATTTCAAAATATATAATTAAGTCCTAAAACCTGTAATGAAGTGCAATTGAGTTCTAAAATTTTCAAAATATGCTATCAATGGAAGGACTTGATTTAATCAATTTAACAAATTTTAGAACTTGATTACATTTTCATAACAAGTTTTAAGACTTCATTACATATTTTGAAAGTCTTAAGACTAAATTACACTTTATTGACAAATTTTAGGACTTTCAATGCACTTATCTCATAATCCATTTACTTACTTTCTCAATTAAAAAAAAAAAACAAAAACAAAAAAGATGAGGAGACTGATTGGAGAATGTTGCGGCGCTCTATTATCATGACACAAAATTAAGAGGCAATAGCTTGTTTTAAAAGTATAATTAAGATCTCTCCATAGTCATCCCTATGAATCAGGTTGACGTTGAAAAAAAATGGATAGAACTATTAAAGGCTTATGTGGAGGTTAGGATTTTTATACAGAGTCTAAAATGCTAAGAGGACTACCTCATGACCTATGGAGAAATTAAATTTCTAGTTAATGAGTATTATCCATTTGGTCCAACCTATAGTTTTTAATTTTTAATCAAAATCAACTACTTGCAATTCAACCCGAATTTAAGACCGAGCAAGCTTTTGTTCTGCTTAGAAATTAGATTCATCACAATATTAATTGATGAATGCAATTTTGTAAGAATTAGAGATTGGTTTCATGGATCCATTCAGGAATCAGACTAAATTAGTAATCTGGTTCTCGAATTAGTCTGGTTCCCATATGATTCTATGGAATCAAGGGGTAGTTTTGATTCCAATTTTTTGAAACCGATCCTTAGTGGGCAGTAAAGGTGAGCATGATTCCTGGGTAGAACCTAAAACATGAATACTGGACCGATGAGAACCTATAGGTATCAGATTCCAATGTATACAAAGTAGGTTCTAGATTCCAAAAAATGAAGAACCTCTTAGTTAAAGGAACTTAGAACCTGGAACCTAGAACTTAGAATAAATTTTAATGTTTTTCTTGCTCTATGTCTTGCCGCGATTTTGTGATATTTCATACATTTCAATGATGAGTGTATAATCAGAAAGTACTAATTTAAGTTTTCTTTATTCCTTTGTGAAGGCCTTGTATGAGAAGGATCTTGCGCATTAGAACTTTTAGCCTTACATTTTCTAACACTCGAAGATTAAGCAAAGCACGTTTCACAATATACTCCATTGATGTAAAGCCCAATGAAAGGCATAGCTGATTTGGTCAGATCATCTGAAAACTATCCGCAGATTGTGTTTTGTTAGATTGGTTTTCTTTATTCATCCTTGGCCTAAAATACCAATAAAAGAATACAGTTTGTCAACTGATGTTAAACTTCTAGCTCACTGTGTGCTAAAAAACATACCTGCAAGCATTGTTGCTCTTGTCACTGAAAAGGGTATAAGTTTTTCTTTTCTGTTCTTATGTCTGTTCCGTTCTGACCTTTTCTTTGCTACCCAGAATGGTAACTCTAAATTGCTTGGATAATATGCAATTTTCAGGAGCTTTTCCGGTTTCAATACCCCACATGATAAAGCCAATGGACAATTTGGGATTTTATTCGCCCATATGTGAACCTAAGGTTTTAACCCTGGCCTTCATTTTGTTAGTAGGCTTCGTCTTATTAGCGTATATATGTACAGTGCATATATGCACACAAATATTTCAAATGTTTTAAGTACTTGGGACTACACAGCTTGTGTAATCACTCTTCCTAATGACGAAAATCGGAGTCATCATACAGTTTATAAATGTTTATAAATGGCTTACCTTTCTGAAGCTTTATATGCAAATCTTTTGTTTTATTATTATTAAACCTGTAACTGGTCGCATCATTAGAAAAAGCCAACTGAAAATTTACAGAATTGAAGTATAATCACTTCCTCTTTTCTTTTTCTTTTGTATTTTTTTTTTCAATTTGTTGTTACTGTTATGTGGTTTTCTTAACCACGAAATCATTGATGCCGCATCTAATAGTTAATATCATCACGAACGGTTAATTACCTCACTCATGAATCTGATATTACTCAATGACCATGCTGTAAGGTTTTATGAGGTGTCGATCCGTTCTGCAATGACACAAATACCTTGTTCATGAGGGAAGACTAGTGATTCTTTAAAATGTCCGTATGTCATTTATCAATTGTTTGCACGGTTGAAACTGTGTTGTTTTGCGGAGCAACGGGGTTTGAGGGAAATTGATTCTAAATTATTGTCATGCCCTGAACCTCGAGCACGCGAACATCCCTCAAAGATCGATTAGAAATTGCGACGTCTCACAACGTGTTGCTGACCCATTCTTTTTCTCTTTTGATTAAACGCGCACTAACGCAATTATATAAACACCCAGTCAACCAATAAATAACAGGGATAATAAAAACACACCGACAAACTTTTCCAAAAAATGCTACTTTTATTTATATACCTGTTGACCCCAGGAAGTGTAACATTACAAGCCTTTACCACAGCAACTTCCTACTAATTATTCAAAAACCAACGGTGTCAAGGTTAACATAATAACGCCAGACCAATCCGTGGTCTCCAAAGGGACCCGAATTGAGCGCGATAGTCCTCTATACTGTGGGCCTAAAAATAATCAACAATGGGATAAGCTAAAATTTTAGCGAGTCAACTTCCTAAATCTCGATTAGGAAGCTAATTTGCTTCGGAAGTAGCTTAAACACGCAACAGTATAAAATCATACCTTACATTGGCACACCCCTGCATATTAATACAT
Organism: Eucalyptus grandis; assembly: GCF_016545825.1. NCBI lineage: Eukaryota > Viridiplantae > Streptophyta > Magnoliopsida > Myrtales > Myrtaceae > Eucalyptus > Eucalyptus grandis. The sequence goes on from NC_052612.1 coordinate 53,348,473, forward strand.
CATATATGCCAATACTAACGCAACAAATGTAGTCAACTATCAGAATACATAACTTTCATGCATCAAGCATTCACACGAGTCCAGATTATGAGGTAAAATCTATTTTGGCTAGTCTCATATCGTGCCTCATAGTTTTACCCCATAATCAAGCGCAATACATCACAATTATTTACACGTGTTCTGATTATTACGACCCATTGGGTCACGGTCAATACATGAGTTTGCGATTTTCTAGTATGATAGGACATTGTCTCACCTCATTGGGCATGACATCATCTAAAATCCATGCTTAGACGGTATTTTATAAAGGAGCATTGATCTGGCCTTAACTGCGACTAGGCATTTAGACTCTTGCCGGGCATCCAATAAAAATTGGGCGTTGTCCCCAGACTCCCGTTGGATGACGGGTTCGATTAAATGATCACTCAATATTACCAACAGTCAAGCCAATTCTTATTGCCATTAATTAGCTCAGAACAAAAGAGTTCATTTTCAAATAATCAACTTTGGCAAGTTTTCACACTTAAAACTTTCAGTAAAATATTTCTAGAGGTGTAAATCAACCAAGCTTTCTCACCTCTTTTTTGCTGACGATGTGTTCCTTTTTTGCAAAGCTGAGTGGGATTTAGTGACATCCCTCAAGAGAGCCTTGGATATCTTCTCTTCGTGGAGTGGGTTACTACCAAACAAAAACAAAAGTGAAGTGTTTATCTCGGGTGGGACTCCTGACCTTAGAAATTATATGTATGGCTTTTGGTTTCCAGGAAGGAGAACTTCCAGTGAGGTATTTAGGCATGTCGATTATCTCTTCTAGGCTGGGGAAAGCTGACTGCATCGCCCTCATCAATTGAACTATTGCTAGAGTCCAGTCTTGGTCTCAAAGATTCTTATCTTTCGCGGGTAGAGTCTAGTTAATAAGGTTTGTGCTTCACTCTATTCAAGCTTTCTGGGCTAGTGTTATCTCCTTGCCGTTCTCGAATTTAGATCAGATAGAGCAAATCTTGCAACAATTTCTGTGGAAAGGAGCTTCGCTTAGGCATGGAAGGGCTAAGGTCTCTTGGGAAGATGTCCGTCTTCCTAAGAAGGAGGGTGCTCTCGGTATTCGTAGGCTACGTGATTGCAACAAGGTGACAATGCTGAAGTATATTTGGATTTTATTCACTGACAATGAATCACTTTGGTGTCGTTGGATTCATTCCAATTTCTTAAAATGTGATAATTTTTGGGTTGTTGCAAGGCCATTGGTATGTTCTTGGACGTGGGAAAAGATCCTTCTGTTGAGGAAAGAATTCCATTTATCCTTTCTTTGGAAAGTTGGAAATGGGTCTTCGGTTTCTTTGTGGTATGATCGATGGCATACTGAAGGCCCTCTAAGTTTATTGGTAGCGGATTCTTTCGTTGACAACTCGAGTGTTCACAAGCATGCAACCCTGGTGGATCTCGCTACTCCTGTGGGCCTGGTCTTAAGATCCTTTTTGCGGTGCTAGGGTATGGATATACCGACACTTACTAATAATCCGGATTGCTTTATGTGGTGCGGTAATTCATCGGGTCCTTTTTCGTCAGTTTAGCCTAGGGTTCCATCAGAAACAAAAGGAATAGAGTGCCGTGGGCCTCTTTTATTTGGGATAACGCTTTAGCTCCCAGGTTCTAATTTCACCTTTGGCTTATCACTAAAAAGCGTTTGCCTACTCAGGCTTCTCTCCTCTCTTATGGAAGAATTGACTATACCTTATGTGTTTTTTCCAATATTGTGCTAGATTCCATAGACCACCTGTTTTTTGACTGCCATATCTCTGCTATGGTTGCTTATTTTTGGGCCACAAGATGTAATTTACCTTGGAGGAATAGACCTTGGATTGACAACCTAAATTGGGCGAGGAAGCTCTTATCCAGTAATAATTTCTTCCATAAAATCGCCGGGTTTTCTTTTGGTGCTTTGTGCCACCTTATTTGGAAGAAGAGGAATAATATCATTTTCCGAGGTGATTTGTTGGTGGTTTCAGCCTTAAAGAACCATCTTGTCAAAGCAGTTAAGGATAAGGTGCTCACCTTCAACAACGTGCCTGACAATACAAGAAACATAAGACTTCAGAGAGGCTGGGGCTTTGATCCAGCTATCTTTGTTGCTTCCGCTTCTCCCTAGTTGTTGTTTGGTGTTGGCATTGTTAGCTGTTCTTTCCAACTTTCTCTTGACTTGTACTTTCTACGTCTTTTGGCATTCTTAGTTGGGTAAGGGTTTTTTGGTTGTTCTATTGATCTTGTATCTTGGCCTTCACTGCCTTTGTTTTCTTTGCTGGTTTGGCTTTTACGCTGGCGCCCTTCCACTTGTTAGCTTTCTGCTTTTGAGTGCAAGTTTTTGGTGCCAGTCTCTTTATATAGTTGGTTCAAGTTCCTAATATTTTTACCTTTTACCAAAAAAAAAAAAAATTAAGTAAAATATTCATTAGTGATCTTGTATTTGAAATCAACCCATCAGATTTTGCACATTTCCATTTTAAAACCCCATTGTTTTATTTAGTATGTAAAATTTGGCGTCCAAACCTGACACCTCAAAATTCTCTATTTTTTTGCTCATAAAACCCTTTTTTGAACATAATAAATAAAATCTATAATTGAGTAATCAATAACATAGCATTACAAACTCAAACGATTGGAATTAAGCACAATCTCATCAAAAAAATCAGCGTAAAATTCTACTTAACGGCTAATCCGTCGTTAATTAAACTAATTGCGATTAATTAGGCTAAACATGATTGATTAACCTAACTATGATTAATTAAAAATTAATAGATGTTAATTAAAATAATTACAATTAATTAAAAAATTTATGATTAATCAAATTAATCACAATTAATTAAACTAAACTTGATTAATTAATCTAACCATGATTAAATAATCTAATCGTAATTACTTAAACTAATCATGCTTAACTTTAATCTAAACCATCCTTAATCACAATTAATATTAGATTAAAACTAACTAATGCTAACCGTTATTAACCTTAAACTAACTAAAACTAACTAATCCCTTAACGTAATTAGCTATCTAATCAAGGATTAGGAGTTAACTCATGGGTTTTCAGCGACGACGAGCTCACGACGACAAGAACATGATGACGATGAAAACACGGAGCTCGCTATCCAACGATGGTGCACGGCATGGTGGCGGCTCCTCAAAACCCATGGCCAAGCTTAGCTTGGGTGATGATGAACCGACGGTGGTGGCTTGCGGCGAAGGTGATGAATGGCGAGGAGCGGCGTCGAGCTAGCGGTGGCACAACGTCTCGATGAACGGGAAGTGAGCGATGGTGGTTCAATGGTGGCAAGGTGGTGGTGATGAGATGGTGGTGGACAGTGGTGTGGGATGATGATGGTGGTGGTGGTGATGAGGTGCGGTGGTGCTGGTGGCGGCGGTGAACATGGTGGGTGAGTATGGAGGTGTGGGCGGTGGTGCTGGTGGTGGGTGAGATGGGCGGCAAGCAAGGGAAAGAAAGAAAAATGGCATGAGGGAAGGAGGAGGGAAGGAATGCAGGAGGGGGAAAATGGGTTCAGCCGAAGGAGCGAGGGAGGGAGAGAGAGAGAAATGCGGAGCGGGCAGATGGGGTGGCGTGAAGGGGAGGGGAAAAAGTGAGAGAGAGAGAACAAAAAGAATTTTCCCAAGATTTTTTCTAAAGTCTTCATGATTTGCCCTTCACCCACTCTCCACAATTTCCCCTCAATCTAGCAATTTATCCCAAACCACTGGGGCCACCCTTCCAACTTGGAAGGAGGAGGTAGGGGATTCAAATCCTCACTTTCCCAGGGGGGATTGGGATAGGGACGATTTCATTTCAGGAGTGGGTTTCGACTCTCACTCGCAAGGAGGCAGGGCAAAAGTCTGAGAGAGTGTTAGAATAGGATTAGAGTAGGATCGACAAAAAAAAAAAATCTAGCAATTTATCCCCTCAATTTCTTTATATTTCCAATTTCTTGAAAACAAGCCTTTTTGATCCAAAAAATTACAACCTTGCCATTGGGATTAGTTTTTCCTTTTTCGGTTCCAATTTTTCATTCAATAATTCATTATCCAAAAATTTCCAACTTCCCGATAATTCGATAGATGATGAAGTAACGTTCAATAATTAAATATCAAATCTCTCACAAATTTGATACCCAAAATCAAATTAAATTTCATGATTAAAAAACGATCGGACGCGATATTAGTACAACCTAAATTATCAGGTGGCTTTTAGGGATTATCACGCAATTTACTTGTGGGCGATAATTTTTGACCCACATTTATGTCTCTTCGAATCGTGGACGATCCTCGATTATCATATAATCATGAGGATTTAATTATGTATCATAAATATAAGATCAATAGAAAAATCAGTTTATCATCGTTTGACGCGTATATCGTAATTGTGCAGAATCACTTGTGAACCGATCATGTACTTCCATCAAATCAATTTATATCCGTTCGTTAATTGACTTATAACAATGTAGTATTGACCTTTGTTGATTCTTATAATCGGACGATTGATCCTTAATCAAATTCTCTGATTTTTGCGTTTTAATTTTTTACGGTCTCACTTAATAGATTAGTTAACTTGTGAGTCATCAGTTCAGAATAAAATAACTATAGTTGATGAAACAATAATTCAATATACTTTGAATATGACCAAATTTTGGGACATCACAATCATGGTTTTGATCTAAAAGTTTTTTTAACATTTCAGGCACAAGCTCTGAATTACGGAGAGCCTCAAATACTTGCTCTGGGTGAAAGCTTTGTTAGCACTTAGAAGTCGGTTTGTCACCGAATAAGGTTAATTTAGTCAGTTTGAGTCGGGTTAGCATTTGACTTGATTTTGATATTGCTTTTTTTTTCCCCTAATTTGATAGGATTTTAAGTTCATTGGCTTGAGATAACTTTTGTGGTTTGGTTAGACTTTTCTAAGTAAATGGTGGTTATCTTTCTTTAAATTTATTAACTTTTGTCATGAAAATAATGGATATTCAATATATTATGAATTATTAAAAATATGTTTGTTGCATTAAATTTAGATTGGACATTTAGTATTATTTGGTTATTAATGGTTTGAGAAATGTTTTATGAAAGGCATTGCAAAAGGTAATGTGTGTGTGTGTGTGTGTGTGTGTTAATTTGCGAACTTGGTTTATGAAATCAATTCTGAAACAATTTGTAAAATATATTCTAATTTATTAAATGAATTATGGATTTGGCTTGTGGAATACTGGAGCATAATGTTTTGATGCTAAATTAGGGGTTTTTGGCTTTACATATTGGTTTCATGATATTATTCTAGATTGAGTAACTAGCCAATAATAGGTGAAGATCTTGGCCGTTTTGTCACGAGACATTATATCGTGATCATGGTTAGATATATAATGCCAGATTAATCTATGTATTGAACCATTGATAGTTGTTTAAAGGAATATTTCTAAGATGTATATGATCAAGTTAAAGTGATACGGATTTTTTTGATCTTGTATGCATATTATATATTAGATTTGAGATAAATGAGTTCTAATATTATTTTATATATGTGTATAGTAGATGTTCGATCTGTCTAGAAGACATACATACAATTCATTGGTTTGTGGTTACACATACCATATGTTATAAATGTTTTTCTAGTTCTTCAATTTGAGTATGAGATTAGCTAGTTGTATAGGAGTTGATACATGTTAAATGATCTCATTTATGCGTGTGTGCATTTTGATAAAATATTAATGTTAGTTTTTGTTCGAGAACGCAATCTCTCAATGGAAGGACGACCTTGTCGGTTCTTCCATTTTCACTAGTTGGAGTTGGAGTGTGACAATCAATTCTCTTCATGCAATAACCACTTCTTTTCAAATCAAACTATATATTCTCTGCTTTATTTAATGACAGCAAACAATTTCAACACCATTTCATCCGGCTGCTGCAAAATTAAGTTTCCTCCCTAGAACGGACATTATCCACCAAATGCCTTTAGTGCCTTAGGGTCCTTCTTATTGCGGCGGCGGAGTCTTGCTCTGTGGAGTCTTGCGGAGCTTGCTTACATCATATCCTTCATCAACAGCCTTCTGAACCAGCTGTTTATAGATTTTATCATCTATACGACTCTGTCTGCTCAGTATCTGTCAAAAAAAAAAAATCAATAAATAATCCCACCAATTAGCCTACAAAAGTGGAGGAAACAAAACAAGAATCAGAACCCAAATCTCACTAGTACAAACCGCCCGATGAACCATCAGTCATAAAACCAAACCTATGGGTTCTAATTTCTATGACCATCAACTGGGGAATAAAGGAAAAAAGAAAAAGAAAAGAAAACCCGACAAGAAGGTTACATACAAAGAGAGACGTTCTGCTGGGCTCGCCAACGATAGCATACTGATAATCAGTGTCAAGGTACAAGACCCAGTAGTCACCGAACAGAGGGAAGATGGGGAAGAATGGAGGCACAAATAATTTCAGTTTCAGCTTGGCCTCATCGCTCCTTGGGTCGGCCTTGTACGCGTTGCCCTTAATGAAGATCCTCTTGCCCTTGACCCAGGACTCGTTCAACACGTCCAGAGTCCCATCCTCCTTCAGAGTGTACGTGGCCCTCGTGTCCTCGCCGTCCTTGGGCTGGAAGGACGTTGGGAGGGACGCGATCTCGTACCAGCGTCCTGCGTACCTCTTCAAATCGAGTCCCTTCACGACAGTAGGCTCGCTGTCGAGCTGGTAAAAGGGATTGAGTCCAAAGTTCGATCCCCGTGAGCACAGCACACACATGAACATAGAAGAAGAAAGCAGCGAAACTAGAAGAAAGAGTCCCTTCACACCCTCCATCACTTTCTTCGCCATTTCTCTCTTTCCTTGTCGTGTTTCCAGGTAGTGAGGAAGAAGGGTTTGTCTCGCGGTTTTATAGGGGAAAAGGAGGATTTTTTTTTAAATCTTTTTTGTTTTCCTCATTTGTTGCAATTTCTGTATAAGATTATTTCCCAATATTCCTCTTTCCTTGTGACGTGCCCGATTGTGGACCTTACGTATGTGGGAAACTAATGTTAGAGCGTTCCTGTTCGGAAGTTTTTTTTCGGAGGATAAGAATAACTCAAAATGAAAATTTTGGTTATGTACCATAAAATACGCCAATTTCCATATAATCTGCCAATTTCCTTTTTATTTGGACATTATCTGTGAATTTCATATTTTGTGGATAAAAACGGCTTGTTGATTTTCGAGGGAGCAGCAAATTTGAATTTGGCGAACTGGGAAACTTGGCAGCCTAGAAAAGGGTCTATTTCTCATGTGTCAACTTCATGGAAAAACATCAAGGAAGGACCAAATGCATGTCGAGTGCGAAATCAGATTCAAGCCTTGAAAGGATTGCATTATCTTATTGTCTTAAAAGAGAATCGAGTCAAGAATGATAAAGACCGTAGACAACATGCGTCGACTCATCTAACTTCGTCAACGAATGATTTCGGAAAAAAAGAAGAAATCTCTTACTTAAGATATATTTGAGAACTCTCGCAACAGTTCAACATTTTTCTTGATGTTTTGTACATCTTGATTTAATTGGGTGAATGAGACAATGCCATATTTAACCACGTTTTCCAAATTTTGGCTTATTACCTCAGGGCCGATTCCCTAAAAAACTCCGAACTTTAAATACAAATTTCAAATCTGTTCCAAACTTTTTTTTTGCCATAGAAAAAATCATAAACTTTAGGTCCATTCCCAAATCTGCCCCAAATTTTGTGTTGTCTAAAAAAAATCACGAAATTTTAATCTATTCTCAAATTTTCCCATGGTCTAGTCTCAACTTAATGTGGCATTTCCACATCGATAATAAATACACATTGGCGAGACGACATGGAAAATTTTCTCCAAAATAAAACCTTTCTAGGATCTAAAAATTGGGACGACTATTCTTGACTTTTGGATAGAAGTCTAACGAGGGCAAATTTAGGACTAGTGGAAAAATTGATGATTTTCTTTCCAACAAAATTGGGGTAGATTTGGGATTGAACCTACAGTTTGAGATTTTTTCTTAAGATTTAAAAAAAGTCCAGGGTAGATTTAAGAATAAACCTAAAGTTTGGGCTTTTTCTAAGAAAAAAAATTTGCAGTAAATTTGAGACTAGATCTAAAGTTTGGGGTTTTTCTTGAGACAAAAAAAGTTTGGGGTAGAATTAGAATTAGACCTGAAATTTGGGATTTTTTTAGAGAATTAGCCCTATTACCTCATTGCTAGCTGCGACGATTTCATCTTTTTGTAATAATTTTCCTTTTTGCAAATCCGTTTGATTTTTCTTGGGAACGCCACACTAGTTAATTTTAGCTATTTGATGAATTACTCAAACTCATTGGAACCGGGTCAACATTTGTTCTTTTCGAGTTTGAGGGGCTTGACCATTACTAATTGAGCCGAGCTTGAAAATACTAGACTCGAGTGATCCACAAATAAAAAATCGATATTGTTCCTCCATCTTAGTATTCTTCCCAAAGGTAGAGTTTGAGCTCAAGTTTTAGTTTGCGTTGAACTTGATATTAAACTAGAGTATACTAATTAATTGAGTCAAGTCAATTTTGGATCGGAATTCATCACAAACTTGTGCTAAAAGTCGAGATGAATTTAGCCAAAAGAGTCGAGCTCGAGTCAAATATTTCACCTTGCATATGTGAGTTGGGTAAAATTCAAGCATCGAAATTTCACCTATTTGCGTGAGTTCTAGTTGTAGATCATGTCTAAGTTTGCTCATGGGACTCTTTTCTAGGGGAATGGAATCTTGAATGGAGTCTCAATAAATTAAAAAATCATTTCCTTATATTGTGGAGGACTCTTTTTTGATGAGATAATGACACAAATAAATCTTTAAACTTTGATCTAACGTGCAATGTGATCCATAAACTTTTAATTTATTCAATGATCGATAAATTTTAGTCTAATGTTCAATGTGGCCCTAAAATTTTGATACATGTTCAACATAGCTCATGAATTACATGAAAATGTTCAATATAGTATTTATATAATTCAAGATCAAGGACACATTGAACATTTTCAATTAAACATGTACCAAAAATTTATTGACTATGTTGAACATATTAAAAGTTGATGGACCACATTTCAAGGGCTTTTCCAATTTCACTACTCAACACGGTAACGCTAAAATGGACCATTTGGGATTTTATTGGCCCATATGTGAATAGGCTATAACTCTCAACTTCATTTTGTTAGTAGGCTTTGTCTTATTAGTGTATATATGACGGTGCATATATGCGCACACATATTTCAAAAGTTTGAGTAATTGGGAGTACTGCTAATGTGATGCCCCAACACGACATCTCCAGCGTAGTCGATCTACTCTTTCACCTTTGCATGTGGAAGCATACATGGACAAAGAATTTCCTAGGAACCCAACATTCAAGAGACACATGCAAAAATATAAACCAAGCTAAGGCATTTCATTTAATATATATATTTACTTTAAGTGACATGGTTAGGTATAATGAGGGATTTCAAAAATGGTTTGTCATCTCGAACTACAACAAAAGTACACCCATAGTATTACCCCGACCTGGGACTACCTTTTAGCACTGGTATGCCCAAAAATTGTTACTTGGCTCCAAAGTTGCTGCTTCCCCGTCCTACCCCTGCCTTAGTCTATCGTACTGCCATCACCGTCATCTCCATCATCACGTGGGATCAGCCCTACAAGCAATTATCTAACATGTGCATAGACAGCAAGGAACCCCAAGAATATTAGGCTCGTTGAGACTCCTATGTTGATGGATAGTACCGCTATACACCAAATAAAGTTGACATCCGAAAAATTCGGATCTACGAACTTGGAAAAGTCCCAAGTGAGGTCCGCCAGGACACCATAACTGATGGACGTAGAGGCAGGAAGGATTGGCGTATCTACTAGTGATCTGAAAAAAGAACAATCAATAACCAGTGAATTTAAACCCAGCAAGTAGAAAGTCCATCATTTTATATCACAAAAACCAATCACTGTACTAACAAGGAAATCTTTAATATAAAGCATAGGAAATCATTTCCAAATCAACTTGCCTAAGAGCCTTTTTCAAAAGCAATATAAAATATTAATAAGAAAGGTAACTTTTCTAAACAGGTAACCTAGTAACTCAAATGGAATTTAAAATTGCCAAGACGATATTCGAGATGAATTCATGCTGCCACTTCCTTCCGGGGAACCTCATTAACCCCTAGGCATCTCACATCCATCTGACATTGTGAGAACATTTGGGGAAACTGTCTTACATCCTCTAGGAATCTGAAGGAACCTAGTTACCCCTTCAAGCATCCCTACTACAACCCCGGACATCATTATCCTAAGGATTGATGGCATTCTCAAGCCATACATTTATACCATGGTGCAACAATTTCATAATTCAATTCAAGAATACCATTGACTTTATTATTACTAAGGAAACTCAAGTGTGGAACCAACTATTGGAAGATATGTGGAATCTCCCGGATTACTCAATTGAAGATTTGATTTGATTATTGATTTGACTAGAAGATTAGTGTTATGTACATAATCAATTAATATTAGATCTAGGCATAGATTGATACATAGAATCGTTTATTTCCATTATGTTTGTATTATATCTACAAGAAGAATTGTACATTTACATTCATTGAAGTGAATAGAAAGAAAGACATCTTTCCTTCAATCCTCATCCTTTGCAAATCTCCATCTTCTTTCATGGTATCAGAGCCTTCGAATCTCTAAACCAAGCTTCCGCTCAAAATCTTCTCTTTGCTCCGACCTTCTGACCCTAAAGCTCCGACCTACGAAGAAGAGCATTATCGGGCATTAGTGTCACATTCAATTTTTTTTTCCTTACCATGGCAAATCCGCAAGATGAAGCGTCTGCCATTGGGAACGAATCTACTGGAGAGATCATCCCTGCTGTTGAAATCGTGCCTCAAATCTCGAACTCGCCTGTCCCAACACATCAACTATTGCTCCAAACTCAGCCTGTGCAATGGCAGCTCACGCAGGCTCAATTCAATATGGGGCAATCCATGATGGGCCTGCCTTACCAATGGATTCCATATCCAATTTATGTTGGGCCAAGCCTAAACTCATCATTGCTTGAGTATGTGGGCCACCAAAGCCACGTCCAATTTGACGGGGGCCCACTAGCCACCGGGGGGGAGCCCGACCGACAAAATGGAGTGGATACATGGGTTGAGCGAATCGGGTATGGGTACGAATCCCTACCCGGGGTTTTTAAATGCAGGTTTTCCGTTCGGGTCGAGTGAGTTAGGTCAAGGGATGAATCCCTACCCGAATTCTACGCTCGACTTTCTGTCGTTTCCAGCAGCAGCCTTTGTCAGATGGCCAGAACCCGGCAACCCCTTGTTTGTTTCCACAGCCAACGGACTAGAATTGCGACTAATCAGCCAATAGTTGATGGGGCTAGAAAATTACCCCAGGTGGTCGCAAGAATTCCGGAGTACCCTAGCAACGAAGGACAAGGATGCATTTATTTACGGAACCATCCCGATTCCCCTCGATGAGCATCTAGCCTAACTCTGGAGGAAGAGCAACTGCCTCGTCCGAACTTGGATCGACAATTGCGTCTCCTCGAAGGTCACGGCCGGATTTCCACCGATAGAGGACGCCAAAGGCATGTGGGACAACATCAAGGAGATGTACGGGAAATTGGATCAAGCAAAGATATTCATTCTCATGCAAGAACTTAGTGATTTAAAACAGGGGAATATGACGGTCACGACTTGTTTCAACAAGTTATCGTCATTGTGGAACAGCCTTGAAGCGGCCAAAGAAAAACTCGAGAGCCCCGAATCCACAATCAGACAATACAAATCCATCAAAGACAGGGAGAAAGCAACACGTTTTTTGCTTATTTTGAACAACACCTTTCTTACCTTTCGCTCGCAGATTTTGGCTATGGATCCCATGCCATCAATCGAGCGAATTTATCAACTGGCGGTACAGGAGGAAAGCCAGCGATTCACATCACCGGAGAACGCGAAGAGCGGTGAGAGTATCACTCTTGCAGTCCACGGAGAGCGAAGGGACGAACCTAACAAAACCCTAGTGGAGAAAAGAGAGACGAACCATGCTAGGGTTCCGAGGAGAAGGGTCGCTAGGGTTTCGCGAAGACACGCGACCCTATAAATGGGAAGGAATGAACGGCTTCGATCGAGCGCACACATTCCGACGGTGCACAGGAGACCAACATTTTAAAAGGATCGGACGACACAGACGATCTCGCAATTAAAGGATCCGCCGGACAGTTTTTTGCCACGTCATCTAGAAATTTTGGGAAAATTTTTAAAGGAAAGGGTAAATTATTTTGTGAATATTGCAAGTGTTCTAATCATATGATTGACAGTTGTTGGAAGCTGCATGGGAAACCAGTGGAAAAAGGAAAAAAAATTTCGACGGCTTACCAGGTGAATGGACCTACCGGCCCAAATTATGATCCTCTTATTACCTACGAACAGTACTAGCAACTGATGCAAGCTCTGCAAAAATTGGATGTTTCTGACAAAGGAGGCAGTTTTTCAGGTATCACACATAAGTTAATTAATTCTATATCAAGGAAAGCATGGATTATTGATTCCGGGGCAAGTGATCATATTATATGTGACAAGGGCCTTTTCTCAAGAATAAATGAGGAGCTGAATTTCCTTGTTTCTGTACAATTACCTAATGGAAATGTTAGCCATTGTAATGTGATAGGAACAATTAATCTTAGTCCCCAAATTGTCCTTAAAAATGTCCTATATGTCCTAGAATTTCAATTTAATCTCATTTCCGTGTCGAAAGTCTATAGAGAAAATTCATGTCGAGTAATATTCAATGCTGATACCTGTCTCTTTTAGGCCCTTTTGACTATTAGATTGATGGGTTGTGGTAGTCTTTTAGAAGGATTATTTTTTTGGTCAAGCCTCCCAAGTAATTTGATTTATCCAGTTTTCCATTGAATAAATCCTCCTTGTGTAATTTGAGCTTGAATGACAAAAATTCTCTCATGCATTTGAGATTGGGCCATAGTGCCACCTTTCCTTGTCCTAAGTGTCCTATTTGTCCACTTGCAAAGCAGTCTCATTCCCCATTTCCATCTAGTAACTCTTGTGCTAGTCAAATTTTTTCCTTGATACATGTTCATATTTGGGGACCTTATCATACGGGTAATCATGATGGATCTCGTTATTTCCTCACACTAGTAGACGACTATTCTCGTGTGACCTGTATTTTTTTGATGCAGCCCAAGATCAAGCTTATTCTTATTTAAAGATCTTTATTGCCTTATCCGAAAATCAATTTGGGAAATCAATTCAGCGAATCCGAATTGATAATGGAGCAGAATTTTTCAGCCATAATTGCTCCATACTTTTCTCATGTCATGGCATCCAGCATGAGAGTTCATGCACCTATACACCACAACAAAATGGAGTGGTTGAACGCAAGCATCGGCACCTTTTGGAAGTCACACGAGCCTTGAAGTTTCAAGCCTCAATTCCAAATGATTATTGGGGAGATTGCGTCATCACAACAGTTTATTTAATCAACCGTTTGCCCACCAAGATACTTAATGGGCGAGCACCGTTCGAGCTGCTCTATGGAAAAAAACCGGACCTACAACATCTTAAAGTTTTCGGTTGCCTCTGCTATGCTGCAACATTGGGCTCTCGAGACAAGTTGAGTCCACTTGCTCGGAAGTGCATTTTTATGGGCTATCCTAATATGTAGAAAGGCTATCGACTTCTTGATATATCCACAAAGGAATTTCTCATAAGCCGTGATGTAATTTTCTATGAGGACATATTTCCCTTCTCCAACATGTCGTCTCCAAGTGACAATTTAGGCATAAGCTCCAATCCTCATGGTCTCTCAAATGACGATGCATTATCTCCAGATCCTGGTTACATGCCACTAGTTCAATCAAGGAATCTATCTTCCACTCCTGCATTTGTTCTAGTAGGGACACCAACTCTAGTTGAGAATTCCTAATCATCAGCAAACCTCTCAGAAGAAGAAGCTGAAGATGTCGGTAATACTGAGGAAGAATTGAGCAATGATATCTCACCACTCATCTCCAATGAGACAATTCCCACTCCTGCTGAAGATGATCATCCAAGACGTTCTCGTCGGGCTACTCAACCTCCAACATGGACCAAAGATTATATCTGTGCCACTCACAACTCTCTAGGTATTCAATACCCGATCTTATCCTATGTTTCTTTTCATAGATTATCACAAGAACATAGATGTTGCATTAGTCGCCTATCAGAAGACAAAGAACCATCAAGTTATGATGATGCGGCTCTTGATCCAAGATGGCAACAAGCCATGACGGCAGAGTTAAAGGCACTAAATGACAACCACACATGGGATCTTGTCTCATTGCCACCTAATCGGAAACCAATTGGGTGCAAATGGGTCTACAAGATTAAATATCGTGCCGATTGATTTGTTGAACGTTACAAGGCACACTTGGTAGCCAAGGGATTTAGTCAACGAGAAGGTTTTGACTACCACGAGACATTCTCACTAGTTGCCTAAGATGTCACAGTCTGCTCTTTCTTGACCGTTGCTGCTATCAATTACTGGGCTTTACATCAAATGGACGTGCACAATGCCTTCCTCCACGGTGATTTAGACGAGGAGATATACATGGATGTTCCTCAGCGCTTATGGAGACAGGGGGAGAATAACGTATGTTGTCTCCGCAAATCCCTTTATGGGTTAAAGCAAGCATCCAGACAATGGTATGCTAAATTCGTAAATGCTCTTACAATAGCAGGCTTCTAGTGGTCAAAACATGACTACGCCTTGTTCACAAGTAACCGAGGTATGTCATCTATCTATTTGATGATATATGTCAATGATAATCTTCTTATGGAAATGATAAGGATGCTATAGAAAGATTCAAGGAATACTTGCATGCTACCTTCCATATTAAGGACTTAGGAGCACCTAAATATTTCATTGGAATCGAAATTGCTCAATCTGATCTAGGGATTTCTCTTAGTCAACGAAAGTTTATATTGGAGATCATATCAAAAGCAAGGCTTTCAGGATGCAAATCAGCAGCAATACCCATCGAGCAAAATACTAAATTGACCACTGCAGCTTATGATATGGGCATATTCAAAGATGATGACCCGATACTTAGAGATCCATCGGGGTATCAAAGGCTTGTTGGGAAACTCATATATCTAACTATGACGAGGCCGGACATTTCTTATGCAGTGCAGACACTTAGTCAGTTTATGTACAGCCCAAAACAATCACGTTTCGATGCAGCCTTGAAGATTGTGAAATATTTAAAGGAATGTCTAAGACTTGGGATACTTCTATAAAAAAAAAAATGTGATATGAAGATGACAGCATATTGTGATGCAAATTATGCAACATGTCCCATAAGTCGAAGATCAGTCACTGGATATTGCATTAAATTGGGGGAATCACTTCTTTCATGGAAGACCAAGAAGCAACCCACTATGTCCTTATCTTTAGCTGAGGTAGAGTATTGGGCTATGGCCAAAACCACATCTCAAATAGTGTGGATGCGAGGCCTACTTAAGGATCTCGAAGTAGAAGTGCAAGGACCAACCAAGCTGTACTATGATAATGATGCGGCTCTAAAACTTGCAGCGAATCCCATAGTACATGAGAGAACCAAGCACATTGAGGTCGATTGTCACTTCACTCGAGAGAAAATTCAAGAGGGTGTGATTGAGACAAAAGGAATTGGGACAATGGAAGAACCAGTAGATATCTTTACCAAGCTCCTATGTCAAAGATAGCACGCATATCTGTTGAGCAAGCTGAGCGTCTTAGACATCTACAGACCACCAGCTTGAGGGGGAGTGTTGGAAGATATGCGGAATCTCCCGGATTACTCAATCGAAGATTTGATTTGATTATTGATTTGATTAGAAGATTAGTGTTATGTACATAATCAATTAATATTAGATCTAGGCATAGATTGATACATAGAATTGTTTATTTCCATTATTTGTGCACTGTTTGTATTATATCTACAAGAAGAATTGTACATTTACATTCATTGAAGTGAATAGAAAGAAAGACATCTTTCCTTCAATCCTCATCCTCTGCAGATCTCCATCTTCTTTCACCAACAAATCTTCATTCACTTATAAACCATCCGACTGATATAAACTCCATAGTAAACAATGCCAAATAAGGTGCAAAAAGAATTCCATCCCAAGGTCCCCAAAACTTGCACTATAATGGCGTTTCGCACGCCTTTGGAAATTGAAAATGTTGTCTAGGTAAATAGGTTTCAAAAATTACGAAATTTTAATATGAGATAGACAAGATCCAGAGGAACATTCTATGTGAAGGAACATTCAGCTTAAACAGTGCTATACAATTTTCAGTAACCCAGACAGAAACGGTAGGAAATTCCCCACCATGACAGAAGAAAGGATGAATGTCTAGCCAACTAAATGAATTCGAAAAATCTGGAAATTTTATATGTGATAGTGTAGGATGTACTCTACAATTTCCATGAAGGATGCTTGTTTTTATTTCTTAACGAAAAATTCAATGAAAAATGGAGATTTGGGAAAGGTCGGTTTTGTATCCCAAAACAAGGTTTCGTATCCCAAAAACAAGTTTATAGACCCGGTCATTTTTCAAATATATTTTTTCATATGAAATCCAAAAAAATATGAATTTAAAGTATGTTGTAGAATAGCAAATAAGGGACGACTTTCGTAGGGATGCCCCAAGGAATTCACATCACACAAGTCAGTACAAAATTAGCAATACCGAGGGTCACTCTGAGGCTGAACCAGACCTAGGCAATGTCAACAATTTTTGCTCAAGTTTCGGCATTTCAAGCCGAGTATATACGAGGTTCAACAAATAATACTTCCACGACATACGCCTGGACCCGACACTATGGATTCAGAAATTTTAGCTGGATAAACTTTTTTGAAATTTTCAACGAGATACGAACATACACAACATTCACAGAATTCACGGAAAATCCGAGGAAACTATTCTTGCCAAATATAATCGATCGATATATGATAAAACGGAGGATGTCTACTTGCCTCTAGTCCTAAAACATGGTGTCGTGCGGCTTGACGAGGCTGAGGACAATCCCGGCTTGTGGCTGAATAGAATTGGCAGGTCTTGGCTGGGATGGCTAAGCTACGGCTGCAAAGATGACCTGAGCAATGGCGTGGCCGAGTGTGGTGAGCGGTCGTGAACGAGTGAGCTGTGAGACTGAGAGAGTGGAAGAGCGAGTGAGTCGTGCGGCTGGTTCTTTGTGAGGACAGAGACGAAAATGGAGGAGTGAGTTGAGATGAGTGGCTGAGGAATTGGAGAGAGGAAATGAGGAGCAGCGGCTGGTGTTTTGGGGTTCTTCAAGCGGTGCGATTGTAGCTCTTCTCCTTGGCGTGGCTTCAACGTCGCGCTTGATGCCACCTGCTGAGCAGCTCTCTCATGGGGAGATAGACAGCTGGGCAAAAAACATGGCTGAAGTTTGTGGAAAAGGAGAGGGCAGTTGCTCATCCATTACCAGGTGACGCGTTCGCTGTCTAGAGAAGCGGACCGATGGTGCGGGAGAAACGTTTGTTCATAAAATCTAGATAAGACATTTACTACTATTTGGTTATTTTGTGAATCGTTCAAGAAACGTTTTACAAAAGGTTATATATATTTATATGTAAATTTTTTAACCTAATTTATGAAATGGGTTCTGAAACAATTTGTAAAATATGCTCTAAATTATGAAATGATTTATGGATTTGGTTTGTGGAATGTTGGAGTATAACAGTTTGATGCTTATTATCATTGTAAACTCAATTAGAGATTTTTAGCTTTCCATACTAGTTTCAAGATATCCTTCTAGAGCTGCCGAGCAACCAACTGATGATAGGTGGGGATCTTGGCCGTTTTGTCATTAAATGTTTTATCATGACCATGAATAGATATCCAGCTCAAGATTAATAAATGGAGTGAACTATTGATGTTTGTTCAGTTATTTGTTGATTACAAGAATATTTCTAATATGTGTATGATCAAGTTAAAGTGATACAACTTATTCTGATCTTATATATATATTAGATTTGAGGTGAGTGAGTTTTGATATTATGCTATAAATATGCATAATAGATGCTCAATCTAATTAGAAGATATACGTATAATACATTGGGTTGTGGTGGCACATACCATTCGTCTTAAATGTTTTTTTAGTTCTTCAATCTAGGTATGAGATTAGCTAGTTGTATATGAGTTGATACTTGTTAAATATTACCGTTGGTTTGTGTTTGAGAACGTAGTCTCTCGATGGAAGGACAACCATGTCGTTCTTGTATTTTCGTCAGTTGGAGTTGAAGAGTGACAATCAATTCTCTTCATGCAATAACTTCATGCAAAAACCACTGCTTTTTCATATCAAACTATTTCTTTTCTTCTTTATTTAATGACAGCAAACAATTTCAACATCATTTCATCCAGCTGCTGCAAAATTAAGTTTCCTCCCTAGAACGGACTTGATCCACCAAATGCCTTTAGCGCCCTAGGGTCCTTCTTATTGCGGCGGTGGAGTCTTGCTCTGTGGAGTCTTACGGAGCTTGCTTACGTCATATCCTTCATTAACAGCCTTCTGAACCAGCTGATTATAGATTTTATCATCTATATGACTTTGTCTGCTCAGTATTTGCAAAATAATAATAATAATTCCCACCAATTAGCCTACAAAAGTGAAGGAATTAAAACAAGAATCGGAACCCAAATCTCACTTAATACAAATCGCTTGGTGAACGATCAGTCATAAAACCAAAACCTTTGGCTTCTAATTCTCTGGCCATCAACTGGGGCAAAAAGTAAAAAAGAAAAAGAAAGGAAAACTGTTGGGAATAACGGATTCCCTAAAATCGATCTGACACTCAATCGAACCCCTAAAACGAATGTGGAAGACGAGCCCAGGAATCACATGTATCACCGATCAAAGATACACCACGGAATCGAGCGTACCTTATTGTTCATAGATTAAACACCAATGTTGAAGTTCGAGGAAAAATTCTGATCTCGTTCTATGGAGGAGCATACTGTCGCTATTAGGGGGAGAAAAATCTATCTCTTGGAAGCATACTGTCTTACGTTGTTTTTGGAGGGAGAGAAAGCTTTTGACGTATGTACTTCCAAAAGGTACATTCTCTTTTTCTTTTCTTTCTTTTTCCCTCAAAGCGTCTCCTCCAAGAGACGCATCTCTTCAACGTAAAGCATCCATCCAAAAGGACACAACTCCAAACAACATAGCCTTTCACATCACAACCGTTCTTCCATGGGCCCTTATCTCGCAGGCTGGGCTTTTAGGCCCAACATGGGTGGATGAGCCCACTTAGGTCCATCAACGCATAGATAAAACCATTATTTCCCACTCGCATATGATGGACTGAACATAATTCTCTTTACCTCTCCGCAACATTCATACCAGTGAATAATCC
This sequence comes from Eucalyptus grandis, assembly GCF_016545825.1. Classification (NCBI taxonomy): domain Eukaryota; kingdom Viridiplantae; phylum Streptophyta; class Magnoliopsida; order Myrtales; family Myrtaceae; genus Eucalyptus; species Eucalyptus grandis. The sequence continues at coordinate 53,367,956 of NC_052612.1, forward strand.
GTGCGACCAGCATACTTTGTGAGCTCGTTGACATACATCTGTTTGAAATATATAGCAACTCATAATGGGCATCATACTATGAGTAGATTTAGTATGCAATATCCTAGATCGATCGATGACATTTATATATTTCTCTTGATCTCTTTTTAAACAGTGATATATTGTATTCACAATTATGATTATCCTAAAATAATCATAATTGGTTGACCAGTGAATACAAAACTAGAATGTGATTCTCCAAATTCGATCTTCCTCTTTTCTTCAAACTCACAATTTTAGTTCAACTTGCTTTTCTAGAAATGTCCCACTAGATCGAATCAATTTATGATCATTGGCAACATCCTAAGATATCAAACACTAAATAGAAATCTTGAGAATAAGTAAAAATCTTGACAGCACTAAATTGAGGAACTCTTTTCCTCAAGAGTCTCACATGGCATAAAAGTTGAGATCAAACTTTTGCCACTCTTATTGGTGTCTCATGCATATGTAGTATGAAATACGTATTACGGTATTTAACTCATTTCCCATGGAGCGTATGTCTACACCTTTAATACCGTACAAATGATAGTTCAGACATATCCAATGTCTAACTTGAGTTCACATATCTACTCATACACAGAATTCATCAAAACTCATATTTGGCATCATAAACAGATAAAGTAAAACATGCGGGTTATTTTACTTTCGGACATAATAAATATTATGTCCTCATCTTAACACTTAGTTAAGGCAACATATATATATTTTAAGCTCGAGATCTCAATTATCACCTAGATAACAAGCTTAAAAAATGTCTCATCTCTATTTATCACACAGTAAATAGAGGCGATTACCCATATGAGTGGGCTAATCTTTTATCTGTCCGGCATACTTTATCAACTTAATATAATGCACTAAATATTAAGATGCATAAACGTCAAACAAAGATTTATAGGCATTAATGATGAAAAAACACAAATTCATTACATGTGAACACTTCATGGAAATTACAATATTTAGTACATCAGCCTCTATGCAGTCCTAGAGATTTTACATGACTGCAAAGCACGTCTCTAGGTATTTTCTTTGTTATAGAATCTGCTACCATTCTATACGTAAATAGGTATTGTAAGTTCACATCTTTTCGTGCAACCATATCCTTGACAAAATTATACTTGGTATCTATATGTTTGGTCTTGTCATGATATTTTGGATCTTTGGTGTACGCTATAACTGCTTGGCTATCACAGTTAACCAATAATGGATTTGTAGTATATCCAATAACATCTAAATGATCCAAAAATCTCTTAAGTCAAACGCCTTCTTGTACTGTTGCTAATAATGCCACGAACTCAACTTCCATGGTGGACAAGGCTATACACGTTTGCTTCTCACTACTCCAAGATATGGCGCAATTATTCAGTAAGAAAGTAAAACTAGAGGTAGATTTCATTTTATCTAAATCTCATTCCCAATCAGCATCTGAATAGCCTTCAAATTGCAGATCTTTTCCTTGGTAATTCAGCTTGTAATCAGCAGTTCCCTTCAAATACCTCAATATTCTTTTAACGGCATTCTAATGTGCTTGACCTAGATTGAATTGGTATCTACTCATCATTCCAACTGCAAAATATATGTTAGGTCTTGTACACATCATAACATACATTAAGCATCCCACAGCACTAGCATAAGGAACATGTTCCATTTGTTCCTTTTCTTATGGAGTCTTTGGACATAGTTTATGGCTCAATCATTCACCTTTTGTAATAAGAGTCTCTATGGGTTTACAGTCTTGCATACAAAATCGTTCAAGAATCTTATTTATGTATGTTTCTTGCGAAAGAGATAATGATCTCTTCGAACGATCTCTTGAAATCTTAACTCCAAGAATGTATGTAGCCTCACCCATGTCTTTCATCTCAAAGTTGGAAGATAACCAACTCTTCACAGTATTAACAAACTCCATATTGCTTCCAGTAATTAGTATATCATCAACATATAATGATATGATCACAAAATTAATCTTTGGATCTTTTGATATATGCACAATGATCCTTATTAATTATTGTAAACTCATATGCCATTATGGCATTATGAAAACGTATATACCATTGTCTTGACGATTGCTTAAGGCCATATATCAATCTCAAAAGTCGATATACTTTTTCTTCTTGGCCTTCCATAATGAAACCAGTAGGTTGTTCCATATATATTTTTTCATCTAATTCTTCATTGAGAAAAGCAATTTTTACATCCATTTGATGTAACTCAAGATTCATACTTACCACTATTACTAGAATAATGCGAATCGAGGTAAATCTCACTACGGGAGAAAATATTTCTTTATAATCAATTCATTCATGTTGATTATACCCATTCGCCACAAGGTGAGTTTTATGTCTTTCTATCGAGCCATCAGTTTTACGCTTTATTTTGAGAATTCACGTATTTCCAATAACTTTGCGTCCTTTTGGAAAATCAACTAGTTCCCAAACATGGTTTGACTTCATTAACTCAATTTCCTCTTCCATTGCATGCATCCATTTTTCCTTATTAGGGCAATTTAGAGCCTCATTAATATTTTTTGGCTCATCCTTATCTTGTGGAGCAACCATAAAAGTTTTCCCTTCAATGTTAAAATATCGACGGGGAATACTTTTGTGACTTGTTTGCCGTATGGGAGATTGTACACTTTGCACTTCATTTCTCATCATGCTCCCACTCGGATTAGATAATGACAATATCATCTCATCATGTGGTTGTAATTGAGAGTGAGTTGAATTAAATTCATCACTTCTCATATTACTCCCACTAGGACAAACTCCATTAAATTCATTATCTAGATCCAAGGTTTCAAATAGGGAGTAATCCTCACCTATTTCGCCATTCTTAGGAAATGCATTCTCTAAGAATGTGACTTCCCGTAATTCAAATTTAGTTATACTTCTACTTTCTCGCTCATCTATGAACACATACCATTTCGAGTATTCAGAGTATCTTATGAAAATACTATTGTTTCCTCTGGGACCTAATTTCCCAAAACTTGTGAAAAGGCTCATGAGTATAGGCAGTGCAACCCCATGGTTTAAGAAAACTTAAATCCGATTTTCTACCTATCCATAACTCATATGGAGTGGAAGTAACTGATTTAGAATGCACCCGGTTAAGTATATAGGCAGCAGTTAATAACGCATCACTCCAAAAAGTGATAGGTAAGTTAGCATGTGCCATCATGGACTTAACCATTTCCAGTAGAGTTTTGTTCATTCTCTCTACAACACATTTTTGTTGAGAAGTATATGGAATAGACAACTGTTTTTCTATTCATTTTTCATCACATAATTTTTTGAACTCATCGGATAAATATTCTCAATCTCGATTGGATCTCAATACTTTTATTTTCTTGTCTAATTGATTCTTTACCAAGTTCATAAACATTTTGAAACAACTCAATGCTTCAGATTTATGAGAAATCACATAAACCTAATTGATTTTCTACCAAATTTATAAACCTTTTGAAACAACTAAATGCTTCAGATTTATGAGAAATCAAATGGATATATCCGAATTGAGTATAATTATCTATAAATGTGATAAAATAAACAGCTTCATGCCTTCCTCTCACATTCATTGGACAATAGACGTCAGAATGGATTAAATGCAAAGGAAATTAAGCTCTTTTAGCTTTTCCAAATAGTTTTCTTGTCGTTTTCCCTACTAGGCAATGCTCACACATGGGCAAATTAACTTCTTCAATATTGCCCAACAAGCCCTCTTTGGCTAGTCTATTCATACGTTGTTGGCTTATATGACTAAGTCTAGCATACTACACATTCACATCATTATCATATAACTTAGGAGACATGAAAAGGGAATCACAAACATTGGCATTACCATAGTCAATATTTAATACAATGAAACTATCTAGAAAATAACCACAACCATAGTCATTTGTATCCAAATACAAATCTACACTATTATTATGGAAGTTCATATTAAAACCAAGTTTAACCAACACTAAAACAGACACTAAATTCCGACGAATCTCCAGAGCATACAATACATCATGTAGGAACAAAGTGCGTCAACCACTCATGTTCAATTGGCAGGTGCCAATCTCTTTTACTTCGGCTCTAGAGTTGTTTCCTATATAGATCCATTTATTTCAGTTGGTACTCGTCGGAATTCCACGAAGGATTATCTATCATTCGCTACATGGTATGTTGTTCCCGAATCTACAGTTCACAAAGGATTAGATTCAGTTAAGAATACAAAACTTGACACATTAGCAAAGTTCTTAAGAGTATAAGGGGTGACTACATTCTTTGGCTCACGACAGTCGCGACCATAGTGACACTTCTGGTCACAGTTGTAACACATCACTCTTGAAATACTCTTCACTCGATTACCTTTTCCTCTCATATGTTGATTAACTTTTGGTTTCTTGCAAGAACGACTTGATCCTTTGAATTTCCACATATTAAACGAATCAATGTGCTTGCGCTTAGAGCTCAAAGTCCCTTTTGAGCTAAAAGCAACACAACTAATATCTGTATCCCGCTCAAATGTCTTGAGGCAATCCTCTGCTAGTTCAAGGTGACACAACATTCTTAAATTCTTCCATAACATGGTCAAAAGCTTCTAGTGCTTATTACTTTTCAAGCACATATTGAATTTTCATATTCAATATTTCACAATTCTTACCGTTCATTTTTTTTTGTTTAAATAAGCAATTATGTTTTTTAGTTGCTGAAGCTATTGATCTGAACATATTAGACACATATGCATGAATTATTAATGCCTATAATTTATGCATCCATTTTGCATAGACGCATCATATTAATGAATAATTTAAAGTAAGATTTCAGAATCAAAAGGTTACTATATTTCCAATCATCATTCAAAAAATCATAACTCAAAACTATCATTAATATAATCTTCTATGCTAAATAAGTTCAGTAAAGTCACTAAAACTTTATGAACTTCCCATGATGAATTTTAAATTAATATACTAATTTACAATAATAAATAACATTGAACTTTCAATAATTAAACATGTTAATTACACTAAGCAATATATTCAGAGGAAAAAAATATCAACATAAAAAAAGATATTTACACCTAAAACATCTCAAACTAATCTAAGAAATAAATAGGGAAAGTCTCTTCTAATTTCTTAGTAAAATTCTCTAAGAATTTTGAAGGCACTTTGGTAAACTTTTGGAGAGTTCTCATGCCATCTCCAAGGCGCATTCACTTTACGCCATGTAGCATTCATTCCAAGGGTTGAAGTTTTAGTTAACTCGATTCTATAGTATTCTCTTATAAAAGCTACTGTAAGCCTCCTATAATCTGGGACCACGTTAACCTCCTATAGGCGATCTAACATTGCTTGCCATTCAGGTGGAAGAGTGTTCATTAAGGTCGGCACCTTCTCAAAATCTAGCATAGGATAACCATTCTAGATTTTCTTGTATCATATGATTAACCCTGACCACGTGCGATACTACATCACCGTCATTCCACCGATAGTTAGCTAACTCCGTCATTAGCCTTTTAAGTCTTGCATTTTCTTCTTCCATTCTCGGAAATGCAGGTATGCGTGCATAACTATCATAGTTTCTGCAACAAATGTAGAACAAAAATGGATTACTTATAATCCACAATGAACAAAAAAGAAAATACATAATTTTCCATAGTTCATGCAACAAATGCAGAATAAAAAAAAAAAAAAAGGAAGAGATTACTTATAATCCATAACAAACAAATTGGAAAATACAAAATTTTTTTGTCGATCAACGGTGGTCAACGGTCAACGGATTGAGTCAACGAGTCAATTGGGTCAACAACAATCGGGTTGGGTCGGATTGGGTCGGACTGGTCGAATTGGTCGGGCTGTCGGGCCGGTCGGGCCGGTTGGGCCGATCGGACAAACCGACCGGCACGTGCCACGTGCGAGCTTGGCTGACGTCAGCTGGCGTGTGCTCGCCTTCGCCTGTGCATCGCACGTGCCTAGCACCGAAACGGCACATGCAACGCACGAGCTCGATGGGGACCGTATCGGCGCCGCACGCATGCGCCGATGACCCCACTCCATTTGGCCACACTTGGTGGCACGTCCGATGGCCCTCGGCATCGATCCGCAACTCGTTTTTCTCATATTGACGAGAGTTTCGACTCTACATTATCAAAAATGAATTTCGACTTACAAAAATCACAAACACAGGGTGAACAGTATGCCGGTGTTGGGATTTTTCCGTCCTCAATCGGCCAACGAAATTGAGCGTACCTTATTGTCCACAGATTAAACACCAATGTTGAAGTTCGAGGAAGAATTATGATCCCGTTCTATAGAGGGGTGTACTGTTGCTATTAAAGGGAGAAAAATCTATCTCTTGGAAGCGTACTATCTTACGTTGTTTTTGGAGGGGGAGAAAGCTTCTAACGTACGTGCTTCCAAAAGGTATGTTCTCTTTTCCTTTTTTTTCCCTCAAAGCGTCTCCTCCAAGAGACGCATCTCTTCAACGTAAAACATCCCTCCAAAAGGACACAACTCCTCATTCTAAACAACGTAGCCTTTTACATCGCAACCGTTCCTCCATAGGCCCTTATCTCGCGGGCTGGGCTTTTAGGCCCAACATGGGCGGACGGGCCCACTTAGGCCCATTAATGCATAGATAAAACCATCACCTGACAAGAATGATACATACAAAGAGAGACGTCCTGTTGGGCTCACCACCGATAGCATATTGATAATCAGTGTCAAGGTATAAGACCCAGTAGTCACCCACCACAGTGGAGGTGGGATTGGACAGCGGCAAGTAGAATTTCACTTTCAGCTTGGCCTCGTCGCTGCTTGGGTCGGCCTTGTAGGCATTGCCCTTCACAAAGTTCCTCTTGCCATTGACCCAGGACTCGTATGACTCATTCAACACGTCCAGAGTCCCATTGTCCTTCAGAGTGTACGTGGCCCTCGTGTCCTCGTCGTCCTTGGGTTGGTAGGGCACCGGGAGGGAGGCTATCTCATACCACCATCCCGCGTATCTCTTGAGATCAAGTCCCTTCACCACAATAAGCTCGCCGTCGAGCTGGTAAAAGGAATTGAGTCCAAAGTTCAATCCCCGTGTGCATAGCACACACGTGAACATAGAAGGAGAAAGCAGCAAGACTAGAAGAAAGAGTCCCTTCACACCCTCCATCACTTTCTTCACCATTCCTCTCTTTCCGAGTTGTTGTGTTTCCAAGTAGCGAGAGGGAGAGGGACTTGTCTCGGGGTTTTATGGAGAAGGAGGATTTTTTTTTTTCCTCCTTTTGGTTTTCCTTATTTGTTGCAATTTCTATATAAGATTATTTCCCAATTTTCCTCTTTCCTTATGACGTGCACGATTGTGGACCTTACGTATGTGGGGAACTAATGTTCTATAGTGTTCCTGTTCGGGAGTTTTTTCGGACGATAAGAGTAACTTAAAAGGAAATTTAGGTCATATACCATAAAATTTGCCAATTTCTATATAATGTGCCAATTTCATTTTAATTTGTTGTGTAGTATTTTACTAATACGTCCATGGTGGATTGCAATCAAAACGCACCATTTCATCTTGGTAAGTCATGATGGAAAGACACCCTTTGACAAGGTATGAGAGAGTCGTATAAAAATCTTTTGAAGATTAACCAATTGAGACAGTTGACAGAAAGAAATTGCTCTCATTTCCTTGTCTCCTTTCTATCAAAGAAAAACAAGGCATTCCATTTCTTCTTTACTAGAACAATTGGCATTTACGTTGTGGAAATTGAATGTTTTTCTCGTGACTACATTCAAACCAATGTGAAGTAATTTTGTTAGTCATTCATCCACAATTCAACGATCGTTCCGAGGTAAATTGTTCATTGTGCATAAGAAAAAGGTAAGTTATCTTCCGCCGACTTTCTTCCAATATTGGTATCAGAGTCCAGTTGTGAATTCTACCTTATTTTTTCATCAAATTTTCTCGTTTACAATTTGATGTGGAGATCAAAAGAATGAAATCTATACTATCTGGATGTTTATTGCTTGGAAATGAAATCTGAATTGTCAAAAAATGAATCGAAGCAAAGAACGGGTTTGGGGCAGTGTACATATGTACGATTTTGGCCAATTTTTGGAATATTTTTTGGCCAAAATCAATTTTCAAATATATAGGGTGAAAGTGCTCGTCGAGACGAGTTCAACGGTCAATAACCGTCGGATGACGTCACCACCGGCAATAGTTGGTCGGCCGGTCGCCAACCAACAACTTGACCCGACCCAACTTGAGACCTAATCCACGACCCGGCTCGAGACTCAACTCGAGGACCGAACTAACCCGTTGACCAATCAACCAGTCTAGTGGTTAAATCGGTCAGACCGGTCTCTAGTCAAACCCACTGAACTAGCCAAGAGCCTTCTGGTTGGCTAGTGCGCATGCACCACACGTGCCTCATACTCAAGCGATGCGTGTAGGCATGTAAGGGCTCCTATTGGGGCGTGGTCGGCGGCATTTGAATCGTATAAATGTTTTCTACACTATCATATAATTATTTTATATTTTTGAGTTTTTTTAAGGTATAAAAATGTGTAGGGAACCCTAAGTACACGTATTTTTGGGGTATAAATGCATTTTATATTCTTTTTTAGCTTGTATTTTCTTATGGTTTTGGAAACACAATAGTTAGCTTACATAAAAATGGTATTATATATGTTGTGTAGAACTTGATTCAATGATAGCATGTATATAGTTTAATATACTTGCAATTTTCTAATTTCAAGAAAATTCGAACAATGGTAGAAAATCCTTATTTTTTCTTACATGTTGAATTACAATTTTGATTATAATTGCCGCATGATTATTTTTTGTACATCGGTTCACATCATGATATGTTTTTCGTGTTAATAAAAAAAAATTGTAGAAATTACATAAGGTTATGTAATTACTTTTCCTAATGGGAGTTCGTAGGTTGGTAGAATTCAAAATAATTCTCACCTAGAACTTAAAATTTACACAAATTAAACTAATTAATAATAATAAAATAATCAAACATAGGAGCTGGTTGGGAACATAGTGAACTTTTGTTTCTGTGTCATTTATTGAATTATCATTAACTTAGTTTATATTTACTACAAATTAAATATGTGTGTTACTTTGAAAAATGTGCTAGTATTAATTCTGCGTTTATTATGTCAATGTGTTATAACAATTAATTATAACTTCGGCATCCAAGACTATTGTGGCTGGCTTTAATAAGGGTGGAAAGTTGAACGGTAATAATTATAATATTTGGTACCGAAGGGTTCAGTATATTCTTGAGTAGTAAGAGGTTTTAGAAACTCTCAACCACACTATGGATAAACCTGAGCATGAAACTTCAGCTCAATATAAGAGAGATCCGGAAGCTTATCAAGCTTGGAAGAGGAAAAATAGTATTGCTCATATCGCGTTACTGAGTTGTATGCAAAATAATCTCATGTGTGAGTTTGAAAGTTATGATAAAGCTCAAGTAATGTGGGTTGCTTTGAAAGATAAGTTTGGGGGTACATCTGCTACTAAGTTGAGGATACTCACCATCAAGTTTGACACATACTGAAAGCGCCCAAATGTAACAATGAGGCAGCATCTTCGGGAGATGTCAAACATAATTTGTGAGTTGAAGTCGGCAAGTCACTCCTTTATTGATGAACAACAAGTTTAGGCTGTTATATGGTTACTTCCTGACAATTTGAAGCATATGAAATCAATATGGCGCATAATGAGAATATTATCACTTTTGATGATATAGCGCGTCATTTGGAATTAGAGGATAAGCACCTAGAGGCCGCGAGATCCTCTACTCATGCTTATGTAATTAAATCGAGTTCATGCAAAACTTTAGGCTTTAAATTCAAAATGAATCATCAATATAACAACAAAAGCATTTATTTGGAACAGTTTATTATGGTTCAAGTCATGTATTGAATGGTTTTATGATGTTAGACATTAACTATGATTAGTATAATATTAAAGTCGATGGTTGTTTTTCTTTAATTGCATCTTTTAGTATTGTTGAGATTGATATAAATACTTGGCATGTTAGATTAGGTCACATTGGGTTATAAAGAATGCAAAGATTAATTAAAGAATACTTTTTTAGGTCACTCACTAATGTTATTCTACTCATATGTGAACATTGTTTAGCGAGAAAAACAATTAGAAAATCATTCGATAAATGAACTAGAGCCAAATTTCCATTGCAACTCATACATTCTGACATTTGTGATCCTTAACCTCATATTTAATCACTTTTATAGATGACTTAACGTGTTTTAGTTATGTCCTTCTTATCTCTCATAAGTCAGAAGCATTAGATTACTTTAGATGATATATAGCGATGGTAAAGAATCGGTTGAACAAAACAATAAAAGCATTGAGAACCGATTGCAGATGTGAGTATCTATCTAAGCAATTCAAGACTCTTTATGATGAAAATTGAATTGTACGACAATTGACTATTTTGGTATTTCATAACAAATTTACCTATCTTCTATTAGAGAAATGTGTTATTGACTACCGCCTATGTATTTAATCGAGTGCCCTCAAAATCAATCACTTCCACCCCCTATGAATTGTAGACTGGTAGGAAACTAGACTTAAGTAATATACGTCTATGGGGATGTGCAGCTTATGTTCATGATTATTCCCATAAATATGACAAATTAGGTTCTAGATGGAAGAAATATATCTTTATAAGATATTCTGAACACTTCAAAGAGTACATATTCATAGATGAACAAGCTGATGGAAGTATGATTGAAATGGAGTCACGGGATGTCACGTTATTGGAGAACAATTTTCCTAGTAAAAGTGAGATTAATAAGGACTTTCAATTATATGAGATTGAAGATCCTAATAACACACTCACTAATGTTGTAGAGGGAAATGAAGATTTACCTTAACATACAAGACCTAGTGGGAGTGTTGTATCACCTAACGAATTTAATTTAAGAAAAATCTAGTTACGTAAAAGTAATCGTAAAAGTATTCCCCATCGTCATTTTGAGATTGAAGGGGAAGCATTTATGATTGCTCAGAAAGACGATGCCAAGCATAAGACTATTCAAGAGACTCTTTTATCCTCTGATAAGGAAGAATAAAGAAAATTTTGGAAAGATGAAATGAGTCAATGAGAGAAAATCACGTTTGGGACTTGGTAGATCTACCACACAATCGCAAGGCCATTGGGAACAAATGGGTTTTTAAGATTAAGCGAAGGACGGATGGATCCAATGAAAAGTATAAGGCTTGTCCTGTGGCAAAATATTATACTCAACAAAAAGGTATAGATTATGAGAAAATACTTTAATCAATTGTAAGGTTTGCCTCAATACGCCTTATCCTAACCATCATTACACATTTGAACTTAAATTATATCAAATGGATGTAAAAACAACATTTCTCAATGGAGAACTAGATGAGAAAATCTATATAAAGTAGTCAATAGGTTTTATAGCTAAAGGTCAAGAGTATAAAGTTTGTAAGCTTCATCGCCTAATATATGACCTTAAGCAATTATCTAGACAATTGTATCTTCGTTTTCATCGAGCCATAACGACTTTTGGTCTCATGATGATTAAAGAAGATCATTGTGTATATGTCTAATGGTTCGAAGACAAATTTGTAATTTTATCACTTTATATGGATGATATTTTATTGATTGGAAATGATAAAATTTTGTTATCATTATAAAAGAATGGTTGTCTTTCAATTTTGAAATGAAGGACATGGGAGAAGCTACTTATATATTAGGAGTTACGGTTGAAAGAAATCGATCAAGGAAACTCTTTGCTTTATCACAAGAGTCTTATATAATGAAGATTCTTGACGTTTTAATATGCAGCACTATAATCCCATTGATACTACTATCATGCAAGGTGAAGGCCTAAGTACTAAGAAGTGTCCTAAGACTCCAGAAAAAAAATAAAGTGATGGAAACTATTCCTTATGCTAGTGTGGTCGGAAGTTTGATGTATGCTATAATGTGTACTCAACCCGATATATGTTATGCCATGGAATTAATGAGCCGATATCAATCAAATCCCGGTCAAGCACATTGAAAAGTAGTGAAGATGATCTCGAAATACATAAAAAGCACCATAGACTATTGACTTTGTTACTAAGAAAATGATTTATGCTTATTAGGCTATTCATATGCTGATTGGGGTGGAGACCTAAATGAGCATAAATTGACTTTTGGATATGCGTTCTTGCTCAATAGAGGTGCAATTTCTTAGAACAGCAAGAATTAGACATTGATAGCCTTGTCTACGATGGATATAGAATTTATTGCATGCTCTACCGCAGTGCAAGAAGCAGTATGGCTAAAATATTTTTTGGAAAATTTAGTCATCGGCACTGAGATTCCAAGACTGGTGATAGTTATTGCGATAATCAAGCAGCCATTGCCTATGTGAAAGATCCCTGAGTATCATGAAAGATAAAACACATTGACATAAAAAACAACTTCATCAGAGATATAATAATGCAGAAAGAAGTGATTATATAATATATTTCAACTAATAGAATGGTTGCTGATCCATTTGCGAAGGTTGTTTCTAGAGATGTATTCTTGACCCACATGATGTCATTAGGATTATGTAGAATGAGATATGTGTTATTGTAGAGGATCATTGGTTTATGTATATGTGGACGTATGTATTGTACTTGTTTATTTATTAGTGACTTGATGTTTATCAATAAGTATAAATCTATTATAAGACTAGCACAAACATGCATATATTATTGGAAAGTATGTTAGCAGGTAATGATTGGCTTATTTTCTCGTGCCATGCTCTCAGTTTTGCTTTTATACTTGGGTGCCCAGAGTCAACAATTTGACCTTGGGCCCCACCTTGTGAAACTCCGATATTGATTTGCCTTTTGTAGGTACAAAAGATAGATACAATTATTTTTTATTTTATTTTATTTCCTCTTTGTCTTATAGTGTACATCACTTTTTTTTTCTTTTACTTTCTTTTGTACGTCCAAAACTAGAGTACAATAAAAGGAAAAATTTCTCCATCTGACTTTTAATCCACTTGGGGAATTCTTTATCAACAAACTCAATTTAACAAATCGTTATCCAAATTCAAATTCAATACATTAATTTAACATAACTTTCTTTTCCTTTTCTCTCTTTCCCTCTTATTGTGTTTCCAAGTAGTGAGAGGAAGAAGGGTTTGTCTTCGGGTTTTATAGGGGAAATGGAGGATTTTTTTTCTCATTTTGTTTTTCCTGTTTCTCTTTTCCATTTTCCTTATCTGTTGCAATTTATGTGTAAGATTATTTCCCAATATTCCTCTTTCCTTGTGATGTGCACGATTGTGGACCTTACGTGTGTGTGGGGAACTAATGTTCTAGAGTGTTCTTGTTTAGGAGTTTTTTCTCCGAGGATAAGAATCGGGGGTGAGCATCAGTCTAAGGTCAACCCTGAACTAGTCCAACCTTGCCGGTTCTAATCCAGTTTCCAGGGGAATTAGATCGGTTCTTGGTCTTGGGACACCTAGACTTGCACTGTACGAGTTGGTTCTCGATCCTAGAAATTTAGGGTTGATCTAACCGGGCCAACCCTATAAATAATATATATCATACATGTTATATATTTAATACATTAATATTCTTTTATCTATTCTAAAGTCTATAACCCTAACTTAACAATAATGGCGTTAATGAGTCCTCCTCCTCTAACATTCTGTTATGTTCTCTTCTTTCTCTTTTATCTTTGCCAAGTAAATCCAAAAGAATAAAGCCCTTATTAGAAGTTTAGAAATCCTCTTCGTGAGCAACATTCAACGCTCACCTCTCTCCCACTTGTCGCTCGTGGCTCGCCCCACTCTTGCATGTTGCTCACTCATTGTTCGCCTTGCTCTCGCACGTTGCTCACTACTCATCCCTCACCTAGCTCACCCCATTACTTTGGAAATCATAGGTTGTAAAAGGTCAATCAGCACCGTGTCAACCTGAAAAGAACCCTTCTCAACAACTACTTCAAGTCATTGGTGTCATTTACTTCTGGAACTTGGGTGCTTATTTTTGTTTTAAGTATGATTTCCACAAATCTTTTCGTGGAGTGTTAGTAGTGTGAGGATGTAAAATTCTATATTTGAAATTCTTTCTAAACCATAGAATTGTCACGCTAAGTATTGGATGAAGGTGCATGGCTTAAGCTCATGTTGCTTTTGGCCTTTTATTTTTTTCACTTTATTTTTTTCTTTCCTTTTAAATAGAAATTTATGAAACAATGCTAGTTGGCTCTATAAAATTATATTGTTACGTTATCTAAAATTTATGTTGGATATATATTGGTGTTTATAATTTGGTTGATCAATACCGCATTGTTAATAGATATGTGATTCCAAATAGTAGGTTTGTCTTTATCAAGGTATACAAAAAATAAAACAAACAATTTATTGGTTGGTTATGGGTTGATCCTGGAATGGAACCGGACTCATAGGATCAGTCCGATCCTTGGTCCCAGGCTCAATAGGGTCGGTCCTCAGTATTGAAATTTGAAAATCAACACTGTGCGGATTGATCCTTAGTTTAAATATTGAACGGGCCCAACCCAGACCATGCTCACCCCTAATAAGAATAACTTGAAAGGGAAATTTAGGTCATGTACCATAAAATTTGCCAATTTCCATATAATTTACCGATTTCCTTTTTATTTGTTCCATGATAATTCTTCGAACTAATCAATAAGAAAATCACTGGATTTGGATTTCATCATCATACTTTAGGAGTAGAGATTTGGACATTATATGTGAATTTCATATTTTGTGGAAAAAAATGGTTTATTGATTTCCAGGGGAGCAGCAAAATCTAGTTTGAATATGGCGATCTGGGAAATTTGGCAGCGTAGAAAAGGGTCCATTTCTCATGTGTCAACTTCATGGAAAAACATCAAGGAAGGACAAATTGCATATTGAGTGAGAAATCAGCTTCGAGGCTTGAATGGACTGCACTATATTATTACCTAAAGAGAGATTCCAATCAAAAATAATAAAAGACCGTAGATCACATGCATCGATTTATCTCACTTCATCAACGAATTATTTTGAAAAAAGAAGAAATCACTGACTTGAGTACTCTCGCAACACTTCAACATTTCTCTTGATGTTTTGTACATCTTGATTTAACTAAGTGAATGGGACAATGCCATATTTTAGCCACGTTTTCCAAATTTTGGTTTATTACCACATTGCTAGCTGCTGCAAGTTCATCTTTTTCTAATGATTTTCCTTTCTGCAAATCGGTTTGATATTTCTTGGGAACGCCACTAGTTGTTTGATATCCTAGTTATTTGATATCCTAGTTTGAGACGAGCAATTGGTTTGTTCCCCAATCAGTTGCACATAACTTGTTCGACAAAATGCTCATGAAGAACTCTGTGCAAGTTTATTTCGTTTCCTTTTGTCATAAAAAAGCATTTACCACAGAGCACATCTTGATAATCAATTCTCAAGTTATTTCCATGATCAAATGCTTTTCTAGGCCATCATCGTTTTACTTTGTTTTGTTTTTCGTTCATGTTTTGGGGGGCCTTTGGCGTACTGATCATTTTGGTTGAAGTTGTTCTTGGTTAGGTCGTGAAGTGTAGAACAAAAGTTGAAGTTCTGGGAATAGAAAGGAGCGTAGAAAGGCGGACGAAATAGGAGTTAAGTGAGCTTAAGTTTAGTTTAAGGAACTTCGGGCTTAATTAGACGTGATGGATCTTGGGCCTATGTGGTTTGGTAGATTCGGGCTGGCTTTAGTCTCTCAGAGCTGCGTGGGCTGAGTTTCTTTTAGCAAGAAACTTTGAGTAGGAAAAATTTAAAAATGGGAAAAAGGTTTGAGAATTAAATTTTGAGTAGTTTTTCTAGATTTTTAGTCAATTCTAGTTTAGAATTAATGCTTGATTTTTTCTAAATTAGAATGCACATAGTTTAGGGTTTTGATAAACATTTTAGGATTAGTGAAGTCTCAAAGAAAGAGGGAAAAAATGTGAAATCGGACCGGGATCGCAACCGGCTCCTTGCAGGTGAACGAGGGTGGTGAGCGACGGCTAGTGCTCAAGTTACAGGGAGTCTTGCGATGTCAGACGTTAACTCCGGCGTTTGTCGGCCAAACCGAGGGACTCTTGATGACGAATCGAATGAAGCCAGCGAGCCTCGGTGTTGTTGGAGACGCGTCGCCGAGACTTGACGCAGTTGCAGCGTGAGCACAAGGTGCAGTAATAGCCAATGACAAGGCAAAAGCTGTGAGCACGTATGGAACGCCCGTTCTTCACGCGTGTCGTGCGAAGGACATGAAAATTCTCCAAGTGGGGCGCCTTAAATTTGACCGTAAGGGGATGCTTAACCAAGTCAAACTGCACTCACAAGAAAAAAATCACAAAGATCAACGTTGGATCATCATCACTGCCACGTCTCTCTTTTTATTGTGGCCATCTCTCTTTGTTTCTTTTGTAGACGTCACTGACTCCTTTGCTGAGGCTACATTTCGAGTGAACCAGAGCCACGAAAGCCAGACTCCGGGACTCGCCGATATTGGATTTGTTCGAGTTGACGCAGCGAAGCCTGGTGCCTCGTCGACGCTGGTTGGCGTTAGGATTTTTGATAGCAAACTCGTCGGGAAGCAGCAGCACCAGTAGAGATCGCAGGGACGTTGTTCAGCAAGGAGAGACGCTGGCTAAGGGGTGTCTCGGCCGTGAAGAGTTCTTGGCAGAGTTCCTCTCGTCTCTCGGTTCTCACGTGTATTCTCTAGTGTGCTCTGAGAATAGAATTGCCGACCCCCTTACGATCGTCTCTTCCTTTTTATTTATATGTCAGTCCTGTTTGTAAAAGGCAAGAGATATCTTGGGCTGGCGTGAATGAAATCCACCACTTGATATTCTCAATATTATGCTCAGCCCCTATTAGTACGTAAATCTCCCACTTCCCTTTGAGTCATTGCTGAATATTTCCCTCGAATAATGGGACAATCCCATTGAATTTGCCTTTTCTTTCTCCACCGCCACACACACATGCACCAATCTCCTTTCTTGATTTTCCCTTACTTTGTTGGTCAAATTTTCCTTTTATGCTCTTGAACGAATATTGACAAAATATTTCTTTTGGTCTTGTTCCGATTATGAGTTTTCCCCCAAGTATTTGACGAAGATATTCATTTCTTGTTTGAAATAAAGAAATGTTACATCAACGAATAGAATACCTTTGTATCTATTAAGCTTAAAACCATTTGTTCGAGTCCATTCACCATTGTTGATTCAATGCGAGTGCAATAATAAGAAAAATAAATACACCTAAAATTATATGTTATGCAATTAATATTATATTTTTTTAGGGCTTAAAAAATAATCCCTAATTTTCTATGCAATGAATAAATGACTGAGTCGCCAAAATTTAGGTGTCAACATTTATTGTTATAAACTCAATTAGGGGTTTTTGGCTTTACATATTGGTTTCAGGATATCATTCTAGATTGAGCAACCAGCTGATAATAGGTGAGAATCTTGGCTCTTTTGTCACGAGGCATTATGCCGTGATCGGGGTTAGATATATAGTCTCAGATTAATCTATAGATTGGACCATTGATAATTGTTTAAAGGAATATTTCTAAGATGTATATGATCAAGTTAAAGTGATACTAATTTTTTTGATCTTGTTCGTATATTATATATTAGATTTGAGATAAGTGACTTCTAATATTATTTTATCAATGTATATAGTAGATGTTCGATCTGTTTAGAAGACATACGGCTATACATTGGGTTGTGATTACACATACCATTCATTTTAAATGTTTTTCTAGTTCTTCAATTTGAGTACGAGATTAGCTAGTTGTATATGAGTTGATACTTGTTAAATGATCTCATATATGCGTGTGTGCATTTTGATAAAATATTAATGTTAGTTTTTGTTCGAGAACACAATCTCTCAATGGAAGGACAACCTTGTCAGTTCTTCCATTTTCATTAGTCAATTCCTTCATGCAATAACCACTTCTTTTCAAATCAAACTATTTATTCTCTTCTAACAGCAAACAATTTCAACATCATTTCATCCGGCTGCTGCAAAATTAAGTTTCCTCCCTAGAACTACGTGATCCACCAAATGCCTTTAGTGCCCTAGGGTCCTTCTTGCTGCGGCGGAGGCGTGTTGCTCTGTGGAGTCTTGCGGAGCTTGCTTACATCATATCCCTCATCAACAGCCTTCTGAACCAGTTGATTATAGATTTTATCGTCTATATGACTCTGTCTGCTCAATATCTGTCAAAAAAAAAAAAAAACAATAATAATCCCACCAATTAGCCTACAAAAGTGAAGGAATCAAACAAGAATCAGAACCCAAATCTTACTAGTACAAACCGCCCTATGATCCATCAGTCATAAAACCAAAACCTATGTGACCATCAACTGGGGCAGAAAGGAAAAAAGAAAAATAAAGGAAAACCTGATAAGAAGGTTACATACAAAGAGAGACGTTCTGCTGGGCTCGCCAACGATAGCATACTGATAATCAGCGTCAAGGTACAAGACCCAGTAGTCACCGTCAAGAGGGAAGATGGGGAAGAACGGAGGCACAAAGAATTTCAGTTTCAGCTTGCCCTCATCGCTCTTCGGGTCGGCCTTGTAGGCGTTGCCCTTAATGAAGATCCTCTTGCCCTTGACCCTGGACTCGTTCAACACGTCCAGAGTCCCATTGTCCTTCAGAGTGTACGTGGCCCTCGTGTCCTCGCCATCCTTGGGCAGGAAGAACGTTGGGAGGGAGGCGATCTCGTACCAGCGTCCTGCGTACCTCTTCAAATCAAGTCCCTTCACGACAGTAGGCTCGCTGTCGAGCTGGTAAAAGGAATTGAGTCCAAAGTTCGATCCCCGTGAGCACAGCACACACATGAACATAGAAGAAGAAAGCAGCGAAACTAGAAGAAATAGTCCCTTCACACCCTCCATTACTTTCTTTGCCGTTTCTCTCTTTTCTTGTTGTGTTTCCAGGTAATGAGAGGAAGAAGGGTTTGTCTCGGGGTTTTTTGGGGAAAAGGAGTATTATTTTTTCTCTTTTTTGTTTTCCTTATTTGTTGCAATTTCTGTATAAGATTATTTCCCAATATTCCTCTTTCCTTGTGACGTGCCCGATTGTGGACCTTACGTATGTGGGAAAGTAATGTTAGAGTGTTACTGTTCGGAAGTTTTTTTCGAGAATAAGAATAACTTAAAAGGAAAATTTAGGTCATGTACCATAAAATTCGCCAATTTCCTTTTTATTTGGACATTATCTGTGAATTTCATATTATGTGGATAAAAATGGCTTGTTGATTTTCAAGGGAGTAGCAAATTTAAATTTGGCGAACTGGAAAACTTGGGGCGCACATGATAAAATCTATACTTCTCTATTTTTTGTTTCTTTGTTCCTCGGAATATGTTTGAAAGCATGTAAATCCATTTAGTAATGTAATTTAATTTTTCTATTTT
This sequence comes from Eucalyptus grandis, assembly GCF_016545825.1. NCBI lineage: Eukaryota > Viridiplantae > Streptophyta > Magnoliopsida > Myrtales > Myrtaceae > Eucalyptus > Eucalyptus grandis. The sequence continues at coordinate 53,387,435 of NC_052612.1, forward strand.
TGAAATAGATTTTTATTCCATAAATTAAGAAATTAATTTTGATCAGAAATCAATTTCTGTTTCAGAAATTTTATCATGCACACTCTTAGCAGCCTAGAAAATTGACTATTTCTCATGTGTCAACTTCATGGAAAAACATCAAGGAAGGACCAAATGCATGTCGAGTGCGAAATCAGATTCAAGCCTTGAAAGGACTGCATTATCTTATTGTCTAAAAAGAGATTCAAGTCAAAAATGATAAAGACCGTAGACAACATGCGTCGACTCATTTGACTTCGTCAACGAATGATTTTGGAAAAAGAAGAAATCTCTTACTTAAGATATATTTGAGAACTCTCGCAACACTTCAACATTTTTCTTGATGTTTTGTACATCTTGATTTAAGTGGGTGAATGGCTTATTACCTCAGGGCCAATTCTCTAAAAAAAACTCCAAACTTTAAGTATAATTTCAAATCTATCCCAAACTTTTTTTTTATCATAAAAAAAGCCCTAAAATTTAGGTCAATTTCCAAATTTGCCCCTGAATTTTGTGTTGTCTAAAAAAAATCACGAAATTTTAATCTATTCTCAAATTTGCCCATGGTCTAGTCTCAACTTAACGTGGCATTTCCACATCGATAATAGATACACATTGGCGAGGCGACATGAAAAATTTTCTTCAAAATAAAACCTTTCTAGGATATAAAAATTAGGGATGACTATTCGTGACTTTTGGATAGAAGGCTAACAAGGGCAAATTTAGGACTAGAGGAAAAATTGATGATTTTCTTTCCAACAAAATTGGGGTAGATTTGGGATTGAACCTACAATTTGAGGTTTTTTCTAAGACAAAAAAAAAGTCCAGGGTAGATCTGAGAATAAACCTAAAGTTTGGGCATTTTCTAAGAAAAAAATTTGGAGTAAATTTGAGACTAGATCTAAAGTTTGGGGTTTTTCTTGAGACAAAAAAAAGTTTGGGGTAGAATTAGAATTAGACCTAAAATTTGGGATTTTTCAGGGAATTGGCCCTATTACCTTATTGCTAGCTGCAACGATTTCATCTTTTTGTAATAATTTTCCTTTTTGCAAATCCATTTGATTTTTCTTGGGAACGCTACACTAGTGAATTTTAGCCATTTGATGAATTACTCAAGCTCATTTGAACCGGGTCAACATTTGTTCTTTTTCGAGTTTGAGGGGCTTGACCATTACTAATTGAGCCGAGCTTGAAAATACTAGATTCGAGTGATCCACAAATAAAAAATCGATATTGTTTCTCCATCTTAGTATTCTTCCCAAAGGTAGAGTTTGAGCTCAAGTTTTAGTTTGAGTTGAACTTGATATTAAGCTAGAGTATACTAATTAACTGAGTCAAGTCGATTTTGGATCAGAATTCATCACAAACTTAATTAGGTTGAGCTTAAATTGTGCTAAAAGTCAAGATGAATTTAGCCAGAAGAGTCGAGCTCGAGTCAAGTATTTCACCTTGCATATGTGAGTTGGGTAAAATTCAAGCATCAAAATTTCACCTATTCTTGTGAGTTTTAGTTGTAGATCATGTCTAAGCTTGCTCATGGGACTCTTTTCTAGGGGAATGGAGTCTTGAATGGAGTCTCAAGAAATTAAAAAATCATTTCCTTATATCGTCGACGATTCTTTTTTGATGAGATAACGACACAAATAAATCTTTAAACTTTGATTTAACGTACAATGTGATCCATAAACTTTTAATTTATTTAATATGATCTATAGACTTTAGCCTAATGTTTAATGTAATCCATAAACTTTTGATACATGTTCAACATAATTCATGAACTACATGAAAATGTTCAATATAGTATTTATATTAGTTCAAGATCAAGGACACATTGAACATTTTCAATTAAACATGTACCAAAAATTTATTTGCTATATTGAACATATTAAAAGTTGAGGGACCACATTTCAAGGGCTTTTCCAATTTCACTACTCGACACGGTAACGCTAAAATGGACCATTTGGGATTTTATTTGCCCATATATGAATAGGCTATACCTCTCAACTTCATTTTGCTAGTAGGCTTCGTCTTATAGTGTATATATGATGGTGCATATATGCACACACATATTTCAAAAGTTTGAGTAATTGGGAGTACTACTAATGTGATGCCCCCAACACGACATCTCCAGCGTAGTCAATCTATTCTTTCACCTTTGCATGTGGAAGCATACGTGGACAAAGAATATCCTAGGACACCCAACATTCAAAAGACACATGCAAAAATATAAACCAAGCTAAGGTATTTCATTTATTATATATTCACTTTAAGTGACATGATTAGGTATACTGAGGGATTTCAAAAAGGGTTTGTCATCTCGAACTACAACAAAAATACACCCACAGTATTACCTCGACCCTGGGACTACTTTCAACACTGGTATGCCCAAAAATCGTTACTTGGATCCAAAGTTGCTACTTCACCGTCCTGCCCTTGCCTCAGTCTATCGTACTGCCATCACCGTCATCTCCATCACCACGTGGGATCAGCCCTACAAACTATTATTTGACGTGTGCATAGACAGCAAGGAACCCCAAGAGTATTAGGCCCGTCGAGACACCTATGTCGATGGATAGTACCACTATACACCGAATAAAGGTGACATCCGAAAAATTAGGCTCTACAAACTTGGAAAAGTCCCAAGTGAGGTTCGCCGGGACACCATAACTGATGGACGTAGAGGCAAGAAGGATTGGCGTATCTACTATTGATCTGAAAAAAGGACAATCAATAACCAGTGAGTTTAAACCCAGCAAGTAGAAAGTCCACCATTCTATATTACAAAAACCAATCATTGTACTAACAAGAGAAGCTTTAATATAAAACATAGGGAATCATTTCCAAATCAACTTGTCGAAGAGCCTTTTTCAAAAGCAACATAACATATTAATAAGAAAGTTAACTTTTCTAAACAGGTAACCCAGTAACTCAAATGGAATTTAAAATTGCCAAGACCGTATTCAAGATAAATTCATGCTGCCACTACCTTTCAGGGAACCTCATTAACCCTAGGCATCTTGCATCCATCCGACATCACGAGGACATTTGGGGAAACTATCTTACATCCTCTAGGCATATGGAGGAACCTAGTTACCCCTTCAAGCATCCCTACTACAACCCTGGACATCGTTATTCTAAGGACTAATGGCATTCTCAAGTCATACATTTGTACCATGGTGCAGCAATTTCATAATTCAATTCAAGAATACCTTGACCTTATTACTACTAAGGAAACTCAAGTGTGGAACCAACAAATCTTCATTCGCTTATAAATCACTAGACTGATATACACTCCCTAGTAAACAATACCAAATAAGGTGCAAAAAAATTCCATCCCAAGGTCCCCAAAACTTGCACTATAATGGCGTTCCGCATGCCTTTGGAAATTGAAAATTTTGTCTAGGTAAATAGGTTTCAAAAATTACAAAATTTTAATATGAGATAGACAAGATCCAGAGGAATATTTTCTGTGAAGGACTTGAAGTCCAATTCAGCTTATACAGTGCTATACAATTTTTAGTAACCCAGACAGAAACAGCAGGAAATTCCCCACCATGACAGAAAAAAATGATGAATGTCTAGCCAACTAAATGAATTCGAAAAATCATGAAAATTTTATATGTGATAGTTTAGGATGTACTCTACCATTTTCATGAAGGATGCTTGTTTTAATTTCTTAATTAAAAAAATCAGTGAAAAATGGAGATCTGGGAAAGGTCGGTTTCGTATCCCAAAAACAAGTTTATAGACCCGGTCATTTTTCAAATATATTTTTGTCATAGGAAATCCAAAAATTTTGAATTTAAAGTACGTTGTAGAACAGCAAGTAAGAGACGATTCTCGTAGGGACGCCTCAAGGAATTCACATCACACAAGTTAGTACAAAATTAGCAATACGGAGGCTCACTCTGAGGCTGAACCAGACCTAGGCAATCTCCACAATTTTTGCTCAAGTTTCAACATTTCAAGCCGAGTATATACGAGGTTCAAAAAAAAAAAACTTCCACGACATACGCCTGGACCCGATACTATGGATTCAGAAATTTTAGCTGGATAAACTTTTTGAAATTTTCAATGAGATACGAACATACGCAACATTCACAGAATTCACGGAAAATCCGAGGAAACTATCCTCACCAAATATAACCGATCGATATAGGATAGAACAGAGGATGTCTACTTGCCTCTAGTCCTAAAACGTGGTGTCGTGCGGCTTGACAAGGCTGAGGACAATCCCGGCTTGTGACTGAATAGAATTGGCAGGTCTTGGCGGGGATGGCTAAGCTACGGCTGCAAAGACGACATGAGGAGCAGCGGCTGGTGTTTTGGGGTTCTTCAAGCGGTGCGATCGCAGCTCTTCTCGCAGGCGCGACGTTGCTTCAACGTCGCGCCTGATGCCACCTGCTGAGCAGCTCTCTCATGGGGAGATAGACAGCTGGGCAAAAAACATGGCTGAGGTTTGTGGAAAAGGAGAGGGCAGTTGCTCATCCATCACCAGCTGACGCGTTCGCTGTCTAGAGGAGCGGATGGCGCGGGAGAAACGTTTGTTGCATAAAATCTCGATTAGACATTTACTACTATTTGGTTATTTGTGAATCGTTAAAGAAACGTTTCACGAAAGGTTATATATATGTATATGTATAAATTTGTGAACCTAATTTATGAAATGGGTTCTGAAATAATTTGTAAAATATGCTCTAAATTGTGAGATGAATTATGGATTTGGTTTGTGGAACGTTGGAGTATAATGGTTTGATGTTATTATCATTGTAAACTCAATTAGGGGTTTTTAGCTTTCCATACTGGTTTCAAGATATCCTTCTAGAGCTGCCAAGCAACTAGATGATGATAGGTGGGGATCTTGGCCGTTTTGTCATTAGATGTTATATCATGACCATGAATAGATATTTAACTCGAGATTGATCAATGAATTGGACCATTGATATTTGTTCAGTTATTTGTTGATTAAAGTAATATTTCTAATATGTATATGATCAAGTTAAAGTGATACAACTTATTTTGATCTTATATATATTATAGATTTGAGGTAAGTGAGTTTTGATATTATATGGGATAAGTACACTAATTGTGCCATAAGTTGTGGACGGTGCTCACTTTGGTGCCAAAAGTTTCCGCCGGATCACTTAAGCGCCAAATCGGAGGAAAAACGATCACTTTGGTGCCACTGACGATAGATTCAGGCCAAAATGATTACGTGGCTTTTATATTTTTTAAAAAAATTGAGAAGCCTTTTAAACAATGTCGTTTTCCGTCTTCCTTAAGAAAACGACGTCGTTTTGCCATCCTACGTGGATAGCCTCACAAAAATGACGCTGTTTTTTATATTTTATTTGGAGATTGAAATTAGGGTTTTTTTGTCCGTCATTGCTCGTTCGCCGTCGCTCGGCCGCCGTCCCTCGGCCACCGTCACTTGGCCGCCATCCCTCGGCCGCCGTCGCTCAGCCGCCATCCCTCGGCCGCTGTCGCTCCACCGCCATCCCTCGACCTCCATCGTAGTTGCTTGCCACAGCAAGACAAAAGAAAAAAAAAATAGAAAATCCCGAGAGAGAGGGAGGTGTCGACGATGAGGGCGGAGGAGGGGATGGTGGGGCCACGGCCGCCACCTTCGTAGCAGCTGGCTTCGCTGACAACCTTCGTGGCGTTCCAGATCTTTGCGGCTACCATTGGCCGGATCACTCATGCTTCTGGAGATTCTTCAAGCTCGCGTTTCCTCTGCACCCAACGATATTCCTTGGGAAAAGGCAGTGGTGGGGCTGAGATTCAGGGATTTGAAAGGTTGATAAGGTGATTGAAAATGGGGGAAAACTACTGGGGGAGGGCGAAGGCGAATGCGTGGTTTCTTTTCTAGAAAATTACTGGTGTTGTTGGTTCTGCGCTGCTGGTGTTGCTGGTTCGGCGCTATTGGTGTTGCTGGATCTATTCGGGGAAGAAGACGACACAAAACGGCGTCGTTTGGGGATTTAGGGTTTTGAATTTGGGGGAAAGACACAAAATGACGTAGTTTTGGTGTTAGGATGCTAAAACGACGTCGTTTGAAAACCTAAGTGATCCAATGGAAACTCCGACAAGCCACATCAGCATAAGAAATTTATAAATAAAAAAAAAGGCCACGTCAGATTTCCGGCCGATTAGATCGGCGTTGGCACCAAAGTGAGTGTTTTTCAAATTTTTTGGCACTTAAATGATTCGACGGAAACTTTTGGCACCAAAGTGAGCGTCGTACACAACTTATGGCACCATTAGTGTACTTATCCCGATATTATACTATAAATGTGCGTAATAGATGCTCAATCTGATTAGAAGACATACCATTTGTCTTAAATGTTTTTCTAGTTCTTCATCTAGGTATGAGATTAGCTAGTTGTATATGAGTCGATACTTGCTAAATATTACGGTTGGTTTGTGTTTGAGAACGTAGTCTCTCAATGGAAGGACAACCATGTCGTTCTTGCATTTTCGTCAGTTGGAGTTGGAGAGTGACAATCAATTCTCTTCACACAATAACTTCATGCAATAACCACTGCTTTTTCATATCAAACTATTTCTTTTCTTCTTTATCTAATGACAGCAAACAATTTCAACATCATTTCATCCAGCTGCTGCAAAATAAGTTTCCTCCCTAGAACGGACTTGATCCACCAAATGCCTTTAAAGCCCTAGGCTCCTCCTTATTGCGGCGGCGGAGTCTTGCTCTGTGGAGTCTTGCGAAACTTGCTCACATCATATCCTTCATCAACAGCCTTCTAAACCAGCTGATTATAGATTTTATCATCTATATGACTCTGTCTGCTCAGTATCTGCAAAATAATAATAATAATAATAATAATAATCATAATCATAATTTATCATCATCATCATCATCATCATCATCATCATTACTACTACTACTACTACTATTATTATTAATCCCATCAATTTGCCTACAAAAGTGAAGGAATTAAAACAAGAATTAGAACCCAAATCTCACTTAGTACAAATCGCCCAGTGAACGATCAGTCATAAACCAAAACCTTTGGCTTCTAATTTCTCTAGCCATCAACTGGGGCAAAAAGTAAAAAAGAAAAAGAAAGGAAAACCTAACAAGAAGGATACATACAAAGAGACATCCTGCTGGGCTCGCCAACGATAGCATACTGATAATTAGCGTCAAGGTACAAGACCCAGTAGTCACCCACCACAGTGAAGGTGGGAATCTGTTATTCTTAACATTGGTATCGGAGGCATCGTTCATGTTTCCCAATCCCTTTTCATGTTTATGATTTGTTTTTGATTGAATTTTCGTGAAACACCACCGTTGGCCGATCAAGGACGGAAAATCCCTACACTCGCGTGCTGTTCACCATCTTTTGTGATTTTCTATAAGTCGAAATTCGTTTTTAATAGTGTAGGGTCGAAGCTCTCGTCGATACGAGAAAATCGAGTGGCGGATCGCCACTGGAGGCTGCCAAACGTGCCGCCACAGTGGCTGAAAGGAACCGGTGACATCGGCCCGTGCAACGCACGCACCGATTCCGTCTTCCTCAGGCACGTGTGACCCACATGCCATTTTGGCCCCAGGCACGTGCGACGCACACGCATGGCACGTGCCGGTCAATTCGTCCGACTCAACCCAACCAGTCCGACAGGCCCGACCCGTCCGACCCAATTGACCCATTGACTTGACCCTTTGACCGTTGACTACCGTTGATATGTTATTCCTAACATTGGTATCAGAGGCGTCGTTCATGTTTCCCAATCCCTTTTCATGTTTATGATTTGTTTTTTATTGAATTTTCATGAAACACCACCGTCGGCTGATCAGAGATGGAAAATCCCTACACTCGCGTATTGTTCACCCCGTTTTGTGATTTTCTATAAGTCGAAATTCATTTTTGATAGCGTAAGGTCAAAGCTCTCGTTGATACGAGAAAATCGAGTGGTGGATCGCCGCTGGAGGCCGCCGGATGCGCCGCCACGCGTGGCTGGAAGGAACCGGTGTCATCGGCGCGTGCAATGCACGCGCCGATTCGGTCTTCCTCAAGCGCGTGCAACGCACTTGTGAATTGATAGGCCGAAATTGTGAGAAGAAGAAGATTGCATATGGATTTCATTTATGAGCCGCATGTGTGAAGAGGTTTCTTTCATTGTCTACTACTCATCTTTGCAGGTTGGACTTTTGGACTTGGGAAATAAATGGAGGAAAGTGGACGGCAGCCCACTTGCATTAAATGTTGAAGCATCCAGGGATGGGTGTGGAGCTATTTCGGTCTTCCCTAAATTAATTTGTTCCCTCTCGTCTTTTGCCAAAGCCATGGTTGCTGACTTTGAGAGAGAGAGAAAAATAAGGGAAAAGAAAGTCTTACGTTCATCCATCTTTTAATGCATGCACATGCATTCACAGGCATAAATTATAGTGGGGTTCCTTTGTCATTTCTTTCATCTGAAAAAGACTTCCTTGTGCTACAATAAATGATGGAGACCCTCTTTTGTATTATAAGAGAGAGAGACGTCCAACGAAGAAGGGTGCACAAAGTTCCCTCGATGGTCAAGAGAGCGCCAAAGTCCTTGGTGATCAAGAGGAGTAAGACTACATAGAGGAGAGTGCAGAGAATTCTTCTCGTGAGAGTTTTTTTCTCGTTGTAGTGCTAGATAAATTCTTGTGAGTAGATTTCATGTAATTCATCAAGTGAGATTTCATTAAGAATTGTGAGGGGCTAAATACTTTAATGTAATTAGGGATTGGAAAACATTTAGTGAGTGTTTAAGTACTCGAGTAATTGTAATCTCTAGTATAGCGCTTAGTTTCTATAGTTGAATTCCATGCTATTCTCCCTATGAACATAGGTTTCGAAATTCGGATCGAACTACATAAATTAGGTGCCTGATTCCCTTTCCTTCCTTACGACTATTAAATCCGATTTGCTTATCTATATTCAGAGAAAAGTACACTATAAGTGCCATAACTTTGATCAAATGAACACTTAAGTGCCATAACATACGAAAGGTACACTTAAATGCCACATTTGAAGAAAAGTAGGACATCCGAGTGTCACCTCCGGTGAAGCCAGCCAAAAATCATATGTGGCATTTAAATATTAATATTTCTCACCAAGGTGGCCCATCGGAGAGCTGACTCAGCTTTAATTCACAAAAAACGACGTCATTTCAATAATTGGCCAAAATAGAGCCCTTAAATCAACCAAAATAACGTCATCTCCCCAATTGCCCTAAATCTAAAACCTTAAATCGGGCAAAATGCCATTGAAGCGCTGCAACCCTAGTCTCGAACCCTAATTCAATTTTCCCCAACTTCTTCAGTCGAATATTGGAAATAGAGAGTAGGACTTTCAACAGTGGTTCAAATTTATATCGCCGAAGCGAAGGAAAAGGCAAGCGTTTCTGTTTTTAAGAGTCCAAGAAGAACATCATGGACTCGAACGAATCTCGGGAGAAGATTTTATGGATATGCCCGATATAGAGAAGGGTCGAAGTGCAAATATTTCAAATAGGTCGATGCAAAATTCTCTCACCGAACCACAGAGGTGATATTTGACCTACTTGATGGATGTCATCAACCTCCATCTATGCTTGCGGACGACTTGGACGATGTTGACTCAATGCAAGCTCAAGCATCTTCTGCTAACCAATTGAAGAATGAAGTTTCAATGATGAAAATTGAACGAAAGTGTTACCGAGCATTTCTTATGTTGCTGTTTTTTTGTCTATCCTACTTTATGATGAAATGTAAAGTATTGAAAGCTGAGAAGAAGTTTCTCTGACTATCATAGTTGTAAATGAGTGGAAAAATGTACTTGTTTTAAATTAAATGTAACTTATCTTTTTGGAAGATAAGAAGAAGTTTTGTGTTGTTTACAAGATTGTTGTGGCTTTTTAATTTTTTTAGGCTGTCATTGTATTATGTGTTACTTCTTGTGCTTGTGGGGAGGTCAAGGAAAGGGAATGAATGAATGAATGAATGAATGAGATGCTATTTATACTATGTTTTTACTTATTCTCGAATATAAATCGGTGATGATGGAATGTATATTAAGTCGATGTGTTATGATGACTTCTTTACTTGAACTGAATATAAACCAGCAGCAAACATTGAATTGAATGGAGTTGCCATATTAAACCAGTAGCTTCTCTGGTTTGCTGCAAACCACCATATACATAGGACAGACACGAGTGATTATTCGAGTGCTATAAGTTGTATATAGTAATCCCTTAAGTGCCAGTCATGATAAAAAAAAAAAAAAGTAATTTAAGTGTCAAGTTATAGTAAAATTGATCACTTAAGTAACGCTTGTAATTAATAGTGAATATTTAAGTGCCAAGTTTTTTAGAATGTGATCAGTTAAGTGCCATTTTTTTTTTTTTTTACGTTTCTTCTATAAATTGCACCAGCTATCAGCTACTACCAACCGCCGCCGCCACCTACCACTAGCCACCATCACCCTTTAGCCATCACCACCAGCCATACCAAGCATCCCAAGCATCCACTTGAACCACCACCAACCACCACTATGATGGTGATATGCCATTGCAGAAGTTGCTAGTGCAAGTTGCCTTACACCAGCTTGCACCAGGATTAGCACAAACCCCCAACCCAACCCCTATAATAGACCCACCATCAGTAAGCATTAGCAGTCACCACCGGCCACCACCACTAGCAACACCAACATCCCAACTACCACACAAGCACGTAGCCACCACCATAGACCTGCCATTAGCAGCCATTATTGGTGGTGGGTCATGGGTTTGTTGCAAAAGGGGCTCGTGCAAGCTAGGCTATGCACACTACACTCTTGCACCAGTAGTAGTTGTAGCAAGAGGCCCCAACCCAACCCCCACAATGCACCCACCACCACCAGGCTTCACTAGCCACCACCTCCAGCCACACGAACACCCATTCACCACCACAGATCCACCACTAGAAGCAATAAGTAAAAGTAAAAACAAAATAAAAAAATGAAAAAGGCAAAAATAACAAGCAAATAGATCGTTCCATTGATATTGAAATGAAGTCTGAAGTCTCATAAACTCAATGACAAACTACTATAAAAAAAAAAAAACATTCATAGTTGTTTAACTAACTCCTCAACCCCACAAACCATATCCCATCCCATTTTATCAATCAATATGCACAATGCCTCCTGTTTGTGCTCCTTTTGATGGACTTTTTACTTGATTCATAATCCATGCACTTTTTCTAACTGGACGTGAGACTTCTTCTCTAACTGTCTTGGGATGTGTTGATTTTGATGGAGCTACAATTGTCATAGGCTGAACTGATTCAGAAGGAGCTGCAACTGTCGTAGGTTGAACTGATTTAGATGGACCTACAACTGGGTTCTTCTTACTCTTCTTTCTTGTTGGCGCAGCCAATGTCTTCTTCTTTATTGGCGCAACCGTTGATTCTTGAGTTTGGCCTTGAGAGATAAGAACCTCTGAACTTTTCTCAGGTTTCAAAAAGAAAACTCAATTATCAACAAAATTTTGCACTATAAATTAAATTAAATACAGCTTATAAAGCTTACAATAAGAATAACTGTTCCAGAACGTTCATTTGTATAAAAGCCATAACCATATTGTTTTAGCATCTTCCCAAAAGCCCCTCTTGTTCGAAGGAGAGGCTCACTTTCAGGTACTTGTAATTGGTTGGCTCTTCTTATCACATGTGATTTCTTGGGCTCTTGCTGTGGCTGTCCAGCGACAGCAGGGGCTTCTTCAGCCAATTCTTCAGCTAGGCGTCTTCTAAATGGCCTTTTTGTAAGTGGCTCTTGATTTGGCTTTCTTCTGGTTGTTTTTCTATTTAGCCCTTCAGCTTTAGTGACACCTTCGGTTGACTTTTGTGGTGGCCCTTGTGATGACCCTTCTAGTGGCCTTTGTGGTGACCTTGGTGATGGATCTTGTGGTGGCCCTTTAGTTGGGCCCTCTATTAGCGGCTGAGCTGTAGCTTGCCTTCTTCGAATCTAAGAAAAAGATAAATGACATCATAAATATAGCATCAGGCCATATAACGATGTCTAGGAAAACTAGACTCAAATTATTGAACTGACTATGTATTTTTTTTCTCTATTGCTGCTAACGAACAGTCGACTTAATTGGCCCTCCAGTTTCTTCAGCCAATCCTGCAGCTAGTTGTCTTCTACTTTGCCTTCTTTGAACAGGCCTTTCGATTTCAGGTATAGCAAGGGCTTCCACCTATCCTTCACATGGGTATCTTCTTCCTTGCGTTCTTTGAACATGCCCTTCAGTTTCAAGTACAGCAGGAGCTTCGGCCAATTCTTCACGTGTCATTCCCGTAACCTGACAAAGACAAAAACATTACATACATGTTACTTATATCTATGTACATATTTATAACCAACCATAAAGCAAAATAAACACAATTGTCATGACTTATTGGGTTTATTATCGTGGACTGAAGAACAGTCGACTCACTTCGCCTTTCTTCTCCAACCGTCCCTTCACTAGGGCCTTCGGCCCTACTCAACTGTTCATGTTGCTTCCTTAATTGACAACATCTAGTATTGTGCCATACTATATGGAAAAAAGAGCACTTTATCGGTACACGTGTCATATTCATCCTATGTTGACATGAGACATCTTCCTTCGTCATTCTTCGTTTTTGCTTTGGTCTTCCCATTTTCTTCTTTATTGGCAAAGGTTGAGGTGCTTCGTGATCTGTTGGCTCCCAGAACTTACTACTTCTAATTGGCTGCAACATGAATTGATACGAAATAAGATATCTCGGTTTCTTGTACCAATCATCAATGTAGCCTTCTGTGTTGTGGCCATTCAATTCAATGGCACATATGACATGTGCACAAGGAATTCCACTTAGTTGTCATGCTCTACATGAACACTTCATCGTATTTAAATGGACAACATATTTATCGAAACATTTCATGATCTCATATCCTTCATCCCCATTCTAAATGGGATGACAATACCTGCTTGCAGCCAAGTTCTCATCCAATTTCTTAGTAATCCTAGGACCACATTGCCTAGTCCACTTTGCAGCCTCATCTCTTTGTCTATGCAGCCGAGTCATGACCATAACCCACATGTCTTCGAGCATCGAGATAATTGGTTTGTATCTTGCCCATATTATCCTCCCATTGAATGATTCGCAAATGTTGTTATCGATGTTATCGCACTTGAATTCCTCGCTGAAGAACGTCCTACACTAATACTTCGGTTCTGTTTGGAATCGTGCATCATAACCTTCCTTTGTCAATTGAAGCAGTTTTTCTTTGGCCATCCTAAAGTCAGCCATATTCGTGTTCTTTGCTAGCTGCCAAAAGTGCAATTGCAACTTGTCCCCTTTAAATTTCTTTGCCTAACTTGCGTATATGTGCCACGCACATAGTCGATGTTCAGTATAAGGCAACAACTCAACTATTGCTGAAACCAATACCTACAATAATTCAAAATAATAAATGTAAACAAATGACATGTTGATATCAAAAAGTAAATAATTGACCAAATTTTTCAAAAAGCAAACATTACCTTTTGTTGATCACTCATGAACGCTCACCCTGCCCCATTTGTTATCTCCAAATCAGTCTCAAATTTTTTAGGAACCAGGACCAATTGTCCTTGTTCTCTACCTTCACAACAACCCAAGCCAAGTGGAAATATTTGGTTATTTGCATCTCTTCCAATTGCTGCCAGCAATTCTCCCTTGCACAAGCCCTTCAAAAAACATCCGTCCAATCCTATAATCCATCGACAACCAGATAAAAATCCTTGTTTGCATGCATCGAAGCAAACATAGAACTTATCAAGCTTGGTCCCAATATCAGGAAGTGGTCTTTCCACGACCTCTATATACACTATATTTGAAGGATTTTGCAACTTACACTCCCAAGCATAATCCCACAACTGTCCATATTCGCTGCTGTATTGACTAATGAGTATTTTCATCACCTTTTGCTTCAATCTTTTGCATTGAGTCCTGGATATATTGATGCCTATTTGCTCCTTCACCAGAATTCTGAACTGAGTAGTATTAATCTGAGGCATCAGCTTAATCAAGTCAAAAAAGTGGTTCGACAACCATGCACTTGTTACCCTTATATTTTGAAAATTAATGGAACAAGTATGTTCCTCTTGGTAGGCTCTAATCCAGAAAGATCCACTTCTTTTAACAAATGCGCCATAGATCTTCCACTGAGAGTTTTGCTACGAACACCTAGCTCTTACAAAGGTCTTAGTGTTTCTAATGAAGTCAATATTCCTCTGTGCAGCAATAGAGTTCTTCAGTATAGCTTCTCTAAATTGTTTCGCATCATGAAATTTCATACTTGTAGGAGAGGCAACGGATGGATCATAAGAAGGAAACTTATCTTTCCTTCTACGCACAGCTCCTTCATCTTCTTCAAGCTCATCTTGGGAAATAGCATTCTTGACGCTTTCTTCATAATCAGTCTCCTTGCCAGCAGCACCAGCACCAGCATCTGCAGGGCCTTCGGCCTTGTTTGGAACTTCATCTGCTACCTTCAAAGCCGCAAACTTATCTGTTAAAAAATCCCTTCATTTTTTTCTTGACTCTACAAGCTCCTCGTCATCGTTATCACTTATAAAATTGTTAGCAGGCAACCCTTCATCATCATCATCAGTTGATTCAGCTACTTCCCACTCTAATCCAGTGGTTGTGACATCACCTATGTCATCATCACTTTGGTGAACTGCATCTGCGCTCCTCTCCTGTCCATCATATTTATCCTGCCCTCCTTCGACCCTAACGTCAGTACTACCTTGAATACTATCTCCTATTTGTCCTACTTGGGCACTCTCTCCATCATCATCTTCGTCCTCACTTTCAATATCGTACTCAACATATATTTTTACCTCTTCACCATGAAGATAATGATATAGAACATCCCTGAAACCATTATCATATTCTAAGCATCTCAAACCATCTCTTAAGTCTTTCCCATGAATACAATACAACAAGTTCTGAACTTTACAAGGCAAATAAGTCCTTATATCCCTAACAGATCCTATATAAGATTTCTTTATCTCGACAAATATGGTGCTCTCATTTTCACCCTCATACTCCCACTCATCCTCCCCAATCACAAATTTCCCACCGTAGCAAACTATGACAACAACATAATCCTTGTCATAAGCCATTTCTACACCAAGAACAAGAAAAAGAATAATTAGTTTTTGGGACCACATCCACAAAGGACAATAGACAATAGACAATTGCACATGGGAGTCCCCTCTCATGGACTTTATTAAATAGAGGAACCCACACTGACAATATGCCCCTACATAACAGCCAAAAAAGAGGTCGCCACTTTAATTATTTGTCTTCCATTCCCTTAAAATATTAACCAAAAACAGAGGTCCCCACAACAAGCACAGCCTAAGCAATTTTGTTTACTATCTTTTGCTGAACTAAACCTGCGATGTGAGAGAATGTACATCAACTTAATCAAATCTATTTTTCTCGTGAAAACACATACAAAAAATTAAGGAAAGCTCGATGTAAAAATAAAGGGTGAAAGTTATGTTTCTCATCCAATCAAGAGAAATCATACCCTACTCTATGATGTCTGGCCATTAATATATTGTGTCAAGAGGTCATTATACAAACCAAGAGAAATTCATAGGAAAATCCAAGTCTTGAATTTATCCATTGCACAATAGATTGATACTACATGTCAAAAGAGCTAATATAAACTTTAAAATGAGGTACTTACATGTGGTTCCAAATATGTCCCTTACAAGTAAACGAGCTTATATAAAGTATCAAAACAAATTGTGCACTCCTCAATGTTCCCTGCATATATCTTGACTATTTGATTAGAAACAACAATTAGGAAAGAAGAGTAAAAGAACCAAAAGATCATAATCAAGGGAACAAAAGTAGATTGATAGCAAAGTTGTGTGTTTTTTGCAAAGCACTTGAGGGCTATTATTTCACACCTTCCACCTTAATCTATCTATCATATCCCACCTAATTCAATATTTTGTTTCCCTCAAACACACTAGTTCCTAGTTCCACCTTATTCAATATTTCGTTTCATTCGAGCATCGACTGCAAAAATCATTGACCGAGGCGAGCATCTCCACACAAGGGAGTAGCCAAACAAAGCACACACATTTCAATAGAAATTCCATCGGAGACCTAATAAAATAATCGAGCCAGCCCTAATAAAATAATCGAGCCCTAATTTCATCACAGGGGAGGGGGAGAAGGGCTCGAGCTAGCCCTAATAAAATAATCGAGCCCTAATCTCATCACAGGGGAGGGGGAGAGGGGGTCGAGCCAGCTCTAATAAAATAATCGAGCCCTAATTTCATCACAGGGGAGGAAGAGAAGGGGATGAACCTCAAGGAGCGATGATGGTGAGCGGTGATGACGAGCGACGACGGTGAGCGGTGATGACGACCAACAAGGGTGAGCGGCGATGACAACCAACAATGGTGAGCGGCGATGACGACCAACAACGGCAACTAACGACGGCAACCGATGACCACCTCTGGGCATGAACGACGACGGAGAGAAGGACCTGAGATCTAGTGTGAATGTGGATGGGGAGGAACGGCGACGGCCAAGTGTGCTTAAGCCAAAATAACCTAACAACGTCGTTTAGGTCAGCTCACTCAGTGTGGATGGACGACATCATTTTTGTTGTCCACGTGAGATTTTTTTTTTTTAAACATTTGCCACATCAGTAAAAGAAGTCGCCGGAAAATGCCACGTATACAATTTGATTGGATTTTGGCCAAATTGGCACTCAAGTGATCCACTTTGCTCCGATTTTGGCACTTAAGTGTACCTTTCGTAAGTTATGGTACTTAAGTGTCCCTTTCTGCAAAGTTATGGCACTCCAGGGGTCCGCAACTCTCTATATTCATAACATCTAGCTACTGCAATTTCATTCTTTTGTAATGATTTTCCTTTCTGCAAATCCGTGTGTTTTTTCTTGGGCACGCCACACTAGTGAACTTTAGTTGTCTGATGAATTACTCAAGCTCATTTGAACCGGGCTTAGCATTTTTTCTTTTTCGAGTTTGAGTGGCTTGACCATTATTAATTGAGCCGAGCTTGAAAATACTATACTCGAATGATCCACAAATAGATAATCGATATTATTCCTCCATCTTAGTATTCTTCCCAAAGGAAGAGTTTCAGCTCAAGTTTTAGCTCGAGTTGAACTCCATATTAAACTAGAATATATGAATTAATCGAGTCGGGTTGATTTTGGATTGGAATTCATCAAAAACTTGGTTAGGTTGAGATTAACTTGTGCTTGAAAAGTCGAGATGAATTTAGCTAAAAGAGTAGAGCTCGAGTCAAGTATTTGACCTTGCATTTGCATATGTTAGTTGGGCAAAATTCAAGCATCAAAATTTTAACGATTCGTGTGAGTTTTAGCTGTAGACCATGTCTAAGTTTTCTCATGAGACTCTTTTCTAGGGGAATGGAGTCTTGAGAGATTAAAAATCATTTCCTTATTTTGTCGAGGATCCTTTTTGATTGGGATAATGACACGAATGAATACTGAACTTTGATTTAATATATAATGTAGTCCATAAACTTTTAATTTCTTCAATGTAATCCATGAACTTTAACCTAATGTTTAATATGGTCCCTAGATTTTTCGTACATCTTTAATGTAGTCCATGAACTACATGAAAAATGTTTAATATAGTCCTTATATTAATTTAAGATTAGGGACAACACTAAACATTTTCAATTTAACATGTACTAAAAATTCAGGAACTACATCGAACATATGAAAAGTTGAGAGACTACATTTCAGTAGCTTTTCCATTGACGCTAAAATGGGCAATTTGGGATTTTATTCACCCATGTATGAACAGGTAACTCCCAACTTCATTTCGTTAGTGGCTCCATGTTATTTGTATATATATGTACAGTGCGTATATGCACCCGCACATTTCAAAAGTTCGAGTTCTTGGGACTACAACTAAATATATGAAAATGGGAGTCATCATATAGTTTTTAACTGGCTTCCCTCTCTGAAGGTTTATATGCATCACATAAGCCAATCAAATGTGTATTCAAAGCACATAGATAGAATTTCTTGTTTTACCTGGACTGTTCACATCATACGAAAAAGACAACGAAAAATTTACACAGTTGAAGGATAATCACTTCTTCTTTTCTTTTCTTTTTTTCTTTTCTTTTTCAATTTTTGTTGTTGCTGTTATGCGGTTTTCTTAACCACGAAATCATTTATGCCGCATCTAATAGTTAATATCATCAACAACGGTTAATTATCTCACTCATAAATCTGATATTACCTCAATGACCATGCTATAAGGTTTCATGAGGTGTCGATTCAGTCTGCGACGACATAAATACCTTGTTTATGAGGGATGAAAGACTAGTGATTCTTTAAAATGTCCATATGTCATTTGTCAATTGTATGCATGGTTTAAATTGTGTGGTATTGTGGAGCCGTGGGGTCTGAGGGAAATTGATTCAAAATTATGGTTTTGATCTGAACGAATTTTTAAAATTTCACACACAAGCTCCGAGTTGCGGAGGGCCCTGAATACTTGCTGTAGGCTAAAGTTTTGTCAACGCATAGAAGTAGGTTTGTGACTGAATACTTGATTTTGATATTGTTTTCCGCTAATTTAATAGGATTTGGAGTTCGTTGGCTTGAGATAACTTTTGTGGTTTGGTTAGACTTTTCCTAGTAAATGGTGGTTATCTTTTCTTTAAATTTGTAAACTTGTTTCATGAAAATAATATATATTCAAGATATTATAAATTATTAAAAGTATGCTACATAAAATCTAGATTAGACATTTACTACTACTTGGTTATTTGTGAATGGTTTGAGAAATATTTTATGAAAGGTGCGGCGAAAGGTAATACACACACACACACACACACACACATATATATATATATATATATATTAATTTGTGAACATTATTTATGAAAGGAGTTCTGAATTAATTTACAAAATATGTTTTAATTTATGAAATGAATTATGGATTTGGTTTGTGGAATATTGGAGGATAATGGTTTAATGCTCATTATCGTTATAAACTTGATTAGGGGTTTTTGGCTTTACATACTGGATTTAGGATATTTTTGTAAATCGAGTAACCTGTTAATAATAGGTGGGGCTGTTGGCTGTCTTGTCATCAGGCGTTATGTCATGACCATGACTAAATATCCAATGCCAGATTAATCAATGGACTAAATCATTAATGTTTGTTTAGTTGTATGTTTATTAAAGGAACATTTCACATATGTATATGATCAAGTTAAAGTAATACTGACTTATTTTGATCTTGTATGTATATTATATATTAGATTTGAGAAAAATAAGTTCAGATATTATTTTATAAATGTGCATAGTAGATGTTTGATTTGTTTAGAAGGCATATGTACTATTCATTGAGTTGTGGTTGCACATACCATTCATCTTAAATGTTTTTCTAGTTCTTCAATTTGGGTATGAATTAGCTAGTTGAATAAGAGTTGATACTTGTTAAATTATCTCATATATGTGTGTGCATTTTGATAATATATTAATGTTGATTTGTGTTTGAGAACACAGTCTCTCAATGGAAGGACAATCTTGTCGTTCTTCCATTTTCGTTAGTTGGCGTTGGAGTGTGACGATTGATTCTCTTCAAGCAATAACCACTGCTTTTCATATCAAACTATATCTTCTCTTCTTTATTTAATGACAGCAAATAATTTCAACATCATTTCATCCAGCTGCTGCAAAATTAAGTTTCCTCCCTAGAGCAGACTTGATCCACCAAAATGCCTTTAGCGCCCTAGGGTCCTTCTTATTGCGGCGGTGGAGTCTTGCTCTGTGGAGTCTTGCGGAGCTTGCTCACATCATATCCTTCATCAACAGCCTTTTGAACCAGCTGATTATAGATTTTATCATCTATATGACTCTGTCTGCTCAGTATCTGCCAAAAAAAAAAAAAAAACAATAATAATCCCACCAATTGGCCCATAAAAGTGAAGGAAAAAAGAAAAAGAAAGGAAAACCCGACAAGAAGGTTACATACAAAGAGAGACGTCCTGCTGGGCTCGCCAACGATAGCATAATGATAATCAGCGTCAAGGTACAAGACCCAGTAGTCACCCACCACAGTGAAGGTGGGATTAGACGGAGGCAAATAGAATTTCACTTTCAGCTTGGCCTCGTCGCTGCTCGGGTCGGCCTTGTAGGCGTTGCCCTTCACGAAGTTCCTCTTGCCATTGACCCAGGATTCGTTCAACAAGTCCAGGGTCCCATCGTCCTTTGGAGTGTACGTGGCCCTCGTATCCTCGCCGTCCTTGGGCAGGTAGGGCACCGGGAGGGAGGCGATCTCGTACCACCGTCCCGCATATCTCTTCAGATCAAGTCCCTTCACCACAGTAGGCTCGCTGTCGAGCTGGTAAAAGGGATTGAGTCCAGAGTTCGATCCCCGTGTGCACAGCACGCACGTGAACATAGAAGGAGAAAGCAGCGAGACTAGAAGAAAGAGTCCCTTCACGCCCTCCATCACTTTCTTTGCCGTTTCTCTCTTTCCTAGTTGTTGTGTTTCCAGGTAGCGAGAGGGAGAGGGACTTGTCTCGGGGTTTTATGAAGGAGAAGGATGCTTTTTTTTTTTTCTCCTTTTGGTTTTCCTGATTTGTTGCAATTTTTGTATAAGATTATTTCCCAATTTTCCTCTGTCCTTATGACATGCACGATTGTGGACCTTACGTATGTAGGGAACTAATGTTGAGTGTTCTTGTTCGGGAGTTTTTCGGCAGGATAGGAGTAACTTAAAAGGGAATTTAGGTCATGTACCATAAAATTTGCCAATTTCCATATAATCTCCCAATTTCCTCTTCATTTGTTGCATGATAATTCTTAGGAACTAATCAGTAAGAAAATCACTGATTTTAGGTTGTATCATCATATCTTTATGATTAGAGATTCAGACATTATGGTGTGTTTGGAAAGACTTTTTGGTAAAGTCTTTGAGGAAATGCAAAGGCCGTTGAGTTAAATGTGTTTTCCAAAATGCAAATTTTGTTTGGTAAATTGTATTGTAAAAGTCCATTGTGAAGTATCTTTAAGTAAAATAGTGTTTGGAAAAATTATATTTGCAAAAGGCTTTTGTTATTAAAAAAAGAAAAAAAAAAGAAAAAAGAAGAGTTGGCCAGCCAAGAACAAGTAATCACAGGCGAGGAGCAAGCAGTCTGGCGAAGGATAGGTAGTGTGATGCAGGCAATCCAGCAAAGATAGGCTGTCTGGCGAGGGTCGCACAACCCTCTGGCGAGCATCGCGATGACCAGATCTGGTTGCCGTGACCCTCGCCAGAGGATCGCCCGATCCATCGTGCCATGACCTCCACCGGGGCCACATGATCTTGGTCCCACGACCCTTTGGTGAGGGTCACGGCGACCACCAGATGGGTCACGCAAAGGTTGCAACACCTCCAGGGAGGTCGCCTGAAGGTCATGCCCGGTGACCACATATGGACGTGACCAAATCTACGACCAGATGGGTTGTGTGACCTTGAGGGTGGCAACCTCTTGATCTAGGTCGCGTGACCCTCACCTAAGGGGCGCACAGCCCTAGCGACCTTCACGTGGAGGTCGGGGCATGGCGGGCGCGACAATTGCAGGCGACTACCTGCCCTTCGCTAGCAACCGCTCACGAAGAAGAAAATGAATAGTCAGGGCAAAACTGGAAAGACAAAAAACTAGTGAGGATAATTTGGGAAGAATATTTTTTTTATTTACCCCAGAGCTCAACTTGTCAAGAAGGTAGCCCCAACTTGCCTTGGGCTTTCAGCCTTTTGAAGGCTGGCATTCCCTAAATGTGGTTTGAAAATTTTTTACCAAACACTCCTAAATTGGCCCAAGGAGCTTTGGGTGTTCAAAGTGGCTTCTAAAGGCCACTCCCAAAAGCACCCATTATCTGTGAATTTCATATTTATTGGGAAAAAAACGGTTTATTGATTTTCAAGGGAGCAGCAAATTCTAGTTTGAATATGGCGATCTGTGAATCTTGGCAGCCTAGAAAAGGGTCCATTTCTCACGTGTCAACTTCATGGAAAAACATCAAGGAAGGATAAAATGCATGTTGAGGGAGAAATCAGCTTCGAGCCTTGAATGGACTGCACTATCTTGTTGCCTAAAAGAGAGATTCAAGTCAAGAACGATACAAGACCGTAGATCACACGCATCAATTCATCTCATTCGCGTTGACGAATTATTTCAGAAAAAGAAGAAATAGCTCACTTAAGATATATTTGAGTACTCTCGCAAAACTTCAACATTTCTTTTGATGTTTTGTACATCTTGATTTAACTGGGTGAATGGGATAATGCCACATTTTAACCACATTTTCCAAATTTTGGCTTATTACCTCATTGTTAGCTGCTCCAATTTCATCTTTTTGTAATGATTTTCCTTTCTGCAAATCCGTTTGATATTTCTTGGGAACGCCACTAGTTGTTTGATATCCTAGGACGCGAAGTTGGTTTGTTCCCAATCAGTCGCACATAACTTGTTCGACAAAATGCTTGTGAAGAACTCTGTGTAAGTTGATTTCGTTTCCTTTTGTCATCCAAAGGCGTATTGCCACGGATCAAATCTCGTTAGTCAATTCTCAAGTTATTTCCATGATCAAATGCTTTTCTAGGTCATCATCGTTTTACTGTGTTTTGTGTTTTGTTCATGTTTTGGGTGTTTCGTTCATGTTTTGGGGGCTTTGGCGTATTAATCATTTTGGTTGAAGTTGTTCTCGGTTGGGTCGTGGATTGTTGAACAAAAGTTGAAATTCTGGGAATAGACAGGAGCATAGAAAGGTGGTGCAGACGAAGGAGGAGTTAAGTGGGCTTGAGTTTAGTTTAAGGAACTTCGGACTTAATTAGACGTGATGGAACTTAGGCCTATGTGGTTTTTAGTAGATTCGGGCTGGCTTTAGTCTCTCAAAGGTGTGCGGCTAAGTTTCTTTTTGGAGTTAATACTCTGAAAAACCCCAAATTGGTACACATGTGACAAATTTACTCTAAACTATTTTTTTAACTATGAAAAATTTCAAACCGATACACTCGTGACAAATTTACCTCAACTAACCATAAAAAAAAACCATAAACTTATATATTTATGACAAATTTACCCCAAACTAATTTATTCGACGTCAAAAAATCTCAAACTGGTAAATTTGCAACAAATATTCCTTCCACCAAATTGGATTAATACCACAAAAAAATCACAAAATTGTAAATTGTGACAAATGGAGCGTAAAATCCCAAATTAATATATGAGTCAATTGTCACGTGTTATTTAACTTAATAATTTGACAGTAAAATTTAATGAAAACTAATATAGGGTAAATTTGTCACAAGTGTACCAGTTTAGGATTTTTGGTGGTCAAAAAAATAGTTTAGGATAAATTTATCACAGGTGTACCAGTTTGGAGTTTTTTAGGGTATTAACCCTTTCTTTTTAGCAAGAAACTTTTAGTAAGAAAAATTAAAAGTTGGAAAAAGGTTTCAGAACTAATTTCGAGTAGTTTTTCTAGATTTTTTAGTCAACTCTAGTTTTGGAATTAGTGCTTGATTTTTCCTAAATTAGAATGCACATAGTTTAGGGATTTTGTAAACATTTTAGGATTAGTGTAGTCTTAAAAAAAAAGGAAAAAAAAAGTGAAAATCTTTGGATAAAAATTCTACTCAAAATTGAACAAG